>NW_003852489.1:4794428-4806797 GCF_000181295.1 Otolemur garnettii
CCAGCTACTTGGGAGGCTGAGGCAGGAGACTCGCTTGAGCCCAGGAGTTGGAGGTTGCTGTGAGCTGTGGTGCCACGGCACTCTGCCCAGGGGGATAACTTGAGGCTCTGTCTCAAAAAAAAAAAAAAAAAAAGAAAAGAAAATCCAGAGAAAGAAAATAGGAAAATGAAAAGTAGCCTGCAAACCCAGAATAACCATTATTAACATTTTGTTTTATAATTGGTTCTGATTTACAATACTATAATACTTGGACTTAAAAGACTTTTCCAACTTTACAATGGTGCAAAAGAAAGACCTGTTCAGTAGAAATCATACTTACAATTTTTATCTTTTCCCAAGCTAATGAGATGCAGTATAATACTCTCATGATGCTGGCCAGTGGGTGAGCCACAGTGCAGTCAAGTCACATGATCACTTGGGTAAACAGCTAATACACCCATTCTTTTCTACACTTCCATTATAGTATCTAGTAAACTGTATCACATATTCAATACTTCATTATAAAATAGGCTTTGTGTTAGATGTTTTTGCTCACCTGTAGGCTAAGGTAAGGCTTTGAGCACATTTCAAGTAGTCTAGGCTAAGTTATGATCTCAATAGGTTTGGTATATTAAATGTGTCCTCAACTTAATGATTTTTTCGACCTCCAGTGGGTTTATCAGGACATACCCACCTTGTAAGACAAGGAACATCGGTATAGCCTGCCGATTTTTTGTTTGTTTGTTTTTTTGTTTGCAGTTTTTGACCCAGGCCAGGTTTGAACCCGCCACCTCTGATGTATGGGGCTGGTGCCCTAGTCCTTTGAGCCACAGGTGCCACCCCCAATTTTTTTTGTATATGTGCATTTTTAAATAAAAATGATATTAAGTATTGTGACTGTCTTCCCCTAATATAAGAGTATTTGTGTACAACATCCTTTTACAAAGGCTACACTGTATTGTTCAATATATACTAGAGATACAATTGTGAGTAAAAATCTAATGTGTACAATCCCCTGTTGATGTGCTTTTTGGTTTTTTCCAATGTTACACTGTTAGGTCCAATGTTGAAATACCTCTGTACCTAAATTCTTACTGTGATTATTTCCGGAGACTAGATTTCCAAATTGCTAGAATTGTTATTACTGGATCAGAAGTAATGTACATATTCTAAGCTTTTGGTATGTATTTCCAAGAGCCCTCCTGAAAACAGTTATTTAATATCCGCTAGCATTGTATGAGTGTACCAGCTTTCTAGTACTCTGAGCAACGTTACATATAAGAATTTTTTTAAAATTTGAATTTGATAAGTAAAATCTGGCATTTTGTTTCTATTTATATCATTGTTCTTTGATATGAATAAAGTTCAAATTTGACATATGAACTCTTTGACAGTATATTGCGAATACACTCACTTTTTAGTCCCCAAACCATAACTGGGATTACATTTGATTGTCTTCAGAGTTCTTCATAATATTATTTGCTTACATATGCTATGAAGCCTGTATTTTATATTTTTTGTGTATATATGAAATACATCACTCTACACCAAAAATAACATTCCCATTTTGGTTTGTGATTGATTCACAGATTTCCTTATAGAAAAACAAATTTATTTTTCAATCAATTATGTTGTTTTAAAAATTAAACTGTTTTGTGGAAAACTCCATTCTTTGGGGGAAGGCTTTTTCTATGAGAGATTAAAATCTGCTTTAGAGTTTTACATGGATTAAGTTTTAAATTAACATAGAAGAATAACAATATGAATCAATTTGATCAAAGAAAAAGTGTCACTAATTATTTAAACAAGACACTTACAACAGGGATTTAAAGGCAAAGAAGCGGATTTCCCTTGCATGTGGATCAAATCAGAAGTATCCCATAATTGACTCTTTACAAGACCCTGCTTTAGTATAATGGACTAGATATTAAAGCTCTAAGTATTTAAAGCTAGTTTCCGTCTTTCTCTAAATGGAGGCCTGCCACTAAGAGCTATTTTACAAGTCTGACACATTAGCTGCATCACGAGGAAATACACTGGCTCTGCTTCTATGGTCCGGAATTTCAAGTGCTTTCAATAGTTAAATGGTGTGAAATGGGTAACATTGAACCTGTGAGAAGCAATGAGCGTCTTAAAAAATAAATTCCAGATGGGAAAGGATATAGATACTGTAATGGTTCTTTTCAATGAATTAATTCCAAAAAGAGCCCATATTTTTTTTTCTGTATTTTAGCCAACTTATTTGTGCATAACTTTGGGGGGAAACGTCATAATTTTTTTCCCTTCTATTATTTAACATTGTTTGGGAACAAAGGGGGTTTTGTAAACTATTACTGTCAGATCAAACACAGAAGTGGGATGAAAGGAGCTATATAAGGAGTATTTTATAACTTTCTTACAGCAGTAATGTCAAAAGGGTCCAGTCAAGGCCACAGATCTTCCTCAAAGTGCTGTATTAGACTAAAGAACCTCTTTATACTTTAGTATTCCCACTGCAGCACCAAGTTTCTGGTACCTGCCATTATAGTTTATTACTCAGGGACACATAATATGTTTTAATGTATCCAAGGGTTTTGATCTCACCGTATCTTTAGAAATTCACAGATGAAGTAACTCTGAAGAAGCATTACAGTGTAGTGAAAAGGGTTTTAATGTTTGACTAGCTGTGGATTCAAATGTCAGATCCGCCAGTTAGTAAATGTACACCCTGGATCAGGTTACTGAAATCTCTCATGGCCTCAGTTTCCCCACTTATAAAACAAGGATCATAGTCCTGTTTTTACGAAGATGAAAAGGATTATACAATTCAGTGTCTGAAAAACCCTGAGCATGTGGGTACCTTGTCAGCCTCCCACCAAAATCATAGCTGTTATTTGCCATAGTAAATGTGTGTTGAAGTAAATTTCTTATAACCGTTCTTCCTGATAATTAAAATACAGCATTAGATTAAGCGGTACCCAAAAAGAGGACCTATTCTGACTCCCAAATGCCGGCTGTCTTTCTCTTATACAGAATACAGACTATGAGGAAATAGATATCTGCTTCTGGTGTCCAATACGACGAATGAGATGGAGCCATAGCGTCACCCTGGGAGGGGGCTCTGAAGTTCTAGCTTCACGTCTTACCAGCACAACCGCACCAGCCAGCAGCTCCCAGGCACCGCAGTGTCCCAGCAGAGTGAGAGTCACATCGGAGGTATGAAGGGGGGATTCACTCTGCAGCGGCTGCCACTGCTCCATTTGGCAGTAACTTCTTGTAAGTGAAAGGTGCTGGAAGAGACAGCATGGCAATCTGGCTCTCTGAC
This sequence comes from Otolemur garnettii, assembly GCF_000181295.1. Classification (NCBI taxonomy): domain Eukaryota; kingdom Metazoa; phylum Chordata; class Mammalia; order Primates; family Galagidae; genus Otolemur; species Otolemur garnettii. The sequence continues at coordinate 4,797,712 of NW_003852489.1, forward strand.
TCTAGTTAAAGTTCTCCATGTTTTCATTACCAACTTCATTTTTATGGTTTAGGTCTTGGCTATAGTAAACTCCAGATTGAATAGACGCCTCAAATATACATCTGAGACCAGCATTTAGCCTTAAATAGCAGTCAAGTTGCCTGCAGATGCATTTTTTTTTTTTTTTGAAATGGAGCATAGAAAGGGTTTTTTAAAAAAAAATGTCAGGCGTCAAGCAGCCTCACAAATCATTTTTATGTGGCTTCCTGGACCTTTGTTTTTAGCAAATCCCTTAACGGGGGATTGACTCATTTGTGTATTTCTTCAAAGGAAGGATTTTGCAGGTAGCTCTTCATGAGGCCTGCCGCCTTCCAGGATTTGGGAGAAAGAGTTTTAAAAGAGTAGATATGTTTATTTTTGAGAAGTCATTGTTTGGTACCTGCCGCCATTAGCTCAGTCACTAAACTGCCAGCAATCTCAGTAAAAGTATCTGTCTGCGCACTCCTGTAACTCCCAGGACTGAGCTGGAGGCAGAACCCTGATGTTTCAAGATCTCATTAACACTATTGGGTTCCATTTAACCTAAGAACTGATTGTGTCTTGTTTTATAAGTAAGAATGCTAGAGTACAATGTCTGCTTTGAAAACAAAACCATTTAACGTTATGAAATTATTTTTTGTCCCTTTATGTTGTGCTTTTGAAATAAAAACATATATGTAATTTAGATGGCGTGTGCCTCTAACTGAGTTAAAACATAAGCAAATCTACTTAGCCAAAAAACCAAATTTATTCTCATTTATTAGGCAGGTGGTGTACATATTAGATGATTTCCCTCTCGGGTTTTACATTTATTTCATGTGTTTTTCTCCAAAGAACAGGAGTTATTCTGTCAAAAGTGGGGAGGTGAAACCTCGGTTAAGGGGATACTGCAAATTCTACCCTTTCAGCAGAAGTAATTTATAGTTTCATAATATTCCAGAGTTTCTCTTTGTCTTTTACATGACAATTTATGGCCAAGGTATTTTCATGTTTCCCTTACTCCTTGCTACAAGCCTGAATAAATAAACTGTGTGCATACAGGGCCTGTGTCTCCATGCTATTTTCCAGGTATCGTTATTTTTTTTCCTTTGACCTCATGTGACGTAAGCTGAATTCTGCATTGCATTATTTTAATCCAGAAGGCACATAATGTGAAACTTAACTGGTGAGAATGAGGTTTTTTTTGTTATTTTGTCCGAAACTATGCCTTATGGTAATCCAAATGATAAAAACCAATATTGTAAATATAGAAAAAAAATATTTTGGCTGCCCAGAGAAGATGTATATCTTTGGTATGCATGAAGAATGAATTTTTTTCAGACATTTGACCTTGGGTTTAAAGTAATTTATTGTGACATGTACAAAAGTGTGTAAAAAATAATATAGCAAATGCGTCTCTACCTACTGCCTAACGTAGAAATTAAACATTAGCAATAAAATCCAAGCCTTATGTGTGCCGCCCTCCCTGGTTGAAACCTCCTTCAATGAAGGAATCTGGTGGTTAACATTTCTGTATATTTTACTATATATATATCTTTAAAAATATATAATATTAACATCCATGTTCTAAACATTATATAAATGTTATTATATGTGTGTATTTCTCTAAAACTGGCTTTTTTTCTCTCAAAGTTTTGTGTCTGAGATCCATTCACACTGATATATGTGTGTCATTAGTATGACTTGCTAATTTTCACTGCAATCTGGTATTCCATTGCATGGTTAAACCATAATCTATTTACAAATTTCCTGTTAGCCTATCTGCTGTGTTTTGCTTAACATGTGACCATGAATATTCTTGTGCACATGCACAGGCGTTTCTCTAGAGCATATCCCCCAAATGGAACTAATCAGTTATACCATAAATGCATAATCCCTTTTTCTGTTTACTATCAGTTTGTTTTCCAAAATGGTTGAGTCAAATTGCTCTCCCACCAGCAGTTTGCTTCATCTCACCAACATCTAGCATTGTAAGACATTTTAATTTTTGTTAATCTGATGGATGTGAACTATCTAATTTTCCAGTTAACTTAGTTTCATTTAATATTTATTTATTTATTGACCCATATTTCATCTTCTGTGATGTATCTGTTTATATCTTTCAGCTCTTTCTAGTCTGTGAATTGTCTTTTGTTTATTTTTTTCTTTATGGCATGTTATTTGATTAACTGAATTTTAGCTTTTAAAATAGTCAAATGTATTAATCCTTTTAGTTTGTGATTTTTGTGTCTTAATAACTTTATAGGATCAAGTATCAAAATATTTGACTTTTGATGGGACAAATATGCCTACCTGTTTGGGTTTTTTTTTCTTCAAAATTATGTCTTTGGATTTTCAATACTTTTCCCTGTTTTTTTCTAATAGTACAAATTGACTTTAAATATCAATTTCTGGCTATCTGATGATTTCCACAAGTAGCCTGAATATATTTTTTCAGAGTTCATGACTGTGTGCGACAGACTCCTCTGTACTGTCTCTCCTGCCCCCTGTTGCCATCTCTGGTATAGCCTCTCTCCTGCCCTCTCCGATTTTCAGAGAAGTGTAAAAAAGTTTGATCATCTCTATATAGATTACTGAATAAATGGTCAGTTGCTCTGTAAAGAGCCAAGAATCATAAACCTCGTGATGCTAAAAGGAAACAGAGAGATCATTGACTTAAACTCCTTTATAAATGGTAGGAGGATAACAGAAATTTTAACTAAATCAAATTTCCTTAAGCAATAGAAAACTAACCCATGATCAAATACAAAGAGTATATGCTTTAGATTCAGGCATTTCTTCTTACTACCTACATTATTCAACCTCTCTGAACTTTGGTCTCTTCATCTATAAAATTATCTCACAAGTTTTTTATGAGCATTAAATGTTAAGTATAGAGCATGATGCCTACAATATAATAGGTGCTTAATGTTCTTCTCCCTTCAACCTTCTCTCCTCACCTTTGCTGATAATGGTAACCACAATGCTATGGGAATATGGTCTTAGGAGAGTTGAGAAAGCATCCCAGAGGAGGTAATGGATCAGCTGAAATGTGAAGAATACGTAGCATTAAGAAGTAGGGAATGGCCAAGGAACATTCTAGGCCCAAGGAACAATGTGTTTGGAAGCAGTTCACAAAGTCTAGGTTACTGTATGTAGGCCAGAGATCTCTGGGTAATTAATAAAGGAAAAGGCTGCCAGAGGCTTTCCTGAAGGTTACTATGGTCGTGAGTTAGAATAAAGAGCTTATCCTTCTTAATGATTTTTGGACTTGAGTTTTCTATTAAGCATTTCAGTTGGTCATGGGTGTTAGAGAAAGCTGGTAAAGAGCAGAGGATATCAAAGTGTGGTCCAAGGACCCCTGGGAGTTTCCAAGATCTTTCTGGGGTGGGGGCGTGTCTCAAGGGGCATAACTATTTTCTTCATAATACTAAAACATTGGGTGGTGCCTGTAGCTCAGTGGGTAGGGCACTGGCCCCATGTACCCACAGACAGTGGCTGGTTCGAAACTGACCCCGGCCAAACTGCAACAAAAAATAGGTGGACATTGTGCCAGGCACCTGTAGTGCCAGCTGCTTGGGAGGCTGAGGCAGGAGAATCCCCTAAGCCCAGGAGTTGGAGGTTGCTGTGAGCTGTGATGCTACCACACTTTACAGTGGGTGAGAAAGTGAGACTGGTAGAACTGCTAGCACCAAGCTATAGAAGTAGCTATTGCATTCTCCATCGCCCCACAGTCTCAATAAAAACAAAACAACAAGTACAAATAGACAGTTTCATTTGAGGACATCCTTGATGATTAAATAAAATGTTTATTTTGTCTAAACTCTTGGTACTGGATTTATTTATTTATTTATTTGGCCCGGGCTGGGTTTGAACCCGGCACCTCCAGCATATGGGGCTGGCGCCCTACCCTTTTGAGCCACAGGAGCCACCCTGGTACAGGATTTTTTAATGGTCAGTGTGACAAAGTGGGAAATACACGTAGGCACTTCTGCATACCAAGACAATAGCCACCTCAAAAAATTGTCAAACTGCTTGCGTTTCAAGCTGAATTAACAGTTTGGTGGTGGTACTTTTTTTTTTAACTGAAAAATAAAGTTTTGTTACTCAAATTTGACAGACATTTTCTTAGGAGTGAAAAAAGGGAGACTGTCACTTCAACAGCTGACAAAGTTTTGTTACCAATAATGAAATTCTAGCTTTCAGGCAAACATAGAATTTTGGAAAACTTTCAAGACATTTTTGATTACTTCAGTGGTGATAATAAATAACACAAATGTTAACATGTAATTTTTTGATATTATAGAATGAAATTTGTCAACATTTACATCACTTAATGAACCAGTATTTGCCAAATTATCAATGAAAGATGTTACAAAATCATTTGTGGGTAAATAATCCACTCAAAGTGCATGGAGACCAATGATTTTAATATAAGAGAGTACAAAAAATTAATAAGGTTTCGGATTCTACATTGCAGCTAATCATTGAGAAACTACCAATATTTTAAAAGAAATTTGTCAGTTCTTTTTGTGTAACATCAAAAACTTAGCCACAATTATCTCCAAAGCCTACTTGAAACACCCCTTCTTCTTTCAACTATGTGTTTGTATGAGGCTGCTTGTTCTTCATATTCTTCAACCAAAACATTTCATAGCAAATTAAAGGCAAAAGCAGACATCAGAATCTGATGTTTAGTTTTTATTTTAAAAAACTAAATTTTATTTTGTTAACATGTAGCAGACTTACATTTTTTTAATGAATGAATAGATATATATATTTACTTTTTTTCTCAATTTCAGTTTCCAGTATGGTAAAAACTGAGATATAACTCACATACATAAAGAACTCTTTGGAGTCTTCAATAATTTTTAAGAATAAAAGATCACATGACAAAAAAAATTGATAATCGTTAGTGTAGAAAGAGAAGAAACTTGGGATCTAAAGAAGACAGTAAAAGAATTAGGAATAAGGAAATCCATACTAGAGGTGAGCAGAAGGGGGTTGGCTCCCATCCTGTGAGCTTTATGGTTGGGGGATGGCATTGAATTAGAGCAGTACTATGATATATAAAAGGTAGCAAGTGTAGTAAAAAAAAAAAAATCACTGGAGTCTGAACTGATCCCTCTGTCTAATTCTACCATTAAGCAACGGTTACTTCAAGTAACTAGAAGTCACTTCCTTTTAGAGTTGCCAGACTTGGCAAATAAAAATACAGGATGCCCCGTTAAATTTGAATTTCAGATAAACAACAAATTATTACCTAGTATAAGTATGTCCAGAATATGGAATGGGATTCAAATTTAACTGGGTGTCCTATATTTTATCTGGCAGCCATATTTCCTTTCTCAGGTCTTAATTTTCACATAAGTAAAATGAAGGTGTAGGCTAACCTCCCAAACATATCTGCTCTTGTACTGATGCCGGCCTATGATGACCCAAGAGGAAAAAGCAGGAAAATATAGCATTTGTGTATATGTGTTAATATAAAGTTGTAATAGTCCTTTATTGAGAAGAACTATTATTTATTTTGAGAGCATTCTTCCTATCTTTTTGGTGTTAGAATATCCTTTCTTTTGTGAGATGACAAGTATTGTTTTTCTAATGTCCTTTTTGACAAAATTTATAGTTAATCCTTAACATGGTTTTGAAATTTAACTTGTGGAAACCACTGCCTAGAATGGCATCTAAGTTTTCTTTCAGCTTTCACATCCTGTGGATTTCGCCTTTGTAAGTCAGGGAACATGAGAGGCCCATAATTCTTTCACTTGATATCCTGTGCGACTCTAACATAATTTCTTTTCTAGGACACGTTTCCTCAATGTGTAATACAGAGAGAATAGTCTGCTCTTCTCTCCCGCACGGTGAGTTACTGGGAGAATAAATGAAGTCATGTCTGGAAAGTTCCCCAAGCTCTTCAGAGAAGGACCTAGAAGGGGAGGGAGGTGCCACGGCCCTGAATTTGGAGCAATAGTTGAATTTTTAGGATGAACTGGAAAGCTGAGAGTACATTTAAAGTATTGTTTCTGATTTGCACATCTTCAGTTTGATTCTTAACAACACGTTTGCTATGATTCCAGGAATTTTGTGATCTTAGTTCAGTGTTGACATTTTACATCTTTCCCAGGACTCTAAGTACTCTTTAAGGAATGTGTGGTTAATGCAGTAGAGAGAAAAATCCCAAATCACACTGCATCTGAGAGCCAGAAAGTCCAGCCTTTTTATTGGCTTCCAATACCAGCCTTAAATAAACATGACTCGTTTTTCTGGAAACACCTGTCAACTTAAAACACGCAAAGACAAAGCCAGACTCTTCAAGGCTTACTGAATTGCTAAGTCAGATATCATTTCTGTCTTCCAAAGATCGCGATTGTTTGTTTCTTTTTCCATAGAATTTCTTAGACACCAAAAATAAAAGCTAAATGGGATGCATCATGAGGAGAGAATTCTTGATCCCAAGCCCCAGAGATTACCTGACTTGATTATTCCACATATTCTGTATTCTCAACCAAAATAGACTTCTTTTTAAAGGGAATCCAATTTCCAATGGGTTTAACCTAGAAAAACAGCAAAAAGCTAATAAAAGCTCACAGCCTGGTCCAAGGAAAGCATTGTGGCTGCTACACGTTTGGAGCCCTAGTCTAGTGGAGAGGTTTGGAATATCTGCCAGCTCCTCTAGTGAATTTGCTGTTCTCTGGGTTGTGGGATGGGGCACCTGGTAGACTCCTAGTAAATTCTTGACCAGGAATAAATTATCCTTGACTGCTCTCCTATATTGCCAAAACTTGGCCTAATTGAGATGGTGGAGTCATTAACAGACTTAGTCTCTGGAAAGAAAGACAGTGTCAATGTGGAGATAACTTATTCTCCAGCTTCTCCCACTCAGCCTGCACTACCTTAATTAGGACTGTGTTCCTACTTTGTGGCATACCTGAGAACAAAGTTTCTTCAGGGAAATAGTTTAAATGCCTGGAGTAATGCCTACATTCTCCTATCCGTTCTCTATCATAGTATCCTACGCCAGGGATTTTCAGATATTTTACCGAAGAGGTATGCTCATACCCTGCATGCACTATTCAATCCTGAGTTGATTCTTCTGGTATCAGTAGCTGGTAACCTCAGCAAGCATCAGATCACCTTCCTTTATTTTTCCCCTTATTTATCAGATCTCTGAATCCCGTGCTGTATTTAAATTATGTTGCCAGGTTTAGCCCTCATATCTATATATATTGTATGGTAGATTTTATTTCTACATATCTCTCTCTCTATATAGCAGAGTCTGATCAGGAATTTCTTCTTTATCTCCTGCTGGGCTTCAAAACCTACCTTATTGTCCTCATGCTCAGGTGGAAGGTGAGAAGCTCATACAAATATGACTGCCAAAGCAATTAAAATTAGGGGGCTGGACTTAGGGTCTGGGGTGCCCCAATACATCTCTGAGTTCCAGATTCCTTAGAAAAACTGACTACATCGGGGAGAGAAGTTCTATCTAGTAAGGAATGATAAAGCAAACAATTAAAACAATTAAGTAACACTATTATCTCCAAGGAGAAAAGAAGAGATTAAGTACAAATTGCTATGTAAAACGTCCCACTGAGGCTCAGATTATCCTACCATGAAATGTCTCACTTCCAGCATGCATGTTGGATCCTAACATCAGATAGTGGTTTTGGAAGTCAAATGCCAAACAGAGACGTTTTCTGTGAGATGAACTCAGCCTGTTGGGCCTAAACCACTGAGAAAGCCAAGTGATTCCAAACCAACTCCTAAATCAGCTTCAGAGAACTTGTCTGTCTGCTTCCAGGGTGAATTTACCAGCTCTGTCTCCTGAATCATAGAACAAAAAGACCATCATCATAAGTTAAAAAAAAAAAAAAAGTTCATTTATGAAGGGCCTATCATGTGCCAGTAATTATGGATATGTTATTCTATTCTTAACTCTGAAAATTGAGGTGTTATTATTCTCATTTTAGAAGTAAGAAAACTTTGCTTAAGAGAGATCAAAGGATTTATTCAAGCTAGTGAAAGAATTGGAATTTAAAACCAGTCCCATAAAGCCTTAGAAGTCTTCTAATCTAAACTGGTCTTCTTTATACAAAGAGGGACTCTGAATTCCAGAGAAGGGAAATGGAATTTCTAAGAACATGTTGTTGGTAAGTAGAAAAGCTGGACTTAGAATCCAGCTGAATGTTGCTTTTTCTCTATCATGTTCAGATTCTCCATGATCTGAGGAAACCATATGACAGACCATAAAACGTGCTTCAATAAGAGTAAAAGGATAAAAATAATACAAAGTTTATTCTCTTACCATGATGAAATCAAATTAGCGTTGATAACACAAGAAAATTTGGGAAACTCACAAGTATGGGGAAATTGACACTCCTAAATAACCAATAGTCAACAAATAAAAGAGAAATTAGAAAATATTTTGAGATAAATGAAAATGAAGACACAACATATGAGATGCAGCTAGAGTAATGGTTAGAGGGAAATTTATAGCTGTAAATGCCTATGTTTTTTAAAAAATCAGATTCATAAGCTAATCTTCCACTGCAAGACATTGTAAAAAGAAGAGCAAATTAAACCTTATACAAGTGCAAGGAAGGAAAGAAAAAATTAGAGCAAAATCTATTAAATAAAAAGGAAAAAAAAGAGAAGATGAATGAAACAAAATTTTGTTCTTTTAAAAGATCAAAATTAGCAAACATTTGGCTAGATTGACCAAAAAAAGGAGAAGACTCAAATTGTTAAAATCAGAAATAAAAGAAGGGATTATTTAAGGAATATTATGAATAACTGTGACTAAATTAGGTAATGTAAATGAAATGGAAAAATTCCTAGAAACGAATTACTAAAACTGACTCAAGAAGAAATGGACAATTTATAACAAGTAGAAACTGTGTTAGGAATCAAAAATTACCCACAAAGAAAAGCCCAGAGCCTGAGGTTGTCTCTGGTGAGTTCTACCATACATATAAAGAAAATATCAACTGCTCAAAAAAAATAGAAGTGGAAAGAAAAATTAAATATCTGTTCATTGACGAAATCATGTATGTAGAAAATTCTAAGAAATCGGCTCGGCGCCTGTG
>NW_003852489.1:4807174-4809539 GCF_000181295.1 Otolemur garnettii
TCATTTATATAAAATTCAATTATATTTCTGTATATTTGCAACAAACATCTTGAAACTAAACTTTAAAAACAATTCCACTTACAACAGTATCAAAAAGAATTCATACTCAAGAATGAATTTTAAAAAATTATGAAACTTACACTCTGAACTACAAATTATTGAAAGAACATTTAAAAGGTCTAAATAAATGGGCAAACATCTCGCGTTCATGGGCCAGAAGTTACATTGCTAAGATGACAGTACTCCCCAAATTGATCTACAAATGTAACACAATTTCTATCAGACTCTCAGCTGGATTTTTGGGAGAAATTGACAAACTGATTCTAAAATTTATATGGAAAGTCAGTAGACCCTGAAATAGCCAAAAAAATCTTGAGAAGAAGAAGAAAGTTCAAGAACTCACATTTCCCGATTCCAAAAGTTGCTACAAAGCAACATTAATAAAGACAGTGTGGTACTGGCAAAAGGACAGACATATACATCAACGAAATAGAATTGAAATCTAGAAATAAACCATGTAACTAATTTTTGACAAGGGTGTCAAGACTATACGGTGGAAAAAGAACTGTCTTCTCAACAAATTGTGCTGGAACAACTAGGTAACCACATGCACAAGAATGAAGTTGGGACCTTATCTTATATAATACATAAAAATTAACTCAAAATGGTTCAAAGACCTAAAGGTAAGAGCTAAAACTATAAAACTCTTAGAAGAAAACAGAGGGGTAAATCTGTATGATCCTAGGTTAGGCAGTGGATTCATAGCTTTGACACCAAAAGCACATGCTACCAAAGGAAAAAATAGGTAAACTGGAATTTATCAAAATTAAAAACCTTTGTGCTTCAAAGAACACTATCAAGAAGGTGAACAGATAAGCTGGAGCTCACCAAGAGCTCCTAGCCCAGAATGGGAGGATATACTTGAAATCATATTTCTGATTAGGGAGTTGTATCTTGAATATATGAATAACTCTTAACAACTCAGTAATAAAAAGAAAAATAACTCAATTTTAAAATGTTTCCTTGTAGGTCTGCACAGACATTTCTATAAAGAAGATACACAAATGGCCAATAAGCGCATAAAAAAATATGCTCAACATCATTAGTCATCAGGGAAATGCAAATCAAAACCACAATGAGACCATTTTACACCTAGTAGGATGGATAGAATAAAAAAAGTCAGGTAATAACAAGTTTAGGGTTGTTGGAGATGTGGATAAATCACAACACTCATACACTGTTCGTGGAAATGTAAAACGGTGCCCCCGCTTTGGCAGACCATCGGGAAGTTCCTCAGGTATCACTATGGTTAACGTAGGGTCTAGCCGTTCCATTCCTAAGTGCTCAAGAGAGATGAACACATGTCCCACATGTCCACACAAAAACTTTGTGCTTGAATGCTTGTAACAATGTTATTCGTGATCGCCAAAAGGTGGAAATGACCTAAACGTCCATTAACTGATGAATATTTGAACAAAAGTAGTATATGCATACGATGGAATACCGTTTGGCCAGAGAAAGGATGAAGTACTGACACACAGTACAACGTGGTTGGACCTGGAAATGTTATGCTAAGTAAAAAGAGCCAGTCACAAAAGACTTCATGCTGTATGTTTGCGTTTATATGAAATATCCAAAATTAGAAAATTTATAGAAACAGGAAGCAGATTTCAGGAGATGATAGCTAAAGGGTATGGGATTCATTTTTGAGGTGATGAAAATGTTCTAAAATCAATTGTAATGATGGTTGTACAACTCTGTGGATATAAAAATCCCTGAGGCATACACTTTCAATGGGTGTATGGTATGTAAGTTATATCTCAATAAAGCTGTTTTAAAAATGCATTAACGATAGGCAGTATTATGATTAATTGTTGCTCTTATCACAAAGCCAAATAAGGACACATCAGATAAATTTTCTCTAAAAGTCGAAAAAAAGACAGAGAGAAAGGAAGCTTAAGTCTAAGAAAAAAAAAAGTTAAGTGTGGTGCAGATCTGAAAGCTCACTCTCAATCAAGATCAACTGGAATCCCATTACCTACCATATGTTCTCCTCCCATGTGTTGGGATCTTCTTTTTTTTTTTTTTTTTTAATTAGTGATTGATTATGTCTAGCTCAAAGTTAAAAATTTTTTTTGGAAGATTTTATTCTCTTTTTTTTTTTATTAAATGATAGCTGTATACATTAATGCAAACATAGGGTACAGTGTAGTGTTTTCGTATACAATTTGAAATACTTTCATCAAGCTGGTTAACATAGATTTCATGTCATTTACTTAGTCATTGTGTCAAAACATTTATATTTTAGTTCTAGAAAAGTTCACTTGTACCCTTGTTAGACAGATATATAGGTGATCTTTCTGGT
>NW_003852489.1:4812480-4814863 GCF_000181295.1 Otolemur garnettii
AAAAAAAAAAAAAAGTATTATATTTCTTCACACTTTTAAAAATTTTGACCAAGAGTTAGAGTTTAATTAGTAATAATAAGAGAAGCAAGAGATGCCTTCTCTGTAGAGGTGAGGGGAAGACAGGGTGGTTAAAGCCACAAAGGCTTATTGAGGAGCCTACTATGTGTTTTTGTACTGGACTTTTTTTTGTAGGGAAAACAAAGATGGCTCAATATGATATCCTCACTCACAAGGAGCTAACAGACTCTAGGAGAAATGCAGCAGAGTAAGAAAACCAGCTGCTATGTCTGGAGAGATGGAGGGAGGAGAGAATGCCTACCCTACCCTAAAGTTTCCAAGTTTACATTTCATATGGTTTAAAAAAAAAAATTCTAGCCCAACTGGTTACATTCACTCCAGTCATAACAGATGACTCTTCTTCAATTCTCTGGTCAGGGCAATCTAAATATTTTAGACTCCTCAACTAATGCAAAACCCTATCTGCCCTCTGCGGCTTCCGTTTACCCCCTCCCTTTTCTCTGCACTGTGTTGAGTTCCCAGAGTGTCTCTGCACGGAGAGCAGAGCAGAGAGCCTCCCGGCTTTGATGCTATCTGTCCTGTCTCCTAGGACAATCACAGTCTACCCGGAGCCCCAAATTGGCCACTTGTTACACACAAGGTTTCTGTTGCCCTTTTTTTTTTTTTTTAAATAGAGCCAGTAATGTTCTGGATGACTCTGTGGCTTACTCTGGTCTGACCCTGCACCCCAGTGGTTTTATGAGCTGTGCGTTTGGCTCTGGGATCTTCTCCCTAGCTATTGTCGTTATTGAGACTATTTGTGTCTCTCGCGAGTCTCTCCTAAATCCCTGGCTGTTATCTGGCCTGGGTATGTGTGTCTACGAAGGGAGTGCATTCTTGTCTGAAGTACGTCCTGACAGTCTCTGATAGCAGCCATTGCTGCCCAGACTTTACTAGGTACTCAGATTGATATGATTAAGATTAATGAGGCTGACTTTCAGTCATGAACCTATTCAAGGATAAACTTGTAAATCCAATGAGTTCTGAAGATGACTGGTTACTGCTTACCTTTCAACCTTTAAGGGATTTGATTTATAGCTGCTTTCCCCTCTGATGATATCATTAGAGGGATGTCATGACAGATACGGCTTCTGCAGCCCACAGATGATTATTCATAAAAGTGTGCTTTTATGAATAATAATTCATAAATTATATTTATGTGTACGTGCAGATTCTATTTATGAATGGTAGGTTCAATAAAGTCCTTACCACAAAGGCAAGATAGCATATACCCCAACTGAAAATTGTACCATTCTCAGGATTACTAGGACAAAATTCTTCCTGAATTGAATTTTCTTTCAAATGATCACCTAGATGACCGTGTAAGTTCATCTACAAGGAATAGACATGAAAATTACAAAATTACACTCATGTAAAGATAAATTTGGGAAAGACGTAAGGATTCTGATTTTATAGTATTAAATATGTTTTTATGTGTCTGGTCATTCCAGAGAGCCGTTTTCCAGGGACCTGGGTGCTTTTCCACCAGTTTAAACAATGTAATTTCACTGGCTTCTTAAACTACTTTAAGTGCATCTTTATTTAATGACTCAGAGCCATCCCTACAAATGTGAAGGCAGGATGGCCATGGATAGAACACAGCCTCCCGTTTGAATATCGGTTCCCTCTGTTCGTAGCTACATGACCTTGGGCAGATTTTTTACAGTTTCTGATCTCCAATTTCTCATCTGTAAAATGAGAATACTAGAATCCAACTTAGTCTTGACTTGAAGACTATCTGATATAATGAAAAACTGTGAACAAATAAAAGTGGAAACTCTGAGTTTTTAAGATCATTGCATTTAGCACGGAGCCTGTCACTTAGTACGCATCATTCAAATGATAGTATTATTTGTATTACTATCACTTAATAATGGAAAGCTTTGTTCACTTGTATGCTTTTATTCTTATACATCTGCTTACTAACGAGATTTTCTGTTTTAGTCTCAAGCTGGCATCCGTCTCTTCTCACTGTAATCAGTGGGCTTGCTCACAAAAGCCCTCTCATCTTTTAATTTTTAATCTTTTAATTTGTTCTTTTCTAATCAGCTCTAGGCTTAGAAGCCAAAAACCATGACTTAGAATTATGTGTAGAATAAGAGCAACCAAGTTCTATGTGAGGGTTTTAGACTACCTTTGTGAGTAAAATGCATAATCACATACATTGGGCTCATACTATGTAACATACATCTTGGTTGGTGTAACATATACTTTTTTAGAAAATAGCATGGCACAGAGGAAAGAACATGCAGTTTTGGAGACAGATGGACCCAAATCTGAATTTTTTTTTTTTTTTTTTGAGACAGAGGCTCACTGTCACCCCTGG
>NW_003852489.1:4815411-4816777 GCF_000181295.1 Otolemur garnettii
CCCCCCCATAAAAGAAAGAGAAAAGAAAAACCCCAAATAAGAGAGTAATTTTGTGATGGTCACAGCATAAAAAAAGTCATCAACACAAATATTACCACAATCTATGCAGTTGTTAGTGTGGACCGTCCCTCAACAGCCACTTTTCTGAGTTGTTTGTCTCATCTGCCAATTTAGTTTTTTGTTGTTTTTTTAAGACAGTCTCACTCTGTCACCCTGGGTAGAGTGCTGTGGTGTCATAGCTCACAGCAACCTCAAACTCTTGGGCTCAGCCTTCCTAGAAGCTGGTACTATAGGCACCTGCCACAACAGTTGGCTAGTTTTTTCTATTTTTAGAAGAGAGGGGTCTAACCCTTGCTCAGGCTGGTCTTGAACTCCTGAGCTCAAGCAACCCACCTGCCTTCCAGAGTGCTAGGATTATAGGCGTGAGCCACCACAACTGGCCTCATCTGCCAATTTTTTTTTTCCAGTTTTTTTTTGGCCAGGGATGGGTTTGAACCCACCACCTTCGGCATGTGGGGCCAGTGCCCTACTGCTTGAGCCACAGGTGCCGCCCCATCTGCCAATTTGTGACCTTGAAATCTTGTCTGTGGTTGTAAGCTAGACTCCACTTGGTTCAAATTTCATTAGTAGCTAAAAGATTTTGTCTGTTTGAACTCAAAACTTCATAAAAACTTTTAAGAGAATCTGACTAATCCTTTTAAAGAATTGGCTAAATGTATGGCTACATGTGTATTATACGATGAAATGTGTGTTATAGAATAAATTCTATTTTATCAAATAGTTAATTTAAGCATAAATCTATGAACACAACTATAATAATAGTACGGTTCTGATATTAAGCACCAATCATTTTCTGCTAAGGAACTGGTGTGATGTCTCACTGCTGGTCCTGATCATACCCTCATAGCACATTGTCTGCTGACCTTCTGGATCCCATGCTATCTTACATGCCTACTGGTCTACTTTGTCCAAATGCTTTTTAACTAGTTGCAGAAAATTCTCAGCTTCTCTGTCTGCAATTGCTCAGAGTTTGGTCTTTAATGACAGTCCTTTTGAACTGTATTTTCATAGCACTGGCAAAACTATTCCCCATCTGTTCCATTTCAAGCTGTAACATAGGAAAGTTCCCTTTCTTTCACTGTGCACCCTGCAAAGTGCATTCCACAGCCAGCCCTCTCTGTCTTGCACAGCTCCCATATTGCTTACTCTCTCTCCTGTTCTCTGCTTTTCTCTATTCCTTCTGTCGGGAAGAGAACAGTTCCCAGGTTAGAACAACCTGAAAAAAGTCTCTTTTCTATGGTGCACAGAATAAATGATAGTTCTTGGGTCACATCATACCTTCCTTTATGACTAGCAAACTTGAGTT
>NW_003852489.1:4816880-4835309 GCF_000181295.1 Otolemur garnettii
TCTTGGGCTTAAGTGATCCTCTTGCCTCAGCCTCCCAAATAGCTGGGACTATAGGTGCCCACCACAACACCCAGCTATTTTTAGAGAGGGGTCTTGCTTTTGCTCAGGCTGGTCTTGAATTCCTGAGTTCAATCCACTTGCCTCGGCCTCCCAGAGTACTGGGATTACAGGGGTGAGCCATCGCACCCAGCCAAGTTTTATCATTTAATTATTTCATCAGATAGCTAAGCATATTTTACTGAGTTACGAAACAATTTTTCTCGCTGCTTCCTTTTTTAATGCTGTTTTACTCTATTGATTTTTAAAAAAATTAAATTAAAAAAAATTAAAATTTAAATTTAATTTAAAAAAATTAAATTCTGATTGCAGACTGAAAGGTTTCATAAGACTCTCTGAAGAAAATAAAGTTACTAAAGCTAAAATTGGAGAGCATATAAAAGAAAGAAGAATTAAGTTAGAAAACTCAATTTAATTCCATTTTAAAACACACATACTCATTTAAGCCTTAGTTGTACCAGTTCTAAATTACTTTCTGGAGTCCTTGGTGGTAAAGAAATGGGATAATTTTCTTTAGAGAGTCATTTTTTTAAAGGTATAAAATCAGTCTTTTAGATTAAGAACCCATAAAGTAGTAAGGAATCCACCATTGCCACCATCCCTTCTAGTTCAATGAAATCTATGAAATAGTGAAAAATGTATCATACTTAATATCAGGACATGGTTCTGGCCTTAGCATTTCATTAATTACCAATATGACCCTGGACAAGTCTCTTAACGTCTCTGAGCCATAGTCTATAAAGTGAAGATAACCTACCTTACAGGAATGCTCTGATGAAATTATGAAACAATAAACTATAAAGCACTGTACAGAAACAATTTTATCTTGAAGTCATCAATTTTCATTCTTCCCTGCCCTAGTTCACTCTTGTGCAGGCCTTCCAGGGCCTCTCAGCTCCTTCTTTGCCTTTTGCTTCGAGGTAGAAGAGTGCGACCTTCACCCAGGACTCAGCTGGGGAGCACCTAGCACTTTGCGGGTATCCGTCACCTCATTTAATCTTCAAAGCAATCTCGTGAAGTGATATGGGTACTTTGAGAATTTGAATCCAGGCAGCCTGACTCAAAGTCTTGCATGCTTGAAGCCATGTGGATTTGAGGTAACTTTCAGGAAAAGAACTTTACCTAGAGATTTTCCTTTCAGGAGGGCGCAAACTCACCACTGGCCAATAGCCATTAGTAAATCTAGGGGGAGCCCTGGAGGCCTCAGGATTGTTTGCCTTCTGCAGTCTTCAGAGATCTCACAGGAGGTCCGGCTGGCTCCGTGAAGACAAAGCTCCAGGCAGGGCCTCTCAGGACCGCTTGGAAGGGCTAAGGCCTGGAGGACCCACCAGTGCAGGGCAGCTTTGAGAGGAGTGAGGCTGCCCAGCCTGGGCTCCACAGCCTGTTCAAGCCTGACCCTGGACATCTGCAGATGGGCTTGTATGTGAGCCACCTTTTCTAATCAGGCGAGAGGGAGGCTTGGGGAGGTCTCGAAGAGAATCAGAGACCCCAAAGTAAAGAAAGCTGGGCAGAACGTTTCTGAGCCCAGCAGAGGCCAGCAGCACTGAGCAGAGAGCACTGCCCTCCCACCCCCAGCACTTGATGTTCTACGAAGTGCAACGATTGTGTCAGCATTTCCATTTTAAACCCCTAATTTCATAGGTTTACAGCTCAAGTCATAAAAATTCACTCTGGGCTGAAGTTTGGCATCCAGTCTCTTAGCTTTTTTTTTTTTTTAAGCTATGGTCTCAAAAATAGAGACATTCCTAGTTTCAGACATTTGGGGGGCTTCTATAAACACCCCTAAAGCTTTCTTTAGTAAAAAGTAGGTTCCTAAAAGTTGATCTGTGACACAGCAAAGGCCTATCTCTGTGAGTCTGCAGAAAATGTGTTTTGAAAAGTAATGTTGTTCCACCAAAAGTATGGATTCCCTACGCGCTGAACTAGGCCAATGAAAATGAGTAGAATCTAAGGTTATTGCATGTTCAAAGCAACTTGTCACGTGACCTTCACTGCTACTCACCACCAGGGCCTGGAGCTGTTCTTGTCCTAAAAGACATTTGAATTTCCAACTGTTTTGTCGGGAGTTGGAGTCAATAATTGATTCGGGTTTTTACAGGTTATGTGACTTTGACTAACATATATTTAAACCTCCATTTCCTTTGTTTATAAAGTGGGAATAATTACACTGTCCTTGCAAGTTTGGTATGTAAACAAAACAAAATCACATATGTCAACACAGCCTGACATGTAATGGATTTACTTTTGTTGATAACAACTTATAAGTAACTCAGAGAAGTGAAGGTATCTCTCATGGCCATTAGTGAAAAGTCTCCCCAAATTTCCATTCATTCTACACTTCCTTTAATATCTGTCCCTGGCCACTGAGTCTGGAAAAGACATTCAAAATGTTAGCTAAGCTGAAAATTCCCAGGGGGAAGCTCTCAAGGGTGACATTAAAAATCCCAATGTTGGAGAAATCAGACAAGGAACAAAGAGCTACATGGATGACAAGAGTCCCTGAGAGTGGTGAGAGCTTGAATCAGATGACTTAGTCCAGGTGGCTACAATGGTTTATCCCAGGCAGTCTGAGTGAGAAGTACCAAGAGTTTGGTCTTCTCAAGGGCTGGGGCTTTGACAATCTCTGAAAGAGAAGCAAGGACAGTAACTGGCGGATGTCCCAGATGAAGGGAGAGCAGAGCAGGAGCCCAGAAGCCACCCTTTGTAACCTCCCCATCTCTGAACAAGAGGCTGGGCCTCGTTCCCAAACAAGGAGTCAAGGCTGATCTCAGGGGAGGGCACAAATGTCTGGCTGTGGGGCCTGGCTTGGGAGTGGGACAAGAGACCCATACCTCTGAGCCTAACCCCAAGCTACCAACATGATTCTCATCTCTGGAAACAAGGGTTCTGTCAACAAAGAGATTTTCAGAAACATCTTCATTAATAGAGGTACTACTGACATGCCCCTAGAATATTTAGGAGTCAGTTAAGCGTGAAGTTCAACTTATACTTTTTAAAGTCAGCAGCAAGCTGCAGATCTACCAATGGTTAGCAATTTTACCTGCTGGGAGTCCATAAGGCAAACTAAAAGCATTTGACGAATCTCAACTGATAGAGGTTAGTGAGGTTCCTATGAAAGCCAGTGCGCTTCCAAACCCTTGGTACTATTTTGTTCTTCGTGTTTTAAAATTATACATTCAAGAGAATACCCACAAAGTATATACTAACTAGGCAAAATAATAATAAGATAAACACTTAGGAACCCAAAGGAAAAAAGCACCACCCACACCACCAAATAACCTTCTGCATTCTTCCCACTTTAAATTCTCCTTCCTCTACCCTGGAGGTTACTCCACCCTGAATGGCAGGTTCATTAGTCCTTTTCCTTAACATGTGGCTCACTTACGTAAGTATGGATCCCTCTACAAGACATTCAGTTTTGTTTTGAGCTTCATAAAAGCACTGTCATATGTATATATTCTTCTGTGACTTCTTTCACTCAACTTGTTGGCAATATTCACCCTTGATGTGTCTGGCTATAATTCATTTATTTTCACTACTATATAATATTCCATTGTTTGACTCTACTAGAATTTGTTTAACCATTGTCCTCTTGATAGATATTTGGATTGATTCCAACGATACTGCTTTGAACATCACCTGAAGAATATGGCAAGGACTTGGATTTCTTTCTGCTGAATCGTAGAATATATGCATCTTCAATTTCCCACATAATGCCATTTTTTTCCAAATAGTTTTTTCCAAATCCACTAGCACAGTGTATTTGTTTTAGTTGCTCTAGATCCTTTTGAACTCTTTATTCATTTGAAATTAGAAGTTTTTAAATTTTGACAATCTAATAAATGTGGATGGTATGGTAGCTCTTAGTAATTTTATTTTGCATTTCCTTGATTTCCAGGGAATCATTTTTTGCACATGTTTATCAGTCATTCCTATTCTTTTGTGAAGTACATGTTTAAGTCTTTTGCCTATTTTTTTTTTTTTTAAGAGATGGGGTCTCACTATGTTGCCAGGCTGGAATGCAGGGCTATTCACAGTCTCAGTCACAGAACACTATAGCCTTGAACTTCTGGGCTCAAATTGTCCTGCCTTACTTTCTTGAGTAGCTGGGACTACAGGAATGAGCCATAACTTTTGCCTAGTTTTCTATGGAATTGTCTTTTTCTTTTTATTTTGTAGAAATGCCATCTGATGCTGTACTTTTGTGTTACAAATATATTGCTTTTCACTTCTGCTGACTTTTGATAATCAGAGATTTAATATTATTTGTTATTGCTATTTTCTTATATAATTGTTTCTCACAGGAGGAGAAATAAACTGGGATTTAGTTCACCCTCAGTGAGTGGCTCCCCTAGTCCCTCTTGGATAGTGTTGGTTGGGAGGAATCTGGAGTTGATTCAGCTTATTTTACACATATTTTTTTCAAAGCAAGAGTCTGTCTCTAGAGGCCCCCAAAAAGTACAGGCTTTTGTTGATAACTTTCACCTGTTCTAGGGGAATTCTGCTTAGTGTCAAACAACCATCAGAGTCTCAAAAAGATATTTTATTCACTACGTCAATCCTCAGACCCTCTGTTTCCTTGTTTGTAAAGTGAAGACAATTGTACCTGCCTTATGCTCTATTGATAGTCAATAAGATGGTACAGCCAAGGGCCTATATGGCACATGACTCCATCAAATGTCTGTCCCCTTCACTTTGGGCAGGTGGTCCTCCAATAGCTGTCGGTCTGGTCAGCCCATCTGTGATCTTGCCACAAACCTTTCTTCCACTCACTCCCAATTCACCTCTGCACATTTGGCCTATGTGAAGCCTGTAGGTGAGAAACGGTTGTTAGCCAGGGCTTCTGATTTTTTTTTCTTTAAATACTCAGGAATATTAGCTGCATGCGTCTAACCATTCTCACTGACCTCCCCACATTCCCTGTCACTCTCTGACACTGCTCTGTAATGGAGTTGTGATTTTACTTGTATCTCCTCTTCTAGATTATAAGTGCAAGCCACGTGTCTGCCTGCCACCTTTCCAAAACCACTTTTTCTGGAGTCCCTCAGGAAAAGGAGTTTTGTTTCCAGGACACAGTCCTGAACTGTCTGTTCCAGGCTCGGGGGGGTGATGAGGAGCCTGTGCTTCTCCCTGCCACTTTTAGTTTCTTTCAACACCACTCCCACAAGGCTGTTAAGGATAGTCTATTTTTCTGGGAGTCGTAGAAGGGCTAACAGCACTGCAGAGGACACAACTCAAAAGGGAGCATGAGACATGGTTGTCCTAGAGTACCCAGGCCCTACCTGGGACAAAGAATTTTCCCCAGAAGCTCAAGTCCTTGCACTTGATTCCACAGAGAAATTCAGCTCTTCCTTTGTCTCCCACATTCTGGCTGTGCCTTTCTCAGCCAAAAAGTGTTCTCGTAAACAGTGACATTACCTACCCTGAAATCAATTTCGTCACTTCCCAAGAGTAGAAGTGTCTGCGATCAGTTTTGTTTGAAATAGCGTTTTTTTTCTTACCACTCCAAATACATGTGCCATATCTTATTTCACACCGTTCTTAGCGACTTTCACATGAAAGGTTCTAATTTTTCTGTTTTGCTCCTTTGGTCCTGTTTAACAAAAATGCTTATGTTTCCATTGTATGTGAAAAGGAGAGGGAGGAAAAGGAAGGAGACAACTTTGACTTGAGGCTCCCAATTAAACAGCCAGGCGGTTGGTAAATCACCCGCCTCTGCTCAGAGCACACAGGAGGAGAAGTTTTTTGTTTTTTGGGTTTTTTTGGTGGGGAAAGAGTTCACAAGCTGAAGGTATCTGCAAGGGCATCAGATAACAATATCCAGAAGGCCATAGCAATACGGATGTTGGTTCTCAAGACAGAAGTGATTTGTGTCTTGACTTGCATCGTAAGTGTGTAGGGTACCATTTAAGCTATAAGGGAAGTCACTCGGGATGCCAAGGAGAAGGAAAAAAAAAAACAATGATGAGAGATAAGAAGATAGATATAGAAGTTGTTGAATAAATGGGAGTCCAGAGGTAGAACAACAAATGGGAACAGAAGGAATCATCAGATCTATAATAAAAGAAAATATAATAATAAAGCACTCTTCAGTGAAAGAGTCAAGATGGTCTGCTGTCATTATACTTTTTTATCATGGTGTTAAAGTAACTTCTATCCAACAAAAAGACAGAAGGAAAGGAAAAGAAGGAATGGAGGAAGGAAGGCAGCAGAGAGGTTGAAATACCAATGCTGTCATGCACAGCATGATGAAGTTTTGGTCAATGACAGATTGCATATGTGACAATGGTGGGCCCATTATAATGGTGCCAAATAATTCCTATCATTTATTGTGGCCATCCTAATATCATAGGGCAACACATTCCTCCTGTGCTTGTGGTGATTGTGGTATAGATGAACCTACAAGGGCTGCCAGTTGTATAAAAGAATAGCACATACAATCATATAAGTAGGTTATACTTGATAATACATGGCCTTACTGCTGGTTTATATATTTCCGATACTATACTTTTTATTGTTATTTTAGTGCATGCAAACTGGAAAACAGCCATAGGCAGGTCAGGAGATGACAGCTCCATGCGCGTTATTGTCCCTGAAGACCTTCTAGTGCAGTGGTTCTCAACCTTTCTTATGCAGCGGCCCTTTAACACAGTTCCTGTGGGTCGCGATCCACAGGTTGAGAACCACTGTTCTAGTGGAACGAGATGTGGAGCTGGAGGCCAGTGATATTGATGATCCTGGCCTTGTGTAGGCCACAGCTAATGTGTGTGTTTGTGCCTTTAACACAAACAAAATTTTAAAAGTAGGAAAAAAGCCTTCCTTTCAGCAGGAGACGCCATCTTCCAGTAATTCACCAAAGTGACAAACACAAAGGGAAAGAGGAGAGGCACCCGATACATGTTCTCTAGGCCTTTTAGAAAACATGGAGTTGTTCCTTTGGCCACATACATGCGAATCTACAAGAAAGGTGATGCTGTAGACATCAAGGGAACGGATACTGTTCAAAAAGGCAGGCCACACAAATGTTACGGTTGCAAAACTGGAAGAGTCTACAGTGTTACCCAGCATGCTGTTGGCATTGTTGTAAACAAACAAGTTAAGGGCAAGATTCTTGCCAAGAGGATTAATGTTCATATTGAGCATATTAAGCACTCTAAGAGCCGAGATAGCTTCCTGAAACATGTGAAGGCAAACGATCAGAGAAAGAAGGAAGCCAAAGAGAAAGGTACCTGGGTTCAACTGAAGGGCCAGCCTGCTCCACCCAGAGAAGCCCCCTGTGTGAGAACCAATGGAAAGGAGCCTGAGCTCCTGGAACCCATTCCCTATGAATTCATGGCATAATAATTGGACAGCATAGCACACAGGAGAACCAGGGGAACAATGGAACCAGGATTATAAGGTGCTGGAACCTATTTCCCATGAATTCATGGCATAATAGATATAGCAAGTTTTGTCACATTCAATGGAAAGGCGCCTCCCTGAGCTGCTGGAAACTTTTCCCTATGAATTCTTGGCATAATACCTATTAAAAATAAAAGGCTACTGTAAAAAAAAAATAAAAATAGGAAAAAGCTTATGTTATAAGGACACAGAGAAAAATTTTTTATACAGTTGTACATTATATTTCTATCTTGAGCTAAGACGTATTACAAAAGAAACACAAAGTTTAAATTTTTTTAATTAAAACATTTATAAAGTAAAAAACTTACAGTAAATTAAGGTTAATTTATTACTGGAGAAAAAGAGTCTGGGTGTGGTAATTCATGCCTATAATGCTAGCACTTTGGGAGGCCAAAGTGGGAAGATTATTTGATGCCAGGAGTTCAAGATGAGCTTGGGCAACATGAGACCCCATCGCTACAAAAAAATAAAAAATTAACTATGCATTGTGGCCCAAGCCTATAAACCCAGCTACTCAGGAGGCTGAAGCAAGAGGATCACTTGAGCCCAGGAGTTTGAGGTTGCTGTAAACTATGATGATGCCACTATATTCTAGCCTGGGCAATAGAGCAAGGCCCTTTCTCAAAAAAATAAAAATAAAAAATAAATAAGTAAATTTTAGTGTAGCCTAAACATATAGTGTTTATAAACACTATAGGCCTTCACATTCATTTATTGACTCACACAAAGCAAATTCTAGACCTATAAGATCCATTAATGGTACACAGGTCATATTTTTATCATGCCTTTTCTATGTTTAGATGCAAATATACAAACATACCATCTAGTTGTGTGTACGTGCACTCTGCAATGTCCCACAGTGACACATTTCTCAGGACATATCCCATCATTAAATCACATGTGACTTATTTACAAATAAAATTGCTAACTAGAAAATATACGAGAATTGGGCTGGGCTCAGTGGTTCACGCCTATAATCCTAGCACTCTGCGAGGCAAGGTGAGTGGATTACCTGAGCTCAAGACCAGCCTGAGCAAGAACAAGACCCCATCTCTAAAAATAGCCAGGCATTATGGTGGGTGCCTGTAGTCCCAGCTACTTGGGAGGCTGAGGCAAGAGGATTGCTTGAGTCTAAGAATTTGAGGTTGCTGTGAGATGCTACAGCTCTCTACTGAGAGCGACAAAGTGAAACTCTGTGTCAAGAAAAGGAAAAGAAAATATAAGAGAATTAAATAGGAACTTACTAGACTCAGGAGAATAATAGTAGTCATTTACAAAACGAGAGCTATTTTCTTACTACATTTCAAAAATAACCACTTAGAAAATATAATGGAAAAGTATTAAATAAATACCACGCACAGTAAAAACAAATAAGGAGGGGGCTCAGTTTGGAGATGCGAAGGAAGTCGAGGGAATTCCTTTCACATGCTCCCATTATGGGTAGTGATTATACCCTGCATTTTTGCTATTACAGCACATGTGCTCTTCTGAGTTCCCAGTTAATCACAAACTCCTAGACTACAGGACCACGTCCTCCCTTCTGTTTCTCATATGAAATCTACCAGACAGCTAAGCACAGAGGGAAAGGGCTAAAACTGTCTGACTCATTCTGGTTTTGTGCATTTTTCTCAATTTGACCAAAATTTTGAATGGAGATTTAACAAAAGGAAATAATCTCCTTTGCAAACGAATGAGAACATATCCCTATGTCAAAATTATTAATTTAACCCTCTCTCCCCCAACCCGAGGACTCCCAGTTCCACAAGACAAGATTCAGCATCCACAGTCCTGTTAAATTTCTTTGATTCAGCTAAGCACATTTTATAAAACGCTTTTCAGGAATCTGAATCTGCTGGGATACCCGTAAGAATCAGCACTTTCCAACAGGCTGGTGTCAAAGGAAAGAGAAAGTAAGCTCAAACCAGAGTTTCCCCTGTCCTGTCATTTCTCTCTCTCCATCTTTTTCCTGGCAGATAGATTTCCTAGAAGATAATCAGTGTATCTGTGAATCCAGGATGATGTATCAACAGATCATTTGCTAATTTAAGACTATTCTAAGCCACTGGTGTCTTTTTTTTAATTTCTTGGATGTCTCAGCCTAGATTCCTGTTTCCCTTAACATCAGAGCCATTTGAGAAGTAAAAATGCTTATGGAAATTAAGACAGAAAATAATGGCATGCATTGTGGTTACATTTGCATGTCCCTACTAAAACTACTAACATTCAGCATCTTTTCATAGATTGCTGATTTTGGCAATATTGTGATTTAGTTAATCTGAAAGCGCTCTATCATGAAAGATGGATAAAAATATACATAGCCGAGCTTGCAGGGAAATAAGAGAAATCCTTAGATTGAAAATGTACAAACTAAAAGAGCTATAAATTTAAGTGGAGGCCGGGACTACCTGGAGTCAATCTATGTTACTAATCAGGAGACTTAAAATTTTTCTTTTTAATTGGTTAGGGATCATCTTTTTAAAATAAACCTTCTCTAGTAAACTCTTTTGAAGTGTAACATACATTCAAAAATCAATTCAAATCCTAGTTGTATGGCTTGCTGTACCTTCACACAGTGAACACATCCATGTAACTATACCCTTACCAACAAAAAGACTTTTGCCAGTATATCAGAGATACCTTCATCACTCCAAGGCAAACCTCTGTTACAACTTTCAACAGCTTCGACTTAATTTTGCCTGTTTGGACTTTGAATAATGAAAACACGTGGTGGTGTACTCATTTAATCCTGGCCTCTTTTGCTTAACATTGTGTTTGTAAGATCTAGCTATGCTTTTGCATTTCTTTTTTTCTTTTCTTTTTTTTTTTTTTTTTTTTGCAGTTTTTGGCCGGGGCTGGGTTTGAACCCACCACCTCCGGCATATGGGACCAGCGCCTTACTCCTCTGAGCCACAGGTGCTGCCCCTGCTTTTGCATTTCATTGTAATTGATTCATTCTCACTGCTGTATAAGAACCCAGTGTATGAATATACCACAATTGATTTGTCCTTTCTAGTGCAGAAGGACATTTGTGTTATTCCCGTCTTTGGATCATAATGAATAATGCGCTGTTAGCATTCTATGCACGCCTTTTTAAAAACATACATATGCATTTCTTGTGAATGTATACCCAAGAGAGAAATTACCTGGCCATAGGTTATGTTCTCACATTCCTACTAAATGTAGTTACAGGATACTGGTAAACAGTTTAGTAGATACTACCAAACAATTTTCCAAAGTAATTGTGCCATTTTACGTTCCCGCCAGCTATGTATGACCAACTCTTGGTATTATCTTTTTCACTTCAGCTATTCTGGTGGTAGTATAGTAGCATTGCATCTTGGTCATAATTTTCATTTTCTTGATGAGTTTTGAAGTTGAGCATATGTTTCTTGGCCAATTCAGCATCTCTTTTGTAAATAGCCTGTGCAAGTCTTTTGCCTGTTTTACTATTGAGTCATCTACCTTTTTCTTATTGATAGATAGAGATTTTTTACACATTTTGGATTTGAATCCACATAGACATAAAAATACCTTCAAAGCGTTCTATTCTGTACTTGGCATTTAACTGTTTTAGTGTTATCTTTTGATAAATGTAAGTTTTTAGTTGAATATAGACCAGTCTATCAATTTTTTCCATTAATGCTTTTTGGGGTCCTCTTTAAGAAATCTCTGCTTTGGACCAAGGTCATGAAGATATTCTTTCATGTTTACCTTTAAACATTTTATTGTTTTATAGTTCATAATTAGATTGCAATCGATCTGGAGTTTATTTTTTGTATATGGTGTGAGTCAGGGGTCAGACGTCATTTGTTTCATGTGGATATCTGATTGACCCAGCACTCCTTTCCACGGCAGTGCTGCCTTTTTCTTAATTCAAGTATCATAAGCATGTGTGTCTGTTGCTACACTCTGTTCTACTGAGTGACCTTTGCACCAGCCTTAAATGCTATTGCTTTATAACAGGTTGTCTTATAGTGTAAGCCCTCCAGTTTTATGTACCTATTCTTCTTTAAGACTGCCACAGGTTTGAGCTTTACCTGACATATGAGGACAGGAGAACACACGAGTTGATACTGAGACTTGTGAATAGCTAAACCCTCCCCTCCCCTCCACTCAGAACAAGACAAAGAATTTCTCTCCTCCATTGGGTTTGGGGTATGAATTTATGCTTCCTACATAGTCTCATAATCCCCAAGCTGAAAATCAGCATAAAAGGTTAATCTTCAAAAGCAAACAAGACCGTTCTGAAGAGGTCTGATAGGCGATAAAGCCTGGCGTAGGGTAAGTTCTCACAAAATTATAAAATGATGTAAGAAAAAAAATCTATTGTGAAATACCAGCAGACCCAATAAAGGGCAGAGTTAGATTAGTCACCTCCCAGCCAAGAACCTCAGATAATAGAATTATTATCCAGCACTTATTTTAAAATATGTTTAAAATAATTACTTGGCAGTGCCTGTAGCTCAAAGGAGTAGGGCGCTGGCCCCATATGCCAGAGGTGGCAGGTTCAGTTTTGGCCCTGGCCAAAAATGCAAAAAAAAAAAATAAAATAAAATTACTAAACACATAAAAAGAAGAGATCATGAACATCAGAAAAAACAATATTTTTTAAAGACTAACCTGACTTGACAAAGAAATAGAACTTCAAGGAATGAAACATACAATATGCCTTGATAATTGAAAGGATTGATCAATTTCATGAAAGTGGAAAGCCTTAGTTAATAAATTAATAAATGACTGTTTTTAACCGTAGAAGCATAAACATGGCCCCTGGTTAATTGTCATTTTCTATTATGTCCTCAAGGAACCTTCCATCTTTGGTTGTGACACGTTTAATACCAGCAGACATGGGATAAGCAGGAAAAGTTCTGAATGGGCCGGACGTTCCTATCAATTCATTATCAGGATATTTGTCCATCTTAAATGTTAAATGTGGCATTTTTAGTGAAATACCACCGAGGAGGTAATGCTCAAAAATGATCCAACAAAACAAAAAATTCAAGGGAGCTTCCAGTGAACAAGCAGTTAGCACTGGAGGGGTTTTAAATGCCACCTGAGCAGAGTGAGCCCCATCTGGTCTTGTTCAGGCTTAGACTGAGTTGCAGGCAGCTGACATAATTCTCCATATTCTGTTTCAACACTTTCCCTTGTACGCATAGTGGAACTAGCACAGGTTTGGGACTCAAATCTAAATTTAAATTCTGGTTCCACCCCTTACTGCTGTATCTGGCCCAGAGTTGGAGCTCAGCCCCTGAGAACTTCCTCCCTTCCCCACTTCCAGAACTCTTAAAGATTTGGGGCCCACGGTGGCCATGCTTCTGCTTGTCTGAGTCCTAAGGACCCTCATGAAATAGTATAGTTGCTGCTATTTATTATTGGATTATGTGTTTTTTCTTTATTTTTTGTTTTTTGACACACTCACTCCATTGCTCCAGGCTAGAGGGCCATGCTGTCACAGCTCACAGCAAACTCAAACTCCTGGGCTTCAGGGATCCTCCTACCTCAGCCTCCTGAGCACCTGGGACTACAGGCGCCCACCACAACTGTGGGCTAGTTTTTCTTTTCTTTTTTTAAATTTCAGATTAATGTGAAATGTGTACAAACAATTAGGTTACAATGTTTGCATTTGTTAGGAAGAGTCGCTATTGTACTGTCCTATACTCTGAATAGGAGTATACAGAGAATAAAAATTAATCAACAAAATAAGAGCAAACAGTCCCAACTATAACTGTGCGAGTTTTTCTAATTTTTAGTAGAGACAGGGTCTTGCTCTAGGCTGGTCTAGAACTCCTGAGCTCAGGTGATCCAGCCACTTCAGTCTCCCAGAGTGCTAGGATTATCGGTGTGAGCCACTGTGCACAGCTGGACTATGTGTTTTATATAGATTACTTCCATTCTCACAATGACCCTGAAATATATACATGTATAATATTCCCCATTTTAAAAATAAACTGAGGGCGGCACCTGTGGCTCAAGGAGTAGGGCACCAGCCCCATACACCAGATGTGGTGGGTTCAAACCCGGCCCCGGCCAAAAAATAAAATAATAAAAAATAATTATAAACTTGTTTGAGTTTTGGAGGAGCTTGTGGGTTTTTTTTTTTTTTTTGCCCAAGATTACACACTAAATTGTGCCAGAAATTTGAACCCGTTTCTGTTCTAGGTTCTTTCCATAACACTAAATTGCCTGATTCGTGGCTTATTATAGTACTTTCTCAGTTTAGCTTCCCTCTGAAAAGACAATTTATTCTCAAGAGATCTTGAACACTGGCGAGTAAACACAAGCGTTTGGCTAACTTTCTCCTGGACAGCACTGTGGTCTTCACGCGCGATTCTGTCGCAGGTCCTCCTGCCCGCCTGCCCCCTTGCTGCCCACTCTCCTGTAAACCCTTCAGCCAGGTCGGGCTTTGCTGATGCCGCCTTCAAAGCCAAGGCGGCATCTGAGAGGATGGAAGAAGCCAGTAAAGCCTGGGGTTCGGGTGAGCCATCCCAGGTAGACTTGTGCTTTTATGCCCCAGCACATTTGTGGAGCAAATTTGGTGTTCAAATTTGGTGATGGCAGTTAATGAGTACAAGCGCAGCTCAGTTCTGTGTGTAAACAGGGGAGAAAGCCTGTGTCTGAATATAATCCCGACTGCATCAAGGTCATTTTAGAGCTGGTGGAGCTCTATTTGTCTTAGGAAATCTCGAAAACTTTTATAGGGAATTCGGAAAATATTTTCGGCCAGCAGGAAAGATAAAATCCCTGCACACAAAGTGCAGGCATGGGCCCAGAGACTGAACAGACAGACTGCTGTAAAACCCCTGTTTAATAAGGCATTAAAATGCCATCGACCTGGACACATTTAAAAAAAAAAAAAAGGAGCTATGAAAACAAATACCATTCAAATAATTAGGATCTTATGCCTGAGGCCAGCCTTGATGCCAAGCAGGGACTTCCCTGCAGGAATTGGAGTGAGCCTGATCCCCCAAAAGAGAAATCAGCCAAGACAAAGGCAGCTCTGGGCCCGGGTTTTTCCCAGCCCCCCTCGACTGCCTGCCTCTCCACGCTAAAGGCACTGCATTGGAAATAGTCTCCCTCTCCACATCTTGGTTGACTTCCCGGTCCAGTAGCTCAAGTGGGGTTCCATGCCCCTGGGGGTGATTGACCTGTCTGCGGGCAAGTCCTCAAGGGGTGGGGCCCTTGTACCTCTCTGCTCTGTAAAGGACAAGGAGGCATTTGAAGGCCTAGGCTATTGGGTAAATATGTGCCAAGCTGGAGTGAAGGTTGGAGAGTGAACATTTGTTTATGAACATGAACGTAGCTGTGAGGGGAAAAAAGATGTCTTTTCACTAGCTCCTGCAAACGCGGAAGCTGCCGCAGAGCTGTTTCCTGCCACGGTAGCTCCTGAAGGGTGGAAGGCCAGGTGCACACCCGGGCATTTCGTTTACACTACCCCCACTCCCAGGACCCCCCAGGTTACCTTCTGAGGGCTCAGCCCCAGAAACTTGAAAAATAAAGAACTTGTCTTTTTATTATTTCTGGAATGATTATTTGTTTGGGGGGCTGGGGTACCAATATTGTACCCTAGATCTAATTTTCAAAAGCATTCATAAAATTGACTTTTAAATCAGATTGTGTCTCTGGTTGATACAACTTGAGAGGACTTTTCATTTTTTGGCCTTTTCATTCTCGTTCTTTTTTAAAAAAAATTATATGAATTTGTGTCAGTGATCAGTCACTTTCCTTAAGGAAACCTTAGAGAAATTTGTGACTGTATCCGGACATATTTGTCCTATTTTATTTCTTCTTCCTCTTGTACGTTTCCGTTTCTTCCAAGACGTTATAAACGCCAGCAAAATTTGAAAATAAGAAAGTAGAGAAAGGGAGAGAGAGAAAGAAAGGGGTGGGGCAGGGGGGAGAATGAAAGAAACTGTAATTAAAGCCCCTGCCTTTTCTGGGGTTAATTTGAATTGAACCAGTTGGTTTCGTTTTGCAATACAAAAGAAAAATCCAGGCCTTAGGGCCTAAGACTTTCATTAAATTCAGCTTTGGTGAATTCTAATAATACAGTGGTTTATTAAAGGCGTGAAAAATGTCATTGCGGAGGCCTTCCCTAAGCAGTGGCCTCACCTCTTGGGTATGAGTCATGCTTCCTCCAGGGCCGCCTGAGCTGTAAAGTTGGGGGCAGGATATTTGAGGTCCAGTGAACCGGCTCCTTGAGTCTCTCTCGCCCCGTTTGGCTGGGATGGCGTCCCAATTAGCGATCTTGCCATACAGAGCTGTAGCCGCACAGCCAAAGTAAGAGAGGGGCTGGGTGCTCAGGGCCATTGTGAATGATTAGCCCAAAAGAGGAGCAGTGCAAAACTGAGAACTGAGTCCCCGGCAGGAGTCTGCGGGAGGAAATGAAAGGATCAACAATACAAGAAGAGCACTGTGGCCGATTGTTCCTGACCACAGCCACCGGCCTTTCTGTGTGTGCCGGAAATTGGCCTCATCAAAAGCTGAGGATGCAGGCGGGCGGGGATGATGGTAAGGCAGGTGATCCCGTTAATTCCCTCACCTCTCAGGGCTGAAGAGACCGGGCAGTACCTGGCCAGTCTTTTCTCCCACTTAGTCTATAAAAAGTAGTGTTTTTTTTTTCCTCGTGAAAATGCAAAAATTGAGCATGGCTTGGTACTAACTGGACCCACAGGAAGCTTACTAGTTATAATCCCTCTCGTTTACTTACTATCTTCATTCAGAAACATCTGATTCGGCCTGTGAACTAAGCCTCAGAGGTTGGCAACACAGATGTTACTCACCCCTTTTTATAACCGAGGGAATTGAGGCCAAGAACAACTGAGGGACTTGCCCAAGGCTTCCAACAAGATAGTAAGAAAGCTGGGACTTTCCTTCAACAACAGACTTGTTCCCTGTGTCACTGAGTCTGACAATGGCCTCTGAATGAGGGCGCAAAGAATCAAGCTGTCCCCTCCTGGAGGCACGAGTGGGTGAATGGCTCCTTTAGGGGAGGCACACCCTTTCTTAAAAGTCCTTGAATGTTGTCCTGCCTCCTGGATGAGCCCCAAACCCCTAGAAGCGAGAGGTGCTCCAGGGACTGGAAGGCCAGGCAGGATTCTCCCTGGCACCGCCCTCTCGCCACCGCCCTCTCGGCATTAACACCTCACTGCACATAGGTCTAGGCTTTGGCATCTGGTAGAGGAGGCTTAACTGTGAGACCGGGGAAGCAATAAAGTCAATAAATAGAATTTTCCAGGAAATAAAAAAGTCATCTTTTAAGCATCTAAAATGAAACGTGTACAGAGTAGCATCCCCTGTTGGGGGAAGAGGTGTAACTGGAAATGAAGACACGTTTTATCTATATTATCTCATTTCATCTTTTCTATAACCTTGGAAGATAGGCAATGTTCTACTACCCCTAATGAGTGAGGGAGGAGACAGGCTCACAGAGATGAGGCGCGAGTCTAATAAGTGGTGATGCTCCAGGCTCATTCGCTTCCCACTGCCAGCCCTGGCCTCTGCACTCCGAGCTCTGCCTGCGACACCATCTCCGGGAGGATTATGTAGAGCCCACAGCATCACTGGCATGACAAAGGTCCCAGCCTGTGAGCAGAGCCTCAGGGTGACTTCCTGACCACCCCACAGTCTCCACCCTTTTCTGATGTTACCTCCCTTCGGCAAAAAACTTGAAAACACAAACTACCAATATATTATTTATAAACTGATTGTACCTATGTACTACCGCACTCATATAGAGAATAGATACCAGTAAGAGGCGAGATTAAAATGAATAGAAAAAGCAGTTCTAGTGTCTCCTACTCTTTCTTTACTGTGGAGAGTTCTGCTGTCAGATTCAGACAGAGCTCCGCTGTCACTAAGAAATTCACGGTGGCCCACATTCATGGCATCATAGTCCTTCAGTGCTGCAGGGAGAGGGGGAGCTGTGTGGAGGAAGGAAAGGGAGGTTCGGAAAGAGGATGTCACACAGCCAGCGTGTGACATCTGTGGGACTCGGACCCCATCTCCTGAACCTTAGTCCCAAACTCCTTTGCCTGCTCTACACTGATATAAAAAGAAGCCAGCAGTTCATTTTCTTGGGCCAGAAAAATGGGCTTATACCTGAGCCTCCCATGCTGTGTCTGGAGGAAATTCAGGCCCATCAGCTGCCCTGCAGAGACAGCCATTGGCTTTTCAGTCTGGGCCGTAGAACGTGTGTGCCAGGCCACCAGCACATGGGGTCTCGGGAGAAGGGAGGCTGTGCTAGCTGCATTTATGCTATTAAAAGCAGCTCACATAGTTTCCATCATTCCTGACAGGGCCGCGTCATTTTGCAGACCAGCCCTTGCTGCAGGCACCCAAGCCAGTAACCGTGGATGTTAAAGAAAAGTGACTTCCAAACAAGTCTCTTCCAGGGCATCCCAAGGAAGTGTAATGTGACCAGAAGTACAAAGGAAGGAAAAGAACATCCCTCTTACACCTATAACCCTAGCACCCTGGGAGGCCCGGGGGGATGGACTGCTTCAGCTCAGAAGTTCGAGACCAGCTTGAGCAAGAGTGAGACCCCGTTTCTTCTAAAAACAGAAAAACTAGCCAGGCATTGTGGTGGGTGCCTATAGTCCCAGCTACTCAGGAAGCTGAGGCAGGAGGATTGCTCAAGTCCAAGAGTTTGAGGTTGCTGTGAGCGATGATGATGCCACGGCACTCTACCCAGGGTGACACAGTGAGACCTTGTCTCCAAAAAAAAAAAAAAAAACGCCCTAGTTCTGCTACCCAAGCCAAGTGGAGCTTGCTAATAGCCTCAAAATGCTATTTTTTTTCTTCCCAAATACTTCAAACAGTTGTTTTAGAGGCACCTGAATTATTTACTAACTCTACTAGTAAGGACCAAGCTGCCTCATCTACATGCACAGTGGGAGACCTCATGTGAGAGACCCTTCCATCAGCCCCCTCTCTGTGAAGTGGAGGGCAACAGATAACCCAAGTTCATGG
>NW_003852489.1:4835526-4843899 GCF_000181295.1 Otolemur garnettii
TTTTTTGGTTGCAGCCGTCATTGTTGTTTGGTGGGTCCGGGCTGGGGATTCAAACCCGCCACCTTAGGTGTATGTGGCTGGCGCCTTAGCCAGTTGAGCTATAGGCGCCAAGCCAAATTATCATCTTCTAAAGCAGGGATTTTTCAGCTGGTATGTTAGGCACACTGATGAGAGGATATTAGGTGTGCTGTGAAAAATTTTAAAGATAATTATTTTTGAAAGAAGTTCAAAGCACAATATGTATATATATATTTTTTAACTCTTTTTTTTTTTTTGAGACAGGGTCTCACTATGTCACCCTTAGTAGAATGCCATGGTCTCACAGCTCACAGCAACCTCAGACTCTTGGGCTTAAGTGATTCTCTCGCCACAGCCTCCCAAGTAGCTGGGACTACAGGCATCCACCACAATGCCTGGCTATTTTTTGTATAGTTGTTATTGTTGTTTAGCTGGCCTGGGATGGGTCTGAACCTGCCAGCCTCGGTGTATGTGGCTGGCACTGAAACCACTGTGCTATGGGTGCCAAGTTTTTACTCTTTATTTTTAATCAACATAATTTAAGTGTCCCTTAGAAGTTTATAGATTCAAATGTGCCATGAGGAAAAAAAGGTGTAAAAAAAGTTGAAAACACTTTAAAAAAATAAAAACCCACTGCTTTAAAGGGTAACCCTCTGCCCTTTTGTATCCTTTAAGTCATAAAATTATTTTTTAACTTTTTTTTTTGTTGTTGTTAGTGAACTCAGCCACTCATACAAATCTATTTGGTCCAGCAGCCTCAGAGAATAGTGGACAAGGAGAGACAAGTGACAGAATGCACAGGGAAGATAATGGTGACAGAAGGGGCTATAGCAGCATCTTAAAGGGGCAAAAGCTTTGGGCAGAAAAGACCTGAATTTGAAGCCAGTTCTGACCCTTGGCATGTGGCCTTGAGCAAGTTTTTTCATCTCCTGAACCTTTTAGTTTCCTGTCTGTGAGCTCATGGTGGTAATAGCTCTCCTACCAAGCTGCTGGGAGGATTAAAGGTAATACGTAGCTCAATGTCTGATGACTATTAACAAACTGAATGTAAAGTACATTTTTCTTTTCTCATTTTACAGATGGGAAAACTGAAGTTTAGAGAGTTCAGATTCAAGCTTCATTTTCTGCATCTGAAATCCAAAGCAGTGCCCTGCCATTAAAGGAGGCAGTCAAGAGGGTGGGACCCAGCATTTATTGAGTGTCTGTTTCCTACCAGAACATCAGGGAACAAGTATGTGGCAGGCCCTCTCTTACAAAAGTTATTTAAATCTCCATGGTCCCAAGAAGCAGATGCCATTAGGCATTATTACCTCCGTTTCATTGACATCAACATAGAAGTGATGTCTTTGCTTAAAGGCACCAAACCAGAATGTGTCAGGAACCCAGGATTTCTGGCTCAGGGTGCGGAGCTGGTCACTAACCCACAGATGCTGGAATACTACCTCAGTGAGACAGCATTCTCCCCCTGGGGGGAAAGGAGAGATCAGGAGCATGAAATCCAGCACCTGTTCTTTGTATGAGGCTAGAAATGAGGTTGGAGGCAAGACGGGCCTTGGGTCATGGCCTGATGGCTGAAAGTAGATGTAGAGAACACCTGGCCAATCTTCATCAAATCAGGCTGGAGGATTCTCTGTGGAGGTCACCAACTGAGCTGCCAGAGACCCTCTGGCAATGGGCCTCCTTGTTTTCTGATCAGCCCCAAATTCCAACCTGGGACTCTCCTGCTTGGCTTGGGAAACGGAGAGACACACAAAGCTGCCTTGCACCCTCAGAACCGGAGGCCTCCGATAGCTCTTGCTAAAAGAAGAAAGTAGGACTGCTGAGAAGAGGCTGAAAGGAGCCTTGCTTCACCCAGTCACGAGACAGGAGCAGTGCCTCCCACTTGCAATGCTAGCGATGTTCTCTAAGCGCCACAAGCTATTCACTACATTTGATCTGGAGAAGTCTCTCCTTCTTTAGAGCCAAAAGCCAAAGGTTTAAATCTGCACTTGCTAGGAAGTGGCCTAGCTCGACTTGCTCATCTACAGGTAGGATGGCAAGTGGCTCCCCTGCTGCTGCCCCATGGCCCATACAGGCACCTGCCAAGATTGGGGACCAAGTCAACCGTGAAGGGGTGAAGCCACTGGACGTGAAGACAGAGAGCTGTCAGTGTGAGCATCACACACTGCGTGCCGGCTTGTCAGGGCAAGAGAGTCTGTTTCGTACCAGAACATCAGGGACCAAGTATGTGGCAGGCCCTCTCGCAAAAGTTATTTTAATCTCCACAATCCCAAGAAGCAGATGTCCTTAGGCATTATTACCTCCATTTCATTGACATCAACACAGAATACTGAGACCCTGCAGATGAGCTGTAGAAGGGTCCTGCTTCCTGACCACATGTGCAGTGCAGGCAGAGTGGCGGACAGGTCACACCAAGCTGAAAGCAGGGTCACCAATAAAGGCAGCTCTCCCATTCTGAGCAGCCTCGTGTCTGCTGCCTGGGCAGGGCTCTGAACAGCCAGTACCCCATGAGCGCCATTAGCACCCAGAAGAGCCCCAAACTCCACAGCATCACCCAGCTCACACTAGGGCTGGGCCACCCGGACCCAAGGGCTTACCACAGTGGCAGACACTGCCAGGCCTGATGGAAGAAAGAAAATATGCACAGACAGAAGAGATGTTTAGGAGGTAGAATCTGCGTAATGTGGTGAGTGGGTGGGGTGGGCAGGTAGGGAATGGCAGAGGTCAGCCCTAAAGCCCAGTTGGTGGTGATGTTTATCAAAACAGAGGGTGTGAGGGAGGCCTGGAGGCAGGCTCTGGTTTCCAGTTTAGACAGGGTGCATTGGAGGTCCTAAATCCCTAAAGCAGAAATGTCCAAGAGGAGGTGTCCAGGTAGGGAGATGAAGCTGGACTTGAGGGTCATCAGCATGTGCTGGTGAGAGAAGCCGTGGGAGCGGACAGCAGCACCTCGGGAGAGCACCTGGTGAGAAGAGAGCTGAGGAACAACAGCAGCATGAAAGGCCTGAACAGAATCAGGTGTCCGGGAAGGAGAGCCAGGAGGAAAACACACAGGGTGAGGTGGCCCAGAAGACAGTCTTTGCCCCTTTGACCTGCCTTCAGCACCAACCACTTCCTGCTGTTACTGCCATTAGCCCTGGGGCATGGTTTCTCTGTAGCCTTTCTTAATCCTTTTCTTTCTTTCTTCCACAATCACAACTTATTTATTACCTATTTATTTATTTTGGTAGAGACAGAGTCTCACTTTATCGCCCTCTGTAGAGTGCTGTGGCATCACACTGCACCCAGCAACCTCTAATTCCTGGGCTTAGGTGATTCTCTTGCCTCAGCCTCCCAAGTAGCTGGGACTACTGGAGCCCACCACAACGCCTGGCTATTTTTCTGTTGTAGTTTGGCTGGGAGCGGGTTTAAACCCGCCACCCTCGGTAATATGGGGCCGGCGTGGCACCCTACCCATGAGCCACAGGCACTGCCCCCTGCTTACTTTTTTTTAAATGAAATCTTTTAATTATAGAAGTAATAAATGTTCATTGTAACAAGTTAAACATAACAGGCAGTGCCCGTAGCTCAGTGGGCCACGTACAATGAGGCTGGCGGGGTCAAATCTTACCTGGGCCAGCTAAAAAAAAAAAAAAAACATCAACTGCAACAACAAAAATAGCAGGGCATTGTGGCAGGCGCCTGGAGTCCCAGCTGCTTAGGAGGCTGAGGTAAAAGAACCGCTTAAGCCCAAGAGTTTGAGGTTGCTGTGAGCTGTGAGGCCACGGCACACTACCCAGGGTGACAGCTTGAAACTCTGTCTCCAAAAAAAATAAATAAAGAAACATAGCAGAGAAGTGTAAGGGAACCAATGTAAATGGTTCTTCTAAATCATCCCTGTGTCCCTAACACACACACACACACACACACACACACACACACACATAAATGCAGACGTACAGAGTTTTGTTTTTGTTTTGGGAGACCATATTATCAGAAAATTTTTTTCATGTAATATTTCACAGATATACACATATATTTCATTCGCTTGCTATTTAATGCAATTTAACGATCTGTAGTTTGGCTACATTAATCTTTTTTCTTTTTTTCATTTCAAATGTTGTTGAGATCATACTCTATTACGATCCTCCTTTTTGTCTAATTTTAAATCAATTCCCATGCCATTAGGCATAATTCATTCACTGCATCATATTCCAGAATATAAGTATAACTTACCGATTTACTTTCTGCCAATTTAGGGCTATAAAAATAATATCACAATGAACATTGTAAAGCAGTAAATTATGTCCAAATTTCTGGTTATTTTCTTTAGGATATGAGCACTTTGAATCTTTGTCCAGGCTGCCAAATAACTTGTTTCCAGAAAAACTATAACAATCTGTACTCCCACCAGCCATGACTGAGAGAGCTCCCAACATCCTTTCTTGTTAGATAAAAGTGGCGTGTTCTTAATTCGGTTGGCATCTTGGCTTATCGTTGATGCCAGCTTTGTCCAGGTTAATAATTATTTATCTGTAATTTTCCTTCTAAGAATTATAGAACCTGAACCTGCACCCACTGCTCTCCTTTTCTAAATTCAGCCTTCCTCCCTCACCACCAGCCTGGCCCCGCCTGAGTGCTTCTGGCCCAGATGTTTTCTTCCCACCCCAGTCTCCACCCTGCCTTGCTCAGCATTCCCCATGTCCCTGTACCACAGAATAGAACCACCAAACACGAGCCTAGAATGTTCAAGCAGGCCTCCAGGGTCTGTCCTGGGGCTGGGGTCCGTGCTGATAGGCCAGGAGACACAGCAGGGGCTCTTGCTGCCCCTGACCCAGGCCCAGGGATGGGTGAGGGGCCACTGTCTGCAGGGGCCTAACCTGCCAGGACTTTGCACAACCCTCTCAGCTTCCCATGTTCCTCCTTTCTTGCTCTGATTCGGACTTTAACTTTCACAAACGATACAATGAGGTGGTTTGGGGTTTCTGCAGGAGAATTTCTGTGCTCCTGGGGGCACGGGGGCCTGTTTGCCCTCGTTAGAGAAGAGGGGCCCTGGACGCTCTGCAGACCCTGCCAGGCCGTGGTAATGCGCAGGGGCTGCTCACGCTGCAGCATATGAACCTGGCTCTTCTTAGTGAGACTTTGCAGAAATCCCACTGGAGACTTCCCTGCCCCTGCCCTGTCTACTTTCCTTCATAATGATAAATGGCTGAAAAGAAAACTATCTAATCTCCAAACTGCTTGCTTTTTTTCTGCCCTTCCTTCAAGGAGAGAAGGAAGAACATGGTCACATAAAACAGAGTCCTTCATCGCCTGCTTCTCAGGAGACAGTTCTTGCTCTTTTCATCCCAGGCCTGTTTCTGATCTGTGATGGACTCGCATTGAAAGCTCCAGCCCGGCCTTCTCTAATCAGTTGCGACAGCCGCTGCGGTCGCTTGGGTTGCCCATCAAAATTGAATTGATTACCCGGCCCCCTTGCCGTTTTGTTTTGCGCACAATTGCTTAATAGCTGTCACCTTGGCTTTGAGTCCGGACCTGCTTCAGGCTTACTGGTTCCCATTACTCAGGACGGCCAGTGCAAGTTCATCACCTTTACAGGATGTCCCTGATTGATTCCGTATGCCTTGGAGACCTGTAATATATTTGCATAGGGGGGAGAAAGGGGTTGTTGGGGGACGGAATAGAAATCCCTTGGCCACAGGAACTGCCAGGTTTCACTGCAGGGCTCGCCATATTTGAATCATTACCAGGACTTCATGTCAGGAGTCTGGCCTCTGCTGACATAGCTGCTAATGAATTTGTAAATTTTTAAAAAATACAAAACAACCCAGCCTGTTCTAACCTTTGCTGTCGCCACCTGCCGCCTGGGTGGGGGAGGTAAGTAGAAAGGGTGCTATCTCCAGCCTGAGCTTGTGCTGGTTTGGGAGATGACAGTCCCTCTCTCCCCACCCCCTGCCCTGCCCGCTGGCTGAGCGGAGAGCCAGGCTGGGAGGGAGAGACATCTTTCAAGTGAAATCCCTTGCACTGGGAACTACTTCAATTAGACAGCAGGGGGAATGTTAACATGCCCTCCGGCCTTTTAAGTGGGTTTTAATTTTATGTTGTAAGATAAGACACTGCAAGGCTGGCTGCTGCTCTTCCAGCAGGCTCCATTAGTGGGGCGAGCTGAGGCCTCTTGACCCCCGAGGCCCAGCCAAGGTTGGAAGTTGGTTTGGTTTTTTAACAATTTGTCAGTCTAACCCAGCTTCTCTTTTCCTCTTCCTTTTGTGATTCCAGGCTCTTCCATTGTTGAGGGCCATCAGGTAGGTAGCAAGGGGCTGGCTGGAGCTGCTGCTGAGATGCCCAGCCTGGCTTTCCCCCAGTGGCTGGGCCCTGGGCTGGGGAGCAGAGCCCCAGAGGCCGCCGGCTCATGGCCATGCAGCTGAATGTTAATCGGCTTTTGTCCCTTCCCAGGCAGGGCACAGCAGAAGCAGACCCTTTTCATGTGGCAGGTTTCTGGCCGGATGATGTATGACCTGTTGGCGCTACTGAATGGTGCCCTTTGTTCCAGGATATCCCATGTGCCCCCTTTTTATTGAGCTGTTGATTCAGAGGGGCAGGAAAGTTCCACAAATCCCACTACAGGCCTGGCTTTAGCTATGCCCAGATGGGGAAGCCAAGGGAGCTCATGCTTCCCAGAAAGCTGGTAGGAAGCCGTGGGCTGCCTCAAGGCAAAATACCCCTTAAGAAGTGGCTTTCTTTATATCAGATTCAGCCAACTGTGTCTGGAAAAAGCCTGGGAACACATATCTAGCCCCCAGCCCTCTGCCTGTGTTCTACAAGGTGCAGCGTATCCCAAATGTGCAGTCTTTGCCCAGAAAGAAAAGAGCAGAGCAGGTGTGAGTTAGGAAGAGCCTCCCCCTTCTCTGTCCCCTGAGCCAAGCTCAGTTAAATCTTTGTGACCAACAAGCCAGAGGTGGGAGCCAACAGCTACGGGAGGAAGGAGTTGGCCTCCTGCTCCCCAGGCACAGGGCGGGCTCTGGGGAAAAGGGAGACAAGGCTGACTTTTCACCCAGCAGAAAATGGCATCTCAGCCTTGACTAGGAGAAGGATTCAAGGGCACCCCTTTGGTTACCTTCTCTTCCACTGCTTCCCCAGATCAGCCTGCGGTGGAGATGGTACAGTAGGGTGAGTGGCTTTGGGGAAGGGACCAGGAGGGGTGGTTGCAAAGTGTGACGGGGAGGGAGCACCAACAGCATCTTCCTACATCAGCCTCTCTTCCAATTCAGTGGGGTGAGCCTGGCCCGGATTTCCTCTTCTTTCCCTCTCACCTTGTGGCCAAGCTTCAGGGATCTGGCAAGAGTGGGCAAGTGGGGGCCTTGCCAGGCCTTGACTCACCCTCTCTGGGGTTACTGTGGTGATGAGCTCACACCTCTGACTGTTCCAGGGAGCCCCAGGTGCTGCCTTGAACCTGCTCTTCAGTTCCTTTGCTGGAGCAGCTGCATGGCTCCCACCAGTAATTTCCTACTTACAAGACCACTTCCCCCAAATTGCCAGGTTGTGTGTTGACTGCTAAAAGGTGGCAGATACTTGCTTACTGCCTGCCTTGCCCTTCTGGGATCTTTGTGGGCCCTGGAATCCAAACCTGGGAGTCCCATAACCTCAGAGTCCTTGAGATCAAAGGTACAATTGCTCCACTGGTCTTCAATTATTTCCCTCTGAGCTCAGAGGCACTGAGGGCCTTACCTGGCACTCCAGAAACAATACCAGCAATAGGGAGGCAGATACCATTGCTGAGCTGAGAAATGGCAAGTCGTAATAAACAGCATCCACACACTTCACAGTTGTAAAATGGCTTTATGTTCTGATACGTAAAATAAAATGTCCATGCTATATAACACTTGATGTTCCATATCACCTTAGCTAACGTCGTGCTTTCTAAAAAAGCTTTATCTGTGGTGTGTTCATGTTTTGTCTAAACAATTTTTTAATTAACATCAAATATGTACTAAAATTTAAATAGATGTCTTTCCAAATACCACTTGCAACATTCATTTTTATTAAGTTTATTCATTTGTTAAAAGCAAAGCTGAATTGGACATGTGGCCTGCATTTGTGAGATAGATAGATATATATATTTATTTTTATATATATAATATATATAAATAGCTATTCAGCATGCAAAGAGTTTAGTGATTTCCCAAATTTAATTTAGAGTTCACAACAGCACTAAAGAGCAGAGCTGTGAGATCGCCTCACTGGAGAATTATCTTTGCTCCTCTGAGCTCACTGGCTGAATTTTCTGGAAGAAATGCATCTTTCAATTCTCTTTTTTATTTCTGTTGGGCTCTCTTGCTCCAGAGGTGAGGATTTTCTGGGAGCAGACCAGGACCTGGAGAT
>NW_003852489.1:4843981-4850405 GCF_000181295.1 Otolemur garnettii
CCAGTCACAAGATGCAGATGGTGCCTGAGAGGCCGTGTCTTGCACCCCGAGAGAGAAACTGCAAGTTGGGGACTTTCAAGGAAGGCCTTTGTACCTTATGACAAAACCTGATGACAAAGATGCTACTGATTGCATTGCCCCTCCACTTGGAGGAAAAAAAAAAAAGAAATGCCCTTCAGGTGGCACTTAGCACATGATTCTGCAAGTTGGCCCTCAGACCTCTGAGCTCCAGGAATCATTGTCCAGGTCCCCTCTAATAGCAGCCAGCTCTGTTCTCAAAGCACACTCTTGAGGCTTACTGAGCCCACCTTTTAGGTACTCTCACAGAATCTGCAGAAGCCAACAGGGTGGGCCTCCGGCTACCAACGTAAAGATTCTCAGCTCCCCTTGCAAACAGAAGGCCAGGAGCTCTAGGACGTGTGCAGAGCCCTCCCACCTCAGCAGTGAGAATCTTCCCACCTGGCCCCTGAGTAAATCAAAGATTATATTGTAAAAACCTCTAAATAACTCATATGAACCCTCCACTCCCATCCCACCCATGGGCATGCCAAGAGATGTCAGATAACAATGGATCTAGGTCCTGCAGCCAAAAATAACTTCTTAGATAATTGTTTGTGTTCTGCTTTTTCTCGTCGTGCCTTCAGTTGTACATTAGAAGATAATGCTCTCCAGATACACGCACCCACGTGCACGCATACATGTGTACACACACACACACTTCCCCTCTGCAATACCTTCCTGTGTTTCTTGGTAGTGCAGGCCACCCACAGAGGTTAATACTGGAGCAACACGGTCCCAGGGCTGTGAAGGAGACATGGAAGTCATCCGTCAGTCCAGTTCTCTACCGTCCCCATGCCTGAGTGATACTGCAAGGAAGACTCTCGGGACAAAGAGAAGGTCTGAGAGTAGAGAAACTCATTGGCAGCATTCAGGTGTGGAGAGGGCGGCTTCCTCTCACACACTGCGGGGAGGCCACGTTCTCTGGGGAATGAGGCAGTGGGCCCCCGCTCTCGGACCTGAGATTGTGAGAGCTGATTGTAGACGCTGAAGTGGGCGTTTCCTGGTGGCTGGGAGCTCTGAGCGGAGAGGGTGGGCAGCCGAGGCATCATGGTGGTGGCGGTGAAGTGCGTGGGGAAGGGCTGGTAAGGCACAGTCTCCATGGTCTGAACGCTGTAGCTGGTGTACGGTGAGACTGAAGTCCACATGTTACAGCTCAGCGGAGGGGGAGGCAAGTCGTCCACCCCAG
Source organism: Otolemur garnettii (assembly GCF_000181295.1). Classification (NCBI taxonomy): domain Eukaryota; kingdom Metazoa; phylum Chordata; class Mammalia; order Primates; family Galagidae; genus Otolemur; species Otolemur garnettii. The sequence continues at coordinate 4,845,228 of NW_003852489.1, forward strand.
ACACCCCGGCAATCTCAGCCCCCGAACCTGAGTACATGCAGGCTTCTCTCGGGGTCACCTCACTGCAATAGGAGGGGCTCAGCATCTGTTGGTCATAGGGAGGTGGAGAACGGAAATAGTGATCCTCCCCCACCGAAGAGGGAGCTTCCAGATAGGACCGCTTGCAGGGTAAGTCCAGGTGGCGGGCACTGTCTGCTGAAAGACAAAGAAATACTCAGGAAGAGCTGTTGCCACCAGCCCGGGGCCCACCGCACCCTGCTGGATGCCGGGACAGCCTGCCCTTGTCACTCAGCACCCGCCCTTGCCTCCTGTTACCATGGTACGTCCAGAGCCATTTTAATCAGCTACAGCTTGTATAAGGTGGCAGCAGCCAAGAAGTGGTCAGATTAGACCCTACTCAAAGGCCGTGAGGGACACCACATCGCTGGACACTGAGTGCAGTTTTTAGCCAGGCACCACATGGCTTTGATCCTTAGCCAGCCCAACTCTTGGGACAGCAAGAGGCCTTGGTGTGCAGTGGCATTCTCAGGCTAGGCCATTGCCAGGCCAATCCAGGCCCAGAGGGCACATCTGTCTGAACGGGCCAGAGAATTAAGGCCATGAGGTTTCTGCTTCAATCTTCAGCTCCCAGGAAGGCCTCAGTAAGCCAAAGCTATTTGCAGGCATGTTTCTGTTGTTTTTAGGAAAGGAAGTGACCCTAAATGTGTTCCAAGAAGACCCATTATGTTGTTATTACACAGATTCCAACTTAACAGCATCTGCAAAATTAAGACATGGAGCTGATTAAGTGAAAAAGGTAAAAGACTTTGCACTGAGCCGATACTCTGGGGAAAGATGACATCAGATGCCACAAATTGTGTGTCTTTCAACATCCTCAACCATGAGGGCTTAACCATCTGGAGTGGCATGACTTTGCCTGGGGACTTGGGGAGCAGCTCACTCAGCCACCCCAGGCTCATCTTAGCCTCCTGTCCTGTTTTCTCTAGGGATTCACTCTGGGAGCTGTGTGTGGGGCTGAGTTTGATGGCTGGTGTGCTCTTCCCCTAGTGGCACCTTGCTGGCACTTGTCCCTCTCCCTGACCTGCTCTGACTTTCCCCTCACTCAGCCCTCCCTTCCATCTTCTCCCCCAATCCCCCCCATCCCCTGCACCAAGCTCTTGGTCTTTATAAGTGGCCTAGTCACTCTAGGTCAAGAGGGAGCACTTTTTCTGTAAAGGGCCAGATAGACTCTGTAAGACTCTGTGGGCCATACGATGTGTAAACCAGCACGGCTGTATTCCAACAAAACTTTGGTTATGGCAACTAAAATGTGAATTTCATACAATGTTCACATATTAAGAAAGTCTTCTTTTGATGTTTTTCAACTATTTTAAAATATCAAAACTGTTCTATACAGGCTGGATTTGGTCCAAAGGCCACAGTTTATGGATCCCTGCTCAAGGTCACTGAGTCCTAATGGGACTTGTGTAGGGGCCATTTGGAGCCCTGCCTGACCAGCCCCTGAGAGAACATTCTCATTCCCAAGGGAATTTCAGTGGCCTGGTGAGGCTTCTGGTAGAGTTACACTAATCATCTGATTCTGTCCATGCAAAAATTAAGACCTGCCACTAGAACACAGATGTTAGGGTTCCCAGCACAAAGTGCTGTGGCCTGTCTTCCTGGCCCCGGACAAGAGCTCATTTCAACTCTTCAGCAGCCTTTGCAGATCCTGGTATGACGAAGTAGAAAGCCCTGTACACAGGACTCTGGTTTGGAATTGAGGTTGCTTTGATGAATGACAGCCCCAAAGGCAAAGCCTCTGGATTGTGAAGCTTCAGCATCTGCCTTCGCTTCTAGGTAAGAGCTTTGGCTGGGGACACCAAAGCCACAAGCTGTGAAAATTCCAAAAGCTGCCTTACAGGTGAACACAGCAAACCCGCACTGGGAAAGATGGCCGTGCATCCCACTGGGTCCCCAACCCAAGCCATATGAGCACATGTGTGTGCGCGGAAGGATCTCACCCCTCCTGTGACCCGCTAGGACTTCTAAATGGGAGGAGAGCTACCTCGTCTCTTCAGGCAGTGATAGAAGAGGCTTGAGTCCCTCTGGGTGGGGAAGGTGCTGAGGGGCAGGTCCTGCGGCTCAGCCAGCTGTGCGTGTGCCCCGTTCTCATGCTGGTAGTGCTGCAGCGCCTGGTGAGCGCCGAGCAGGGGGCCAACATCGGGTGTGGCCGAGAGCTGGGGGGAGACGAGCCTCTGCCTCATGATGCTTTTGGAAATCACAGGGTACTCTTTGCTGAAGGGGCGGGGAGGGCAGGCAGAGAGACAAGAGAATAAAGATGCTTTGAGGGTTGCAGTGTCCACATGCCTGAACCCAGGCTGCCCACCCTATCCCCAGGGCCCACCTCTGCAGCCGGGCCACACGCAGGTCACTGTCATCACTGCCCCGGAATCCCTTGGCAAAAGGATTGTTCTCAATTTTCAGCTGTGTGATCTGTCAGGAGAGGACACATGGTAGCGACACTGGGAAGAGGGCAGGACTGCGCGGGCCTCTGACCCTCCTCCCCTCCCCCCAGGCATATCCATAGCCATGGCAGAGTCTGGGGACAGTGGCCTTGCTGTTCCATCTGGCTTGTCCCTGGCTCTGATCCATTCCACTTGCTCTACTCCAGTCCTTTCTCTGGCTCTCCAGCCCACTGCACTCCCTGGCTCCAGTCCCCCTCAGTCTCTCTGGGGACCTGTAACTTTAAAGGGAGCTTCCTATACATGCTGGCCCTGTCTATGCAACTGCCACATCAGGTTCTAAATGCACACAGAACTCTGCTGCCTAAACTCCACCGCTGCCTGCCACGCCAGTCCCGGAGCATGTAATGTGAAAAGCACCCCGAGGAGGGGCGTGTGGGCAAAGGCAAGGGAGAACTGTTGTCAGTGATGGGAGGCCGTGGGGCTGGGGGATGGGCTGGGACCTTCCAGGGCACAGCAACAGTGCCCCGTCTTCTGTCCCCATTCCCTACCTCCCTGTTTGCAGGCTCAGAATCCTGCCTTTGGATGCAGCAGGAGAAAGATTATAAAACAAAGGGGCCTAACACTCAAACCACAAAGCAGGCTCCATGCTCCCAGTTTTTACAGTCGCCAACCTTGTCCACTCCTCAGAACACAGAGGCCATAATTCCTCTGTGCTGGAGATGCATGTGTCCAGGGTTCTGCCCATCATTCAATGCTCTGAGAGTTCCTGAGGTCCCTGCCCTGGGTCTGCTTCAGGCTGGCTGTGTCTGAGACTTCGCCACCTGACTCTCTGCACTCCTGCCTCTCTGCAGCGGCAGCCAGAAGGCCATCTGGTGTTAGTGGAGAGGGCTGCGGGGATGTGGCTATACCTTGTGATTCTGGTAGGAGGTCACAGAGATGAAGGAAGTCTCTGGGAACACGTGGGTGCAGAAGGCTGTGTTCTTAGAGCCAAAAGCATTGTTCTCATCAGCCTTGACAATGTGCAGCCGAGGCTGGTACTTGTGCATGGAGTTGAGGATGATCTGGAAGAGAAGTGTCTCATTCTGAGCTCCAGGTCCCCACTCCAAGCCCCAGGTCATTGACCTTATTCATTCTCCTAAAAGCCCAGGATCCAGAGCCTGACTATCAGGACTGAACCCAGAAAGGTCCCAAAGCTCCCAAGTATAGAACCAGGCCCCACACTCAGCCCCCACTTAGCCTCCCTGGCCCTGACCATTGTGATATGACCGATTGTTTCACTGTGGTAACAGAGAGCTCAGAATAAGCCATTATCGGTTTACTGTCCCCCCACCCCCCTCTCACCCCCCCAGAACTTAGCACAGTGTAGTAAGTGGAATTCTGAATTGTCAGCAAGAGCCCAGGGTGCCACCAACTCAGCTAACTTCTCCGAGCCTCAGTTTTCATATTTGTAAAGTGGGATCATAACATGTAACTTACTTTCTTCGGGGTCCCCTCCAGGATGACCCCTTCTCAACCCCTTACCTATGACCTCCTGCTATGAGCCCTCAGCTGCCTCCTCTCAGATTTGTTAGCAACAAAAGCAGCTTCACCGCCCAAGGCTTTGCAGGGCTGGGAGAGGGGAGCTGCTGAGGAAATGCCCCACTCTAACTTTTCCATCACATCTCTCATTCATTCACGCATTTCTCAGTGTTCGCAGAGGCCTGCGGAGACCCAGGTACTGCGAAGACCCAGACGTATTCCACTCTTAGACCCACCAAGCAGCTCCCGGCCCCGGGGGAAGTTCATCATGGGGTAGAGTCCAAGACACAAGACAGGAGACCAGCAAAGTTCTTAAAATAATGTCAGAGGCCCCAGACACCTAAGGGCCCTTGAGGATGCTCTGGGCTGGGAGAGGCAGGTCACCCCTGCAGGAGCCCTGGGGGACGGCCACCAGAGCCCCCAGAGTCACTCACAGTAGTTGCTGCTCCAAACCTGCTTCATCTGGCTGCACCCACGGTAGCAGCTGCATCATGTGCCATTAAAATGTATTTTTTATCGTTGACATTTGCCAGACACCCTCCCCACTGGAAGCAGGACCAGGAATTTGGGGCATTTTATCAGCACTGTGGCTTTGTTAACCCCTTGGTTTCTGTCCTGGCCAGGCCAGGCTGGCGTGGGTCCCATTCCCCTCAGAGCTTCTTTCTCTCTACCTGGGAGTGCCCCTTCCCTGGGCTGACCCTGCTGGCTTCCCAGTTCCCAGGGACCAGGCCTGAAGCTGCAGCTTAATGAAAGGTTTAACCCTGTGGTGACCAGAGTGCCAAGAGAAAGGTGAGTCAGGCTCTTCCATGAAGTCTTAGTTTAGCAAGACTCTGCTCTCGCATCTGCCCTGGGGGACAGGGTGAAGGCTCAGCTGAGGAAGGAGGTGAGCAGGAGCTGGGTGGGGGGGCCCTGGCCTTCTGTGGGCTCCTCCATATGACCAGGAGGCTCCACCCAGCAGGAACCAGCCTTTCTGCCTCAGGCACTGGCCACTCCCTGTCACCCACTGGACCTTCTTTCGGCAAGGACAGAACTTCCTAGACCACAAACCACATCCCATAGCTGGGGACCCACTGCCTAACTGGGGGTCTGCCAGATGAGAAACTCGAGACCCTGAAGGACACGAGTTTCACCGGGGGGAGGCCGAGATGAGTGTCCTTTTCTGAGAGCTGGCAACACTCTGTGGTGAGAGGAGCTGCTGGGGTCTTGGGAAACCCTC
>NW_003852489.1:4850581-4853456 GCF_000181295.1 Otolemur garnettii
CCCGGATTCCTACCTGAGCCCACACGGTTCCCTCTGCATCCCAAGCTCCCTTTCCCACTCTCTCACCTTCCAGGCCTACTGTCTCTCCCCGGAAGCCTCCCCAGACCCAGCCTGCTCTAAACTGCCAGTTGGGAAACTTCCTCCCATGACTATCTACTTGGCTTTCATGTTGTTTTCCAGCATGATTCCATTTTTTTTTATTTTCTTGTGCCTGATGGGGACTGAAGTTAAACTATAACCTCCTTGAGAGAAAGGGCCATATCTTTTATTCCTTTTATCCTGTTTTAAGGCTTCTTTGCCCCCAAACAGGATTTAGTAAGTGCAAGTCCGAGTTGCAGGACTGGGAAGATTTGGGCTCTGACGACAAACTTTCTGTGGGAATGTAGACAAGTCCCCTCCTCTCTGGTCTTTACTTTCTCACAAGAGACAGGATAATCTCTAAGGCATTTTCTAGATCAAAAACTGTGACTGAACATGTGCATGGACAGTTCCTCTGTGAACTCCCCAGCATGAAGGACCAGCCGCGGTCACTCAGGCTCTCCTAGGGTGGCAAAGGGAGGACAAAGACAGCGGGCTGACCAGAACCCCAGACCCAGGCCAGAGGTACCAACGCCCCAGGGAGGCTGTGCCGGAGGGAGGGCAGCACTCACAGTCCTGGGCATCCATCATCGACTGCCTTTCTCCACTGTCACCCACCTTCAGATCTACTCAGTGACCAATCCTCTGACTCTGTCTATAAAATAAAACCCATCCCCTCTCTGCAGCCCTGGTCAGGCCCTGCTGTCTCTGGGTGGGTTGCTGTGAGGGCCTTCTCCCTGTCTCCATCTACTTCTCTACTGCTACACATTCTATCAGGTCACACCCCTGCTCAGAACCCTCTGAGACATCCAGGATGACTGTACACCTCTTCTCACCTCTGTCCCCTCCCCCACACCTTTCAGTACATAGGGCTCAATAAATGCTTTATACTCATAATGCCACCTCTGATTATTTCCTCTTGCCCCTTGGAATAAAGGCCTAATGCCTCAGCCCATCAAAGTTCCGGATGACGGGGGTGGATAGTCTGCCCAACACACCTTTCAGCAGAGAGACCCAGAGAGGCTGGCAGGGAGACCTGGGAAGAAGGAAACTTCCAGACCTATAGGGACAGATAGGAGCCACTAGAGGAGTGGAATCCCATCCACAGAGAAGTCAAGATGGGTCCAGAAGCCTCTCTGATCTCCATTCACCAGCTGCAAGTCCGGAGCAAGCTCTTCCCCTCCAGCCATTAGGGACCCATCTGTATGTAAAGTGGGGCCTTCAACTGTGAGGTCCCAAACACCCCTCCCAACTCTGACAGTCTGGAACCTGGACAGGTGTCTGGGAGAAAGTCCCACCCACTGAACCAATGCATGTCAAACATAAATTTGAGACTCAGTCGAGAGAATATGAGACCAACTCAGTGACTCACACACCTGGCTTTGCTCGGAAGTTCCTCAGGCGCCACATTAAACTACTTTGCCAGAGTTTCACATTTATATTTGTTGCAGAGGATATGGGACCAAATGGGCCAGCCACGTCAACAACCCCTCTACATGACTGGTTCCATCATCATCATTGTTTTACAGAAATGGGATTCATTATGTTCTGGCTGCAATTCAGGAGGCTGTTCTATTTTAACAACTGCGATAGCGCCAAACATCCATCTCCTCAAGAGATCACCATAGCGTGCTTGGCCAATGAGGCCCAGATTTATCTATGTTAGAATCGCAGAACACTAGGGTATGGAGAGGCAGGCCATTGAGATCATTCTGGTCCAACATCTTAATTTTACAGATGAGGAACAGAAGGCTTGTAGTGGGAACGTGACTTGCCCAAGGACACACAGCTGGTTGGAGACGGAGTCTTGAGCAGAATCCAGATGGCCTTTGAGAGAGCACACACTGCTCTCAACAACAAGCTCTCAGTAATTAATGACAATGTGTCAACCAAACACGGTAAGGAACATGGATCACCAGGCCCTACCGTCCAGCCAAGAACACACGTATCTGGATCCTAGCCATGTCTACTTTGTCCGGCATCAAACTCGATTTAACCTGCATCATCATTACACTAAGGCTACCTTCTCCATCATCCCTCTTACCTGCCCCCACTACCCAGATCTATGAGAGGTTAAGTTAGAGACAGGATCTACAACTCAAAAATGAAATCTAGAGAGATAAGTGACTGACCCAAGGAAAGTCCATCAGCCTACTACAGAGGCCTAGCCCAGTGAGTTTTAGGCATCACTCCCAGGGCAGCAACCCTGGGGTTGGACCACGGGGTCCCTGCCTTTTCTCCCAGCAACAGCAATAATAGCAAATGTTTACTAAGCATATCCTATGTGCCAGATCCTATGCTAGGTATCTTTAATGCATTATTATTATTTAATCTTTAATAATACATACATTTAATAATACATTAATCTTTACAACATCCTTATAAAGTAGGCATTACTATTATCCTCATTTTAGTAGATAAGGGACTGACGGTCAAAGAGGTGAAGGCATTTGCCCAACAGCAGACAGCCAATTTGAGGCAGGGACAGAACTGGTACTAATTTCCAAGTCTGAACTCTCAGCTTTACCCGGCTGGGCAGGGCGGGGCCTATTCTGGAATTTTGTGGAGTATCTCTACCTCTCAAGCACCTGGCCAGAGCTTAGCACATCAACTGGGCTCAGAAAATGTGAGAGAAAAAAAGGGAGATAAATAGTGGTTCACTCAACTGTCCGCCAGCACCCACTGGTTTTCCAGACATGGTGCTAGAGTCTGTTTGGTGCTTGAAAACCTCGTGGTCTACTATCTAGTGGGGAAGTCACACCGTCACTTCACAATCAAGCCAAAATAAGGGGTGGGG
>NW_003852489.1:4853568-4854602 GCF_000181295.1 Otolemur garnettii
TTCCTACCAATCCTCCCTACGTAAACTTACACTGCAAAGCAATTCCAATAAGAATACAAATAAGTCTCTTTTTCAACCCCACAGGCTGATTCTAAAGTTCACATGAAGAAACAGACAAGACTAGCCAGGAAATCTCTGAAAAAGATGATCAAGGCAGACTAGCCCTGCCAAACACTAGAAACTACTATTTAGTCTTAACAGTTAAGAGACTGGCACATGAATAGGCTCAAATTCATGTGGGATTTAGTGCACAGAAATAAGGAATCCTAAACTATGGGAATAAAGGAGACCCTTCAATTACTGGTGTTGGGACAACTCAATAGCTCTCCAGAAAAAAATAAAAAGTTGGATTCACACCCCATCCTGAATGCCAGGTTAAATTCCAAAAGGATCAATGTTTTAAATGTAAAAATAAATCCATAAAATACTGAAGGAAATTTTCCTTATAAGTAAGGAGTGGATTCAGGCTTTCAATAACTAAAAACCCAGAATACGTATAGAAAATACTGATAAATTCAATCAAAAGCATCTGCGTGGGAAAATCTCTATAGGCAAAATCAAATGACAAAGGGGAAACTAAAAAACATGAGCAACTCACATCACAGGTAGGAGCTAAAGCCTCCTGATTTACAAAAACTCCTAGAAACTGGTTATAATATCCAAAATCTAAGAGAGAAATGAGCAAAGGGTAAGAGCAGCAGTGAGGAAACACAAGTAAAAAGATGCTGAACCTCCCTCATAATAAAGGAAAAGCAAATTAAAGCTAAATTTGATATCTACTCTTTACTATCACACTGATAAAAATAAAAAAGTCTGGCTCTGCACCTGCAGCGCAGTGGTTACAGCACCAGTCACATACATTGGGGCTGGCGGGTTCAAACCCAGCGCCGGCCTGCTAACCAACAATGACAACTACAACAAAAAATAGCCAGGCTTTGTGGCGAGGGCCTGTAGTCCCAGCTACTTGGGAGGCTGAGGCAAGAGAATTGCGTAGGCCCAAGTGTTGGAGGTTGCTGTGAGCTGTGACACCACAG
>NW_003852489.1:4854823-4898290 GCF_000181295.1 Otolemur garnettii
TGCAGAAAAGCAAAAAAAAAAAAAAAAAATAGGAAAACACCTAATTCCCTCAATAAGGACTGGCTACATAATTTATGGGACCCATTCTAGGAATAGAATGACCACCAAGATACACTAACTTTACAAAGCAAAGTGCAAATAACGTTCATATAGAATATTATATGTGTATAAAGATGGGGATTTAGAGATTATGCATTCTGCCTTATGTGCAAAAAGAAATAAGTAAGACTGGTTACCTGCGGTGGGGGCTAAAAGACCCTGAGCGGATAGGGGACAAGGGAGATGTCATAGTATAGACATTTTTATCTATTCAGTGATTTATTTTTATAAATATGTATTACGTATTTCCTATTCATAAACAAATTTTTAAAATGCAAACAGGCATAAAATTATAATTTTGGCAAGTACTGGAATGAAAAGGTACATAGTGCTCTGAGAGCATAGCTTGGGGACTCCGAGCTTTCTTCCCTGAAGAAGTTGCATTTGAGGCTGGACGCCAAGGCTCAAGAGTAACTAGCTAGGTGCAGCAGGTGGGAAGATCATCCCAGGCCTGGAGGGGTGGGGTGGTTCAGGTGGTGGCATTATTTATGAAGCCCAGAACACTGAGGGGACTGTGCATGTGCTATTCTGTGGCTGAGGGGCTACAGCCCAAACCCCCCATCTAGGGGTAACTCGGTCTCTCCTGTAGGATTCACTATGTCAGGAATTCTAAACTGGCCCAGTTCTAGGGCACAAAGGAAGTAAAACGGCCACCCCACCCCACCACCATGCACGCATGACCCACTCCAGCCAGCTCCTCCCGGCCTCCCGCTCAGTAGAAAAGGCAGACCCACATGCCAGCCATTTCTATGTCCTGCAATGGGATACAGGCCTACCTACTCCCCACTAAGGCCATCCTCCATTTCCTGAAGCCCAAGTATTGCTAGAAGCTTATTCAGAAGAGGAGGAGGAGGAGGAGAAAGAAGGTGGGAAGCAGTTTCTCTTCCTATCACAGGCTGCCAGGCCCAGGACCCTGCTGGGGGCAGGCAGGGCTGGCAAACAGGAAGGGATGATGTAATGAGCAGGCAGCTTTGGCACCAGCAGAGCTGTAGAAATGCAACTGAATGTAGGTTTCTGGAGGCAGCTCAGCCTGGCCCCAGCTCTCAGAATCCTTTCTGCCCCTCCTACCTGTCCCCTATTGGCCCTGAGCTTGCTCCCAGACCCCAGTGGTCATACCCTGAACCCGCCGTGCTGAACCTGTGCACCAAGGTCCAGACTGTAAAACTCCCTGTGGGGTTTCCCCATGAGTCCAGGAAAGCACTCACAACAAAAACCCACAAGGAGTTTCCCAGGCAGACTCAGTCCTGTCTTTTAGGAGGTTCTGGCCACATGGTCTGGGGGTTCCTGTTACAGAGCCCCTCTGGCCACATGGAACAGGCTGCCAGCCCAAGCCCTCACTTGGATCCTGGACCTTTCTCCTTGGTCCTCAGACAATAGAGAAAAGCAACATTCATGGAGGGAGGGAGTCTCAGACGATAGGGAAACTAATAAAGCACAGATTACACCAAAATGGCTGCTCTACGACCCCACAACCAGGGCTGCCTTCTCCTTGAGGCCTTTATGCATGGACAGACACATATGACAGCCTCTCAGCCACCCTGGTTCACCTTCTGAGATGAGGAAATGGGGTGACTTGGACATGAGCTTCTCCAAGCTAGAAGGACACTGGGCACCTGGAGCACCACAGGAAGATACCAGAGCCGCTCAGACTGGCTCTCGATTCTCCACGCTGGCTGCAATCCCAACTCACACCTGGGTCTGGCCCCTTTCCCAAGGAGGGAGCCTTTTGGGCAGGGGTAGTAGGGGAAGGCTGCCAATGAGAGGCAGCTGTTAAAGCTCCTGGGATACGGTCAGGATCCCCAGGAAAAGCCCAAAGTCCATTCGACTGGAGAAAGTTCCTTGAGATCTGAAAGCTTTTAGGGAAAACTGAAAATGGAGAAGTGAGTTGTGCAGAAGGAAGGGGCTTATCTGGAGTAAGTTTACAGGGCAAGATGGCTCTTTCCCAGGCTCCTTCCCTGAGAAGCCAAGAAGGGTGACTTCTTCACCCTTCAGTGGACACTTATCTCTCCCACTGGTACAAGCCAAGGGAGAGAAAGTCAAGGTCCAAATGAGCTCCTGATGTGCCTCTCAAGAGCCCTGGTCTGCATGGCCAAAGGCTGCTCCCTCTTCAGTTATACTCTAAATAGGCAAAGATAAGACAGCTTGAGCCCTGAGTATAGAATGGGAAGTGGAGAGACCAACAACACGCTGGATCAGGGAGCAGAGGGCGTAGGGGTCCCAGCCTTCTGAGACAATTACCTGAGCCCTGCTGCCCCTGAATGGGGGGCAGTAGCGAATAACTGCAAGTCCTGGGAAAAGGTGGAGATGAAGGAGGAGGGGAAGACGTTCTGTATCTCATTCCTCCAGGGAGCAAGCTGAGTTCATGGGGGTAGAAGCCCCGTTGCCAGGAGAATTGCACCCAAGACAGGCAAGTGTAGCCAGGGCCACCCCATTGTCACATCAGACAGCCCCACAGGCCCAGACTTAAAACTATCTGCAGTGTTATCAAAAACACTTCATGGACCCAGTTAGAGCCACCAAAGCAGTACACCAGGCTGGGAAAACCGATTGGTGATCTGTGGAGGCCAGATCTCTCTTTCCTGCTTCCTAAAGGAGCCCACGCTTTTCATCCCTGACTTCCCCTCCTTCTACTTTCTCCAGGGCCAGGAAAGTGAAGAGTCCTCTAAAGCATCCCTGCAGCTGGGAACCACAATAGCAAGCTGGTGCATCCAGAATCTTCTCTAGAACTTTGAACCCTAAGTATCTTGGGTCACCAAAAGATGCAGTTCCTGCCAAGTTCTGTACTTATACCCCACAGCGTCTGCCCGTGTGTGCAGTTGTGGACAGAGGCTGTGCCCGTGGGCCAGGCTCCCGGCCTCCCAACACAGAGGTGCTCCCTCTCCTTTTGAGGCTGGTGCCACAGCCTGGCCACGCAGAAGAGGTTGGGTGGGAGCTGACTGGGAGCAAAGTCCGGCCAAGATGCTTCCCAGAGGACAAGAAGGGTCCTCTGACTCTCCTGCTATAGAAGGCTGGGAATCGACTGGCCCTCGCCACCAGGCATCTGCCTGCCTGCCAGTCTAGGGATTTGCAAAACAGGTAAGTCAGGAGCTGATAACATTCATTAAGCATTCCCCTGATTGGTTGTTTTTGTTTTTGAGACAGAGCCTCAAACTGTCACCCTGGGTAGAGGGCTGTGGTGTCACAGCTCACAGCAACCTCCAAGTCTTGGGCTTAAGCAATTCTCTTGCCTCAGCCTCCCAAGTAGCTAGAACTACAGGTGCCCACCACAATGCCCGGCTATTTTTTGGTTGAATTTGTCATTGTTGTTTGGCAGGCCCAGGCTGGATTCAAACCTGCCAGCTCTGATGTATGTGGCTGGTACCTTAGCCACTTGAGCTGCAGGTGCTGAGCCCCCTGGCTGGTTGTTTATTGATCACCAGTGACTTAGAAAAGAACTGAACAGACTCAGAGATTAAAATGAGCAATTGCTCACCAGTTACAAACCAATCCACCAGAAATGAAGCAGTGTTGACATTTTCCAGAAGAAGTTACACTGCACAGAATCCCAACGTGCATACAGCTCCCCAGAAATAGAACTGGGGCACAAAACAGGGACATACCCACACATGCTCCACCCGCAGCATCCACACCTACTCTAGTAGCCCCTACCCTGCACTTCTACAGTACCCGCAGGCAGCCTAGAGGGGTGGGGCTTGTACCCTGGCAGATAGTACCAGGTCCCCAGGCTTCTGTTTGCCGCACACTTGAGCTAAAAATTTCCACATAAAAATCTCCTTTTTGTGGGCCTGCCAGGGCCAGATGGGGAAAGAATGAGCTTGGGCAGCCTGGCTGGGACGTCAGCAGCAGCATCCCTGGGGCTTCAGAATCTCATTGGAGAGCCAGATCCCAGGCCAGGCCGGGCAGGAGGTAACACATGAGCCAGGGCAAAGCTCTCCTTTCCAGAGAGTGGGTGGCTGTCAGGCCAGACAGACAGTGCTTGCCAAAGAGAAGCTTCAGAATTCCTCAGTGACTCGTTCTCAAAAAGGTTTACTTGTCTTGTGTTATGCCTCAGCAAGGCCAGATTTGGGGAAGGTGAAGCTGAGAGTCGTGACCCATCGTCACCGTCATATTTATTTAGAGCCTCCTATGTGCAAGGTGCTTCCTGCATCGCATCTCATTTAAGTCTATGAAAGGTACCTATGGTCGTCTCCACTTTCTGGACAAGGACACTATGCCTCAAAAGAAGACACTTGCCCAGAGTTACCCAGCCAGTCGGTGGCAGGGGAAGGATGTACAGCTGTCTGCAGGACTCACTGTGCTCCTACCACAAACTGGCCTGGCAAGTCCCAAAGCTGGATCCCGGGTGTGCATTGCCCACATCCCTCTCCACCTGTCCCACCCAACACTGCCCAGGACTCGCCTCCCAAGGCCAAGCAGTCCCCTTTCTTACATGGCCAAAAGGGTCTAGGTGATTGTTTGTCAGCTTCAGCTTCTGGAAAGAGACCAGCTGCCGCATCCAGTGGGCCCCAGTGGCAGGAGAATCCGGGTGGACATACAGCCTCCCTGGCATGGCTGGCTCAGCCTTCCCGGCCACCATCCTGCCAACAGAGCAGACAGAGCAGTTGATTACCCTGGGGTCTGACGAAGCCAGATTCCCTATCCCCTGTGACAACAAAGTCCTTTGATCAGAGGAAAAAATAGCTGCAGGTCCCATCACACCATCAACTTAGGACTTCCAGGGTATGAGTGAGGGACAAAGGAGAGAGCGCTGAGGAGGAGAAAGAACAGTTCTGAACCTCTGGAAACAGCAGGTTACAGGGAGATGTGAGCATGTATTTGAAGGACTGAGGCTAAGCACAGATGCTGTGGGGAGATTTGGGCATCTCTGTGTGTTATATTTGTGATTTTTTTTTAATTTCAGGTTAATGTGAGAGTACAAACAACTATATTACAATGTTTGCATTTGTTAGATAGAGTCCCTCTCATGGTTTAGTCCTGCCCCCCAAAGGTGTGCCATATACCCTTACATTGTGCCCATTAAGTGGGAGCACACCAATCCCTCCCCGGCTCTTCTCTTCTCCCTCATTCCTCCTCCCCCAACTTGAATTGAGTTTTTTAGATTTATGATTTTTTTTTTCGGAGACAGAGTCTCACTATGTCACCTTCAGTAGAGTGCCATGGCCTCGTAGCTCACAGCAACCTTACACTTTTGGGCTTAAGCGATTCTCTTATTCAGCCTCTCAAGTAGCTGGGACTACAGGCACCTGCCCTGATGCCTGGCTATTTTTTTTTTTTCGTAGTTATCATTGTTGTTTTAGCAGGCTCTGGGCCAGTTTCAAACCCACCAGCCCCAGTGTATGTGGCCAGTGCCCTAACCACTGAGCTATGGGTGCCGAGCCTATATTTATGATTTTTTAATTCTATAAATCATACTGTTTGGAAGGAATGTCTCAAATGACCTAAACAACTCTCAAACTGCTTGCCCCAAAAACAATGGTAAGAAATTAATTGGTAGCTGTCCTCTCATCTAGAGCTTGCTCTGAGTTTGAATCTAGAGAACAAATAGAACTGTGGTCCTTGCCAAGTCCTTGCTACTAAATCCTGCCCCCTCAGCCTAATCTCTGTCTGCTACACCCACCACAGAGCCTAATATCTGGGCCAGCTGCTCTCCCCTCAGTGCCACTCTGAGCTCTGGGGGCAGACAGGGTGCTGAGGAGTTGACCTGGCATTTATCTACCTGGCCCCAGTTTGGTTTGGCCCCCCAGCCTGACCATCTCCTCCAGCCCCTTGTCAAAGGGTAATATTACCCACCTCCGGGCAGCAGCTCACTCACACTGGGAGGGGGACACAGCTTAAGAGGGAAGTGAGTGGAGAAAGAGAAGAAAGCCCACTGCAGACCAGGTAATAACTATCAAGTCACTATTCCCATGCCCCTCTTCAGTGAGGCTCTGACAGAGGCTCAGTCTGCCTGGGGCTAGCAAGGTGTCTATCACCTGGCAGCACAGTCACCGAGTCCTGGTTGTCCATGATTGTGGGGAGAGTATGGACCCTTGAAATCCACCCAACACCCAAACACTGTAGCTTGTTTCCAGGCCCAGCCCCGGAGGCAGATGTTACACACTTGCCAACCCCCTTGGCCTCTGCCTTGCCAGCTCCTGGCAGTGGACCTGCGGCTGCAGATCTGGGCAGCCGCTGTACCACCTTCAGGCAGGGGCTGAGGGCAGGGGGGTGATGTGGTGATGTGGTGAGGGGTCCCAGGCCTCTTACCATTTGTTGTCACAGAACTTGTAGCGATGGTCATCTGCAGGGACGATGTCAATCAACAGTATGTACTTGGTCTTGGGGTTCATGCCTGTGACTTTTACCTTGTAGCTGGGGAACATCCTCCTTGGGAGTCAGGGTGAGGTGGCGCATGGACAGGAGACCAGGAGAGACAACACAGTGAGCAAGGTGGCTAAGGTCTTTACCAGGTGCTCCCCTTTGAGCCTGTGACCTTGGCCCTGGCCATAGCTGTGTGACTTGCACCACTCATTTCCCCCTCTGTCCTCACTGCACAGAGCTGCACTAGCTGCTTTCTCTGGGTCCCTGCAGCTGTCAGTCTGTGTCTAGGAAAACAGTTTGCATGGTTTGCCAAATTCATGTCCCCTCTCCCCCTCAATCCCCTAAGATTTGGGCCTGGAGGCTGCCAGCAGCTGGAGCACGGAGACCCCGGTCAGGATTGCAAGAGCTGCAATCCCAACCTGGCTGCCTTAATTTCCCTCCTGTCCTTTGCCACCCCAGACAGAATTAAAGTTAGGGGTATAACAACTAAACCCCTGTCAGCTTCTGTAAATAAGGAGAAACCAACTCTGGGTCATGTCTCTGTGGAAACCCTCAGGCCTTAAAACAACTCACAGGGAAACAGGAGACTGCTGTTGGAAACCCCGCCTGGTTTGGAGTCTTTGGGTGTGTTTAGTAGGGGATTTTCTCCCTGTGACTGCCTCACGTGGGCCTCTGTACCCTAAGTGGATTTCAGGGAAGGTTGGTCCAGGAGTCCCCTGGATGAGTGAGAACATGACAAATTGTGAGGACCTGGGCAACTCGCTTGAATCTCTCTGTGCCTTGGTTTCCTTATCTCTAAGACAAGAATAATGTCACAACCTATTTCAGATTGCTGTGTGGATTAAATCAGTTAATTTATGACCATTACTACTGACCCCTGCTGCATTCTACCCTCCACAAGTCAGACCTACTTCCACAGAAATGGATTCACTAAAAAACAAAATGTTTTTCCATTTCTTACAGCCCATGCTGAGTCTGTCCAGGACCCTGAGACTCAGGGAACATTCTAGGGAAGGGCTTCCCCCGACCCCTTAGTGCGCACACACACAACAGCAGGTACACACACCTGCCACGGCACAGCTCCCTGCCCTGGTCTCGGGGGCTCTGACATGGGCTTCACCAGATCTGGGGGCGGGGGAGGAGGTGAACGAAACCTTCTCACAGTCCTCCTCTGATACCTCTGGCCCCTCTCAGCTGACCTACAAAGGTGCTACTTCAGAGAGGCAGGGTCAAACCCAACTGAAGATACTAAGGGGGATGGAAAGCAGCCCCCTGAGGTATAGCACAGCCCCGCCAGTCTGCTCTGGGAAAACCATCAGGCAATCCTCTGCCTCTCACCAACCCAAGACAGCACGGGACCCTCATGAGAAGCTGTTCCAGACACCTCAAACAAACAAGTCCAGTCCCTACTTTGTCAACAGGGGCACCAGCTTACCTGGACCAGGCAGAGCTTCCAGAAAGGACCAAGGCCTCCACAAGCTGACAGACCCTACAACAAGTCCAGGCCAGGACCCTGGGGCAGAGGGTTCACGACCACACTGGCCCAGCCCCCACTCAGCCCAGCCTGTGCCCCTCTCTTGCTGGAGGGTAGCCCAGCAAGAGCCAGAGGGCTGCAGGGCGGGCCATGGGGTGTGTGCCTCTGGTGTGCCCAGGAGCACGCTGTGCGAGTGCGCATGTGTGGACGTGGACGTGCCTGGAAAGAGGAGGGAAGTTCTAGCTGCAAGTCTAGGGACTTATAAACCGTGTGGAAGAATTTGTCTCAGATGTCAATTGAAAGCATTTTCAAATGTCCACCCCACCCCCTCTCCAGGAATGGGGGAAATGAGGGGCTCAGGAACCCAATCCTCCCTCCTTCTTACCAGCCCCGTTGGGCCTTGGGGCACAGCTGGAGCCTGCACCACCCTTTCCTGGCCCTGCCTCTCTCCTAGTGGGCCTATAGCTGGAGTGGGAGGGTGCCAGCTGCCTCTCCTCCCCCTCCCTGGGGGAAGGCCAAGAATCCTGTCCCCTTCAGACCACCATTTTGTAATTGCCACAGAAACAGCCACAAAATGGGGCAGCCTTGGCCATGCTGGGGCCAGCTGGCCCCAATGGCCTGCGCCTAGCCTGTTTCTCCTCTATTTATTCCAGGTGGCAACAGCAGAGGGCACCATGGCTTCCCTCCAGGGCCAGCGTCCATACAGGGAGCTAGGACTGGCCATTTGCCAGTCTTCATTGCCTAGGCTGAGAGGAAGCCGAGGAGCCTCTGACCTTTTCTTTCTGCCCCCCACTAGCATCATCTCAGCCGCTCAGGAGGCCAGGCTGACCCTGACTCAGCACTTTTTAGAAGGCATTTGAGGACCCTGTGCTCTGCCTCCCAAGGCGCAGAACCACTCTCTTGTGATCTGGACCAGATTCCTGACAGATAAGAGCCTCAGGGAAGTGCTGCAGATGGAGGGGCAGGGAAGGAGAATACCTCCTGCCTGCCTGCCTCCCTGCCCACCAATTTCCCTCTTAGGGGTGGGGGCAGCAGCCCTCAGAACCCAGGAGGGTAGGGGAGATGTCTGGTCTGAATGGGGAGTTCAGAAGTCCTCTGTTCTGGCTAAACTGGCCACTGGAAGCTCCATTGCCTTCATGGAAACAAATGTCTGGGTCTCTGGCAGGGTCCAGGTTAGGGACTGCTCTGGGCCTTGCAAAGCAAACTCCAGTGGGGCGCAGGTGGCTCAGAAGGACGAAGGGCTGAGCATGAAGGTGAGGCAATCTCTGCCCAGGCTGAGGGGAGAATTTGAGGCCCTGTGGGCATCTGCCACTGGCTTCCTGAGGGAACTAACATTTGAGACCTCTTCCAGCTTGGGGGTAGGGTTCTCCAGTTCAAGGTGACTCTGGTGACAGAGGCTAGGCAGGGTTTGGGGGCTGTGACTTCCTCTAGGGTCTACCTCTCTAGTGAAATATGCAAACTGGTGGAGTGAGATGTAAATTGTTCTGTGATTTATGACATAAAATGTACCTGAAAACCAACACCCTATGGGGGAAAGCAATGCCTGGGGAGGAGGGGGAGCCAAGAAGGGGCCATCTGCATCCCATGCAGGGCCTCCCACCAGTGCGTGGAAGGCCCACTCCCTATCCCTGGTACTTCCTGGTGCCTCTCCCTCCACCTTCTCCCTGCTCCCCCCATAGCCCTCTGGTCCCACCCTCTCCCTGCCCCTCACACTGATCTCCTCTGCACACTTTCCACTAGCTGAGCCCCTCTCCCTGCTCCCTAAGTTCCTCACACCCCGCCTAAGCTCTGGTTCCCCTAGACAGATGGGTGTACCACCCCACCCCACCCCCAACTGAAACCGGCTCCAGCAAGGAATAAACAAGCTGCCTGCTCTGCCATTGGGGCAAGAGATGAAAGCCGGGGTTTCTCCTCTGATCACAGAACAGGCTCTGAAAGGGTGCGGGGCTCCCAGCCTTTATCTTCTTCATACTCGGAAATGGTTTTAGAATGAACTGCTAAGATAAGCTTCCTTAGACATTTCTTGGTGTTGGATGCTTTGCGGGCTAGGGGCAAGGGTTTCAGGGCATTTTGACTTTGGCAATAAACCCATAAAAGTGAACTCACTGCTAAAAAGGGACAGGCTTCTATAGTTGGGCTTGGACAGCCAGAGAGCCAGAGAACCTTGGAGCTCCTGAGCCGAAGTGGCTGCCAAATTCAAGGTGCTGACTTGCTCACTGCACCATATCCTGGGCAGGGGGCAGAGAACAGACCTAGGAGGCCACCAGATTCTCTCTGCCTGGCAGGGTCCCCAAGCCCTAACCCAACAGCAGCCCCAAAACCCTGGGAGTTGGGGACTCCAAGAGCAGCTACATGTGCCTTCCCTTAAATACAAGAGAAAATCAAATTAAAGTGGTGAGAAGTCCAAAGAGCAGTTTTTCCAAGAGCAGGAATGGTAGTGACTGGGAGGGCACAAGAAGGATTCTGGGGGCTGGTAATGTTCTGTTTCCTTTATCTGATTGCAGGTTACACAGGTTTGCCCATTTTGCGCAAGTCTATAGAGCAGATACTTTGGATTTGTGCACTCTTTTGCAGGGATGTTCTACTTCAATAAAATTTATGCTAAAAATTATATGTGCTATACACATACCCACACACCTTGGAGCTCAGAGTCTGAAAAGAATGGGCTACAGGAAAGGGTGGTGATCCCTGGAAAACTCCACCCATCTTTCTATCCCTAATGTGCAAGGATCTTCAGGAAGAATCTCCTGTGCTGGGAAGAGACCAAGGCCCAGCAACCACGGCTGGGGTTAGGGGTAGGGGGTGCTGGTGCCACCTATACTGAGACCAAACATTTTGCAGCCAAATGATTTCTGAGAGCAATGACAAAGCTACTAAATTGATTTCTACTTACACACATACCCGTACACACAGTTTTCTAATTCACCCAAGGCGTTTTTTAAGAAATATTTTCCCTGAGGGGAGGGGCAGGGGTAAGGGTGTATGGAATGGATGCTGCTTTGGAAGGTCAGTTGGTTCTCTTGGATTTTTTTTAAAGGCACTTCCTTCTGATAGACTTTTGCTTTCAGAAAATACTTTAAAAAGAGATCAAAGCACTCTCTCCCCAACCCACTTTCCCAGTGTCTTCAACCCTTACTTCTCTTATCATCCACGCCACTGGGCTCTGACGCTCTGTATACAGAGTGAGGGCAATTGGCTTTGAAGCCCCGGATTAAACTGAGCCAAATCCTTGCCTCAGAATAACAAACAATACAGGTTCAACAGGAGTTCTCATCGGTAGTTCATTTTTCAAACGCAAATTCACTGTCACTAACACAAGCAACATTGAACTCAACAGGCTATGAAGGCTGATAGTGGAGATTTATCTGGTGGCAGAACCATGACCTAGGAGTAGGGCAGTTAGACAGTTAGGAAATTTTCATTTTGGGGAGGTTTATATTTAAATTTTTGTGGAGCTCACTTTTATCTATGTTTGGGAGAAAATGCAGTTTCTCACATGTATCAAGCTTGGCCAGGGTTGTGAGGATGCAAAGAGAGGGGTCCGCTCTCTGCAGTTATCAACAAGAACCCCTGGGCTGCAGGGGCCTGAAGGGACAGAGACTGGCCGGGAAGGGGTTTGGCCCACATTTTACACCTGACGTCAGGGATTCGTAAGCACTCAGAAAATGGTGTCTGATGCTGTGGTTGGCATATCGCTCACCAGTTCAAAGAATTGTCAGCAGATTCTTTTCTCCTTTTACCTTCAGACTTTCAAGAACCCAAAGGGCCAAGGTTGGCAGCTTGTGACCCAAGACTTCAAACTGGCTTAAGAACATGCTGGCCACCCTTCTCCAGGGCCCATTCCTGCTGAAGTAGATGGCAGTTATCATGTCCCTAACTAGCAGCAACCTGTGCTAAACAAGCTTAAAAAAAAAAAAAAAAGCAATCAAAGTTGGGGTTTTGTTTGGGGATGAGGGTGCATTATCGGCTTGGCTTGTACAGATCTGGCATTTGCCAAACTTCCCTTCTCTAGGGTTTGATTTACGTTCTCTTAGTTCTCCTCCAGCTCTAGCAATCTAGGAATCCATGATTCAAGGTTCAGGAGAAAAGTTCAGGCTGGTGAGAAATGGAAGTGTCCCAGAAAGGGTTCTAGTAGAGACACACAGAGTTTGGGGAGCAGGGAGAGGCCCTGGACAGGATGTTAAAGGGCCACCAGCCCAAGCAAAGCAAACTGCAACCAGAGGCCACCCTTGTAAGGGAAGTGGTGAGGGAAGGGAGGGAGACACAGTGATCCAAGCAATAAAAGTGGTCTCTGAAGACAGAGGGCAGCGATGCAGGGGGAAATGGGCGTTTGTGAGAACTGAGGGCTTGGGGATTTTGAGGGGGATGAGGCTTTAGTGACTTTCTAAAGGACTAGATCTGGTACAAGGATAACTTTCTGCCAGAGAAATGAAAGGCAGTGATGGATCCATAATTGACCGACATCATCATAGCTGTTTTAAAATTATTATTATCATTCCCTAAGGCCCATTCCCTAAGTTTCCATTAGGATCAGGCACAAACACCTGCCTGAAGTTGGTCACCTTGACAAGTTGTATATGTGTCAGGGTGAGGGAGGGAGCCGGACCCATGCCAATGCAGGGAACCCCACTAAGGGGAACCATAAAATGCTTTTTGTTTAAAATGGTAAAGCCGGGGCATGCCAGAGAACATGCTGGCCATTTATTTTCAAGAGACAAGGTTGTTTCTGCTGCCTAAAAATGGAGGATCTTTCTTCTTTCCTTCTCTCCACCTCAGCAGGCATAAGAACCCCCCTACACACACACCTGTAATCCACCAGACAATTTACCAAGCTGCACCCAGTCACATGATCCCCTGGGCTGGGTTTCACAGTAGCTGGATACGGAGGCCAGCAGGCAAGCTAATAGTCACCATTTATTGGACACCACTGAGCTACAGGGAGGTTTAGTGACTTGCCTAGGTGCACACAGCTAGGAAGAGGCAAGGCTTGTGACACCTGGCCTGCCTCCCCCATCCCCAATGAGCACTCCTCTGCCAACCCCCCCATGCATCCTCCTTCCCCATCTCCATCCCCCAAATGCACTGAACTCAGGCCCTAAAATCAGCCTGCTTCTTCCCTGATAAAGGTCGTGTGTATGGATGTGAGTTCTCCCCAGGTAAGACATGAGGGTCACCAAGAGCCCTGACCTCTTCCACCCTCAACAAAACACTGAAAGCTTTACAAGGCCCACCAGTGAGCAGACACCAGGAGGATCACAGCACCCCTACACTGCACATAGCAAACCCCTGGTTTTTGTTTCTTTGGAATAGCCTGTCGTTTCCTAAGCTGTTTGGTAGGCAAAGCTAAGTTCTCTAAAGAGTAGAAGAAACTGCTGAGTGGGTGCCAGACACTTCTCTCACGATCATCAGCTAGCATGTCTGCTTTGCTTACATGTGCCAGGGCTATGCTAGGTGCTTTACAAAAAACAGCATAAATTAGAACCTGTTCCTTTACACGTGGAGGGGATGTGGGAGAGACCCCTAAGTATCTCAGCTGGGAGTTGCACAGATGGAAAACCTGAGTTGGAACTGGACTCCTCTAAATCCCTGGCCCTTGATGCTTCACCATCTTCTTCTTCCAAAAGCCCAATTACAGGCCACAGCCAGGCAAGAGGACAGTCTCACACCTTGTCCCCTGGGACCAAAATCAATTGTGTGTATGTGGAGAGGGCAGAGTGGGTGAGGAGGAGGTTCCTAAACCTGAACTTCCCAGTGTCTATGTCTACAGCAATCCCCCTTCACCTGACAATCGCTCTCTTTGCCATCCTGCCCCACCCCAGTCATGCTGCCCTAGGGAATCTCTCTGCGTCTTCCTCCTCTCATCCTCTCCTCCCTGTTCTCCCACAGACACCAGCGCATTTTAAAGATGTTTCCACTTTATAAATCATCTTTCTCTGGCAGCCACCCCAGAGCTGCTCCCCAAACAACACACACACACAGCCCAATGGTAGTGCCTTCCTGTGCCAAAGACTGGACTGGAAAAAATGGAGCCGCGCCCCTGGGAGAGAGACTTGGGGTCTGAAGAATTATGGAAATTGAATAGCATGGTCTCCTTCCCTTTCCCTATCTGCTGAGGGGGATCTCTATCTCCCCAATTAATGAAATTCTGAGAAACCCCATAGGTCCCCTGGGGAGGCAGACTGGGCAGCATCTCAGGGGGTCCAAAGTGCTGGCGGTTGGGATGTAGGGCAAAGTGATCCTTGTTTGCATTTCATTTGCATAGCGCTGCCCCTCCCCCAGCCCTACCTCCCAGCACCCTTGCTGGGGTAGCCTCTGGCAGGCCCTGGCAGCCCAGTCCCAGCCTGCACTGGGATGTGGCCCTGAGGCCTGCGTGGCAGGAGGGACTCCTACAGACTCCTCCAGCTTGGACCTAGAGAACTATTAAGAGAGCCCGCTGGAGATCCTTATTGCTCCCACCCGCCATCCCCAGGAGTTAATCTCCAGTGCTGACCTGCCCGCCTTGGTGATGATCATCTCCGTGCCCGCCTCATGGAACTTCTTCCAGAGCTCCTTCTCATGCAGCCCCACCTTGATGTTCTCGATGGTCTGGGGATAGGAGGGAGGGGACTCATGTTTGCCTGGCCCATGGCTCCATTTGGAGCCTGAGGAAAGGACACGGACCTGAGGAACCGCGCAGAACCCAGCCAGTGTAGGAGTCCAGGACTCAAGATTTCGTTTCACAAAATTACTTCAAACTATTGGTCCATTTTAAATCGCAAAATTATTTCAAACTATTGGTCAATTAAAAAATTAATCAATGGCTGAAATTCCTCTTTCAGAGCGGCATCTACAGATGGGCCTGCAGAGGACATCTGGTAACCCGCGCAGGGCAGACGACACTGCACACGCATGGACACTTCGGTGGCCGCGCATAACCACAGGCTTGCGGGAGAGGCTCACACACCCTCAGCCAGACGCATGAGGCAGACAGTGCGCACGGATCTACACAGATGTCCTTCATTGAGCTCTACTGGTTGTCACCGTAAAACCTGTCCGCGACGTCCCGACACGGCTTTGGAGCCCCACAGCGGCTCCCAGGCCCGGCGTGGCCCTGCGGGGTCGGCTCTTCCCGCCAAGGCCCAGGCTGTCGCCGCATCCCAGCCCACTCTGAGAGTCATGGATGCAGCACCCTTGGCCTGGGCTCCCTCAACTGCCGCAAGGGTCTCTTTACCACACGTGCTAACTCCAGAGTAGCCCTGAGGGCTCCAAGTGGAGAAGGGCCCGGAAAGGCAGAGCGCGCTAGCCCTCCCCAGGAGACAACAAACACGCAGACTGTTCGGGACCCTGCCAGGTTCACCTGAGAGCGAGTCCTGCTCACAGTTGGACGGAATGCTGGACACCTGCGCCGGCCCTGAAGACGGACGGAAGCCTAACCTCTACCCGAAGGCTGGCGCAAGCTCACCTGCTCAGCTGCCGTGGCGACGTCGGCGCCCGGGCCCGGGGGGCTGCCGAGAGCGGCTCCGCCGAGGCCTGGAGCGGCCAGCGCCGGCTCAGGGGCGTTGGCTGTGGCGGTGGCCTCGCTGATCGCTGGGCCCGGGGCCCGGAAGGCCTCCTCGTTCTCCGACAGGCCCTTATCCTGCAGCATCTCCTGCGGGCACAACACACACCGAGTCACTTGCCCAAGTCCACACTCGCCAAAGGTCCCACGGCCCTCTCCAGCCAAGCTGGGGCTTCGTGCGGGTGGAGGCCTCCCTGGCCCACGTGGACCCCGCCCCCTCTAGAGCTGGGGGGAGGGAGCGTGGGGGGAGGGCAGGACTCTTGCCTCCTCCCTCAGGGCTCTGGACCTGGGAGGGTCTGATGTGCTTTCAATGTCTGCCTGCCCCTGGGTGTGGGGTTGTGGGATGAGTAGGTCTAGGGGAAGGACCGCCCTCTCGGCATTGCCCCAGCTGCACCCCGACTCCCTCCCTTCTTCTGGGCTCCACTCGAGTGAGGCCTGGGTCTTGTTGGCTGCTATGGAATAACTGGGGTCCAGAACTCACTTTTAGCCCAGGGCAGCCAAGATACTTCCTGGGCATACAGGAGAGGAGAGCTAGGCCAGGAGGGCAGAAACTAGGCTCCTGAAGCTCCATACCTGTTTTTAGAGGGGACCTGGGGCTGGGCAGGCCTTGAGGCTGCTACTCACCCACGCGCCCTCACCCATCCACTCACCATTCACGTAGAGACTTCCTGAACCACAGGCTTTCACTTTGACACATTCCCACTCCAGACATCCTCTTCCCACTGGCACAAGTGGGCACAGCACCCTCATTGCATCCTGCTCACCCAAGCAGCCACCCTAGGGCCACTCAGATCCAAGCCCTGATTTGGCCAGGAGCCTCCCCAGCCTTGCCTTGTCACATTCACACTTTAGCTCTGCTTTAGGCCCAGACCCTTACCAGCTGAAGACCAGGCCAGCAGGTTGGGTCTACTTCAAAGCCTAGTCCTGCTTCAGAGTACAGCTATATTTCCCCAAGTGTCAGGGCCTCTTCATGGGCCTAAGCTGGTCCTGGGATAGCAGGATGAGAGCCCAGCCTGAAAGGACAACCTTGTCCACTGTCCCTCAGGGGTCCAACCCTGCACTATCTCTGCTTCCCCTTCCCACCTCCCTGCTCTTCTCCATTCTTCTGGGCAAATTCTCGTGGGGCTTTCTGTATGTCTTACTGCCTCTCTTGTGGCCTAATGCCCCACCTTTCTCTTCCTTTTTCCTGTTCTCTTTGAGCATCCCAAGGCTCAGGCCCCTTGCCCACCCTCTTCACTGGCCTTCTCATCTTGGGTTTGGACTTTTGCTCCCAGGGCCTCGAAAAGTAAACAAGCCAAGTGCAACCGAGGAGATAAAAAGGGGCCAGGGCCAGCCTGGGTTGGGAAAAACCCATAAAGATAAGGCTGACAGCGCGGTCGCCACAGCTGGCAGTTAGCAAGGCTCGCGGGACATGGCCAGCATCAGCACCCTCCTCAGGCCACGTGTGGTTCGGACCCAAAGTCAGAAACCCAGGAGCCCCCAAACAGGGTACCTGCCTGACTAGAGCAGCTGCCTGCTGGGGCCAAGGCGCTGGTTCCGACGATATCTGGGGCCCAGCCCGCACCAGATTCGCTGGTCCCAGGTGTGAGGGCCGTGGCGCCCAGAAGGAGGGGCTGTCTCCGGCTCGAGTTGCCCGCCTAGCCACTGGGTCCTCTGCTGGGCACTCGTCACACCCACAGCCATGGAACCGAACCCTCCTGCTTCGCGCCCGGCACGCACGTAGTCCTGCCGGGTGCAGAGCTTGTCCTTGGCCGTGTCCATTGATGCCGGCCCCGCCGCTCAGACTGGGGACCAGGCCTGCGCGGGACTCTCCTTTCCCTCCTCAGGGTGCACCTCTTCCTTTCTCTGGCCCGGGAGCCACATCCTGACCTCGCGACAGCTTACTCTCGCCAAAGCTCCTCGCCAATTTCCTTTTTTTTCCCAGCCGGACTGGCCCGGAGCAGCGGTTCCCGTGGTCCCCTCGGACCTCGAGACCCAGCGCACTCCGATGCTTGCACTGGGTCCTAGACGCTGCGAGTGCCAAGGTCCGCGCTGACCGGGCTTCCCGTCGACCCCTCCATGGGCGCAGCACGCCGGCTCCGCGCCCTTTGCGATTGGGTCCATAGCTTGCAGCTGCCTCGTTTTCCCAGGAGGACACAATTTTTCTTTTCACTTTTAGGTTACTGGTGATATGTTTCTTGCACTGGGGGATTGTTAGTATTTTTAATATTTTAATAATTCCTACTATCAGAGTAATAGTCTGGTCAATTCAGTAACTTTAGGAATGTTTATCCGATCACATGAAGTATTACTTCTTTTTACCTTTAGTACCATATGGTTAAAGTACTGGCTTCTTTTGTAAAATTATCATTATTTAACATGTTGTTGCTTTCCTGTCTTTGCTCCGTCAGTCTGGGGCCTCCTATCACCCATATCTAGATAATTAGATATAATATTCCAATAGGTCATGTTAATCTATTGTTATTAATTTTTGTTCTGTATCTTTAAAATGTTTCCAATGCTAGCCCTTCATTCTGTTTATACTTTGTCATCCTGTGTCCATATCTTGTTTACTATAACTTAAAATTTTTCTCAAAATTCATGCTTATTTTTTCACATCCTTATAATTCTTCTTGTTATCTTACCATCGTTTGTTTTGTTATAATTGTTTATAATACTCCAGGCATCCTTCTTCATCACATCACAGCAAGATCTTGTTACTTTGTCATTATTTGTAATGTTACAGACTTTAATTTTCTAGGTATTTTTCATCACATCGTTACTTTTTGTTACTTTGTCATGCTTTGTAATATTGCTGTAGCTTTTAATACTCTAATTATTTTTCATCACTTTAGTATAATACTTCTTACTCAACCATTATTTATAATGTTGTGACTATGAATACCTTGTTCATAAATTGTCATATTATTCCAGCAATTCCTGTTACGATGTCTTTACGTCTATTAGTATTGCTCTCAAAAATTGGTGAATATGTCTAATATAGTATCAATAATGCATTATATGATAGTATTTTATCACTACCACTAATAGGATTTCCCTTAATAATAATTTTCAAGGTTTGGCTTCTTTCCCTACGGTTTCTTACAATTTTTGTAATCTGTTACATTATTATTAAATGTTAAACTATTGCTATTGATTTTAATACAATAGTGCTTACATTTGTCCCTACATTTACAATCACTTTGTCTTCAATCCTTTTAAAATTGTGATAACTATTTTGACTCAGTTCTGAAAGTTATTTTATTATTTTAAGGTCCAAGCGTTGTATCAGTTATGCCGCTCAGCCCTGTTTCCATGATAATTGCTCATATTCGGGTAATTTTTGTTCTTCCATAATTATTTATATATAATGTTCCTTGCTTTAAATTTAACGAGTCTGTTGTATCAAAGACTCTGAAGTCCCGTGTTATGATCATTCACATTTCCACATCGATTTTCGATTTTCGCCGCCAGTCCCCAGGCCCTCTTCCTGGGCCTTTCACATCCTGAAAACCAATTTCAAGGCCACCACTCTGCCTGTCACGGTTTTAACCTTGTCCCTTTGGGGTTGGCACTGTCGTTTCTATGCTATTGAGTTTCTAGACCCGATTACCGAGAGGAGGGCTCAAGCCCCAACCCCGGGTTGTCGGCCGAGGCGGCGGGGCGACCTGAGACGCTGCGAGCCCAGAGCTGTCTCCCCTGCAACCTTGACTGTCCCCGAGGTACTTACCTCGGCCGTGCTACTTATCCCTTTCCAGCTCATCCTCCTCAACCCTGCAGCCTAATCCTGGACCCCTTGGCCCCGGCCACGCACACCCAGCTTATCCCCATCCGGCTGGAACAGACACTCACCCTAACTGAGCTGCCGCATGCGGAGGCGCCAGCTGCCCAAGGTCCGCTGCAGGCTCGGGTCCGAGGAGCGAGGGCGCGGGACAGCCAGGGTTATGGCTCTGCGCAGCTGGGTCAGGGTCCCGCAGCCGACCGTGCCCTCGGGGCCGGACACATCCCGGCTCTGGAGCGGGCCCTTGATCTCCAAGGCTGCACTTTGGGGCCTCAGCTCCCTCCTCTTCCCTCCCTCCCTCCGGGGCCACCCCCCACCCCCGGTGACGTCGCCGCTGTCAATCAGTCCGCGCCCGCTACCCCCCGGGGAGGGAGGCTACAGGGTCCCCAGGCTCCGCGGCCCCGGGGACCCTGAGACCCTAGCGAGCCGCCTGCTCCTCCACTGCGCGGCCCAATACCCTCCCCGCGGCCCTCGGCCCCGCCGGCCGGGCAGGGGCTGGAAGCCCCGCATGGTTTAGATTAGAGAGGCGAGAAGAGAGGGCGAGCGGCTCGGCCGCCGCGCAGCGCCCAGCCGAGGCTCGACAACGAAGACGGCTCGCCCGGCCCCGCGGTGCCCGCAGCCCGGGCGCTCCACGCATCCAGCCAGGGGCCTGTAGGGACCCGGCCGTGGTGACCCTGTCCGCACACGCTCCCTCTCCGAGCCTGCTCCCCGCCGTGCACGCAGATCATTTGTGAGCCGGTTTCTGGGGTCGCAGGCGCACACGCGCCGCACAGGCCCACACTCCGTTTAGCGACCATGCCCACCACACGTCCTCACACCTACAGGCTCCGGGACGGCCTTCTCTGGCACGGACCCTCTGCTCACCCGCTCTCCTCGTCCTGGCCCAGGGGGCAGCGGGTGCTGGCCTCAGACAGGCGCTCCTCGGAGGTGGTTACCGAGGTCACCAGAGGCAGGCCCTGCGCGGGCAGGGAGGAGGCCTGCTGGCCGGGCATGGAGCGGCGGCGGCGGAGAGGTGCTGGGCCGCGTCTCGGCTCAGGC
Organism: Otolemur garnettii; assembly: GCF_000181295.1. Classification (NCBI taxonomy): domain Eukaryota; kingdom Metazoa; phylum Chordata; class Mammalia; order Primates; family Galagidae; genus Otolemur; species Otolemur garnettii. Next base: position 4,875,032 of record NW_003852489.1, read on the forward strand.
CTTGATGGAGACTAGGCAGAGCTGGAAGGTGCCAGGCTTGGCAGAACCTCTTGGGGAAACTGCGGCCTAAGGCCAGGATTCCGCTGCCGGCAGCTCCTTGAGATCCTGGAGTTCTGAAGAGGAAGCCCAATGTCGGCCCTAGTCTAGGAAGGGGAGACTGGGGCGCGTACCGCTTCCAACCAGACTGGCCTCAGCCTCGGTGTGTCGGAAACGGAGGCCCACTCTGTCACCTGGACCTGCCTGGCCAGGCTCTGACTCCCTGTCTCCACTTACCTCTGTGTCTGTCTGGACCTCCCCACAGGACCTTGCAGCTACCAGGCATGTGGACCTACGTGTACCTCTGTCTATTGCCCAGCCTCACAGCCTGCCCAAAATACTGGGGCAAGGAGAGGTTTGTCCACCCATCCTCAGAAGTCCCAGCATCCCCTGTCAATAAGGACTCCCAGGTTAGCACCCTCCCTCCACTCCTGTCCCCAACCTCTCTAGTCAGCTCTGTTCCTTTCCAGATTCTGACCTCAAAATTAGATTGAAGAGAACAGGACAGGAAAATTCCTTTCCTGGATGGGTCTGTCCTTTTTCTAATGCCAGGAAATGGAAAGCCACCATGGATGCCTCCCTCACCCCTCACCCCCACCCCCGACCCCCAAAGGAGGGATCAACTTGGAAAACCAGCTGCTGCTGCTGCTAGTGGGAGCCTGTAATCCCGCCTGGGAGCCCTGTCACCCCCAGCAGCACCAGACCCCACTACCCCCATCTTCTCTTCATGACTCCTCTCATGGAGTCCCAAACCAGGGAAGGGAAGTAAGATCTAAGAGGGATGGAGAAGCTCGATCCTCCCCCAACCCTGCCTTCTGGAGTGGAGAAAGGGAAGGCCCTGCTGTTTCAGGAGATGCCTGGGGGGTTGTGTTTCCAGTGTTAGGGAGACCTGGATGACATGCCTCAGTATCTACTCCCAAGCTCCCTCCTATGCCCTCTCCAGCATCCCGAAGGGAAATCCCTTGCAAATAAATAGTAGAATAGACCAATCTACAAATAGAGTGAAAAAATAGACCAATCAACCAACCATTGTGTGGGATGGTGAACAGGAAAGGCACTGAACCACCAGGTACTATGGGAAGACTAGAGTTAGGCCAGACTCTAGACAGAATTTGTTGACTGTCCTTGGAGGAAGTTCCTAATGAGACCAGGTAGTGCAGATCTTTTTTAAAAACTAGACTGGAGCCTTCCTGTAAGTGCAAGCCTTTCTGGAGACTCATGGGAGACAGTCTAAATCAACATCGACCGACTCAGGAGGATGTGGAGAAATGAGAAATGGAAGGGACAGGCAAGGTTTTGGCAGTGAAAAGGAAAGGGGCAAACCAGCCAGCAAGCGAGTAGGAGAGAGATTAGGTACACACGTTCTCCAGTGTTGCACTGGAGTACCTCATCTCCTTGATTCTAAGCCACACATTTCTTACATTTGGGCGTCTCTGAAACTGAGATGCATCTTCTGATCCATGTTGTGTCATCTTCTAATTAGCAGTGTTTTTTCTTCTTAGTGGTATGGAAAAAAATAGCGTAGCTGATAACTCATGCAGTATAATGTTTGCCCATAAACAGCCTGTGGAGAAAAGAGAAATATCAATTTATTTTTCTCCATAACTGCCTTGAGGAGTTTAAAGTACAAAAACCCTCTTCAACCAGCTAAACAAATCATTGACTGTAAACAAGTATCTAAGCATAGCACTCTGATTTGGCTTGATTGAGGGAAAAGTGCTCAAGCTTGGTATCAGACTGACCTTGGTTTTGAAATTTGGCTCTCACATATAGCAAGCAGTTGATACGTATTTCTTCAGATGAATGAATTCATAAAATAGAGATGAAATTGGAGTCAGTATAGCATCAAATGAGACAGAGGTTGTGACATCACTTTGTAAATGGTGAAACACTGTACGGATAAAATAATGGAAGTTTACCTGAAAAACTGCTTTAAAATTTAGGGTCAGGCCAAAGCTCACCATTTTGCAGCTGTATGACCTTGGGCAAGTCCCTTAACACCAATATAAAATAGGAAAATGCCACCAACCTACTAGCTCATTGAGAGGACTGCCTAAGACAGTGCAGGTAAATGCTTGGCACAGGGTAGGTGGTTGATCAAAATTAGTTCCCAAGCATTTTTAAAATTTATTTTTATCCTCCTCCCCACTTCCCAGAAAGGCTTAACAACGTGGTTTATAGCCAAAATTGGCTAATAAAAATACACGTAGAAAGACAAATTAGGGTCAAGGAAAAAGGAGAAAACATACACGCTATCACTAAATGCTGACATAGTTATTTATCATTGAGTGTAAAATCTGACTTACCAGCAACGGGGCAAAATGATAGTTCTCCATTTCAGAAATGTGAAAACAGTAACTCTTTGGTGAACGGTGGAGGAGTAACTCTGTCCTGACCCTAAATTTTAAAGTAGTTTTTCATGTAAACTTCTATTATTTTATCTAGCAGTGTTTCACCATTTACAAAGTGGTGTCACAGCCTCTGTCTCATTTGGTATTAAATTAACTCCAAGTTCATCTCTATTTTATGACATTCATCCGAAGAAATATGTATCAAGTGCTTACTATATGCCAGACACATAAATGGAGGTGGAAAGGCCAATTAACCATGCTACTAGCCAAATGATTGGCCAACTAGCTACTAACTGCGAATTCTTAATGAATGACCTGCAAACTAATTAACCACCTAAATAATCCATCCCAGAGGGAGTAGGGGCCATAGGATAAGCACAGTCAGGTGGTGTACCCAGAGCCTAAGGTGGATTTCACTGAAGGTAACTACTTGAGATGCCACCACACTGTAGTAAAAAGCAATTATATATTTTTTTAAAACTCCAAAATCTAGGTTTTTGGAGCACTTAATAAATACCAGTGCCAAGCCCCAACCTGGATCAACTAAGTCAGAATCTTTGAGAGTAGAGCCAAAGCCAGGCTTATTGGCACACCTGTAGTCCCAGCTACTCAGGGGCTGAGGCTGGAGGATTGCTTTGGGCCCAAGAGTTCCAGGCAAGGCTGGGAATCACCACTCTATGCTAATCCCAGAAATCCTGTTTTCTGCTCTCCCAGGCTCCCTTGTAGCTAGGGACAATCATATGACCCCATATTGGCCAATGAGACCAAAACAGAAGGTGAGAGGGGAGGAAGCTTGTGGCAAATATTTTGCTTTCTTGCAAAAGGGGAAGACACAGTCTTTCTTTCCCCTGTGGATGAGCTCCTCGGAGTTCCTCAAGAGCAGTGTTTTTCAACCTTTTTAATCTCAAGGCACACTTGAACCTATAGTTAAGCTTTTGTGGCACACTTAAATTATGTTGATCCAAAAAAGAGTAAAAAATAAAGAATATGCTTACTGTGCATTGAATTTCTTTCAAAAATAATTTAATTAATGATCTTTTAAAATTTTCACAGCATACCTAAGATCCTCTCAGGGCATACCAGTATGCCACAGCACACCAATTGAAAAATCACTATTCTTGCCTCGGTGCCTATAGCTCAGTGGCTAGGGCACTAGCCACATACACCAGAGCTGGCAGGTTCAAACCCAGCCTGGGCCTGCCAAACAGCAATGACAACTACAACCAAAAAATAGCCGGGTGTTGTGGCGGGCGTTTGCAGTCCCAGCTACTTGGGAGGCTGAGGCAGGAGAATCACTTAAGCCCAAGGGTTTGAGGTTGCTGTGAGCTGATGCCACGGCACTCTACCCAGGGCAATATAGTGAGACTGTCTCAAAACAAAACAAACAAACAAGAAAAAAATGAAAATCACTATTCTAGAGACCTTTAGGCAAGAAGGATGAAAGATAATGTACTAATGACATAAGAGCAAAAGGGTAGAAAGAGCCTGGTTTCCTTGTGCATCACTGACCAGGTAAACCAGCACCAGCCTGCTTCTTCTAATGCGAGAAAAATAAACCCTATTTTTTTTCATCATTGTTGGTCTGGATCTCTATTACTTAGAGCAAATATAATCCTGAGACATACATGATGGAAGAAACATATCTAAGTGTCTGTGTGTCCTTGTACATGTGCACGGGCCTTCCCAGCCTAATCCAGGAAGGAAGGCCCCTCCGCCTTTCCTTCTAGCTATGCTATTCTGTGAGTGCAATGGTCTGAGGCCTGGGATCCTGATTCAGCCTACACAAGGGAAAGGGTAGAAGAGGCAGCAGGGAAGGTACCTGTCCCCTGTAGGATTTTTTTTTTAGTTACTCAGTAGCCCCAAATTGTGATTCCAGATTCCTCCCCCGACATCCCACTGGGATTAGCAAGCTCAGGACAGGCGGGGAGGGGCAGGATCTTGAGCTCACTCTAGGAGGCTGGAGGATTGAACTGGAAGGGGTGGGTGGAAGTGGCAGCTGCTGCCCCTGCAGGTGCTTCCCTCATACCACAGATGCAAGTCTGCTCACCTGACCTCTCGCCCTGGCCTTCCAGGCCTTCTCCCACCTGGGAGAATTAGGAAACTTCCAGTTAGAAAGAACTGAGGACGGGGCTGTCCCGATCCCTGACCTGGCTGAGGCAGGCTGCTCTGAGCCCTTTGGGACTGAGGGTAGAGACAGTGATCCACCAGCTGGGGATCCCACCTATAACACGCATTGGAGACACTTCAGAGGTGTAAGAGTGAATTTTCAAATCTGGGTTGGATATAGCCTGAGCAATCTAGACCTCTGGTCAAGAGGCCTCATTTGTAGGTGGGTTCTCTGCAGAAAGTCAGTTCCCCTCTTCCACCCTATTATACTGCGTGTTCCTAAACTCTTACTTCCATTTCCTCCAGTAAGACTTCTCTAAAATACACGCTTGTTTTTTTTACTACCTGTCTGAGGGAGATTTATCTGCTAGGGTTGTGTTAGATGAAAAAAAATTCATCTAAGTTAGAGAATTTATTTATGTATTTATTTAGAGACAGAGTCTTACTTCATCACCCTCAGTAGAGTGCCATGGCATCATAGCTCACAGCAACCTCAAACTCTTGGGTGCAAGCAATGCTCTTGCCTCAGCCTCCAAGTATCTGGGACTATAGGCACCTGCCACAAAGCCCAGCTATTTTTTTTTTTTTCCCTAGAGACAAGGTCTCGCTCTGGCTCAGGCTGGTCTCAAACCTGTGAGCTCAGTCAATCAGGTAATCCACCTGCCTCGGTCTTCCAGAGTGCTAGGATTATAGGCATGAGTCTCCATGACCAGCCTAGAGAAATTATTTAATTAGCCACTACCCTTCCTTTCATTCTTCTTAAGCATGAATAATCCCACATTGACTTTAAATTGGATATCTTCAGGGATATTTCCAAAAGAGTGGCTGAAATAAATTAGAATTTAAGAATGGGAGAGTATGTGGGCTATCAGAAAGCCCCTTGGGGGCAGTGCCCATAGCTCAGTGGGTAGGTGGGTTTAAACCAGGCCCATGCCAGCTAAAACAACAATAACTGCAACCAAAAAAAAAAAAAATAGCTGGGCGTTGTGGTGGGCGCCTGTAGTCCCACATATTTGGGTGGCTGAGGCAAGAGAATCCCTTAAGTCCAAGAATTTGAGGTTGCTGTGAGCTGTGAGGCCACAACACTCTACTGAGGGCAACATCTGTCGGGGGGGGGGGACCCTTGGAATTTAAGTTTAAAAACCTGAATTCAGGTCCTCAGCAGGCTGTTTACAGAAGGGACCTAGAGCATGATCAGTTTTAAGGTTCTGTTTCCTCATGGATAACAGCCACTGCATAGGGTGGTAGAGAGGATGAAGTGACGTCACATAGACAAAAGTCCTTTAAAGGATAACGTTTAGTGAGCACCCACCATGTGCCCAGCAGGAATCTAAGAACTTTATGTGCATTATCTCATTTCAGCCTTGCCATCTTATCTGGTGGGTAGTATCATAAACCTAATTTTACAGATGAATAAACTGTGGTCAGATTATTTGCCCACAGTCATACAACCAGAAAATGAAGTCAGCCTTTGAAGCCAATGAGTCTGGATCTTCAATGCCCTATGTTTTTGAAGGTTTCATTTGTTAAAAAAGAGATAACAGAGAGAACATAATGTCTTACACATAGTGACACCCAAATACTAGTATCATTATTATAAATATGACTTCCCCAAGGTCTCACAGAAAGAAAAGAGGTCATAGGACGTATAGGACTCTAGAGCCCAAGATTACCTTTTCACTATTATTATTGTTTATGTTCTTTTTTTTTTTTTTTTTTTTTTGCAGTTTTTGGCTGGGGCTGGGTTTGAACCCGCCACCTCCGGCATATGGGGCCAGTGCCCTACTTCTTTGAGCCACAGGCACTGCCCTATTGTTTATGTTCTAAAAATAAAATATCCACCCAGAGACCAAAGACTCAAGCATTTCTCTCTCCAGATTTCCAAAAGCGCCTCCAGCATCCTTCATGGTCCCAAGAACACCAGGCTTTGTCTCCTTCTGACTCACCAAGCTACTCACTGGAAGAAAGACAGAACTCATGGGGGGTGAGCTGCTCATTCGCCAGGACACACTGGAAGACTGAAAAGCATTGTTCACACAGACTCTACAAGATGCTGTTGAGGGCCCTTTCTAGCTGAGAACACAGCATTGGCCAAAAAAGGCAAATTCTCCACTGAATCAGACACAAATGAAGATAAGGAAAAATGTGCTTCCATCTGGTATAAAATTCTCTATAACAAGTCACTGGAGAAAGAACCTTCTGCTCCTGCTCTACACCCCATGCACTTGGGCACAAGCCCACTGCCCCAGAAGGAATCCAGCCCTGGATGGGAAGAGAAACACTGTAAGGTTTGCAGAGAGGACTCAGAATACTATACTCTCTCCTTCCCAGAGTCTGATTTGTTATCATGTAGGTGCCATACAAACACAAAGCCAAATGACTCATGGTAACAATGCTCAATGTTCCCCAAATAAACAAAAGGCACATCTCAGTACCTTGTCCCCCCTCCCTGTATCACAGAGCCCTTCTCTCAGCTTGTACCAAGCTCAAGTCTCTTTTCCACTCATAGTCCCAAGAAGCTGTGTCCTGGAGTTTCCTGGGTGCCCCCAATCCCATCTCACCAACGCCCCTCCTCTTATCCCTGGCCTCTCCCCCAAACACCCCCCAGCAGCCTTGGGTCCACTCACCTACAGCTGCTTTTTGTGCTTCAGTCATGGATTTTTCATTCCCCAACTCTAATAAGGGGCAGGCACAGTAGAAAAGGAAATAGAAGGAAGCTTGATGTAGGCATCAGGGGAAAGGTCTGGAAGGAACTGGAAAAGGGCTCTTCCTCACTGCTCAGTGACCAAAACCTTTCTCGAGAGGATTTCATGGTTAGATGCTGAGCTGAACGCCTAGGGGAATGTTTTTCTTGTCTTCAAGATCCATAAGCTTCCTCCAGCTAGCTAATGTTTGGGAAGTGCCTCCTAACATCTAGCTTCAAGCCCTCTTGCTGCAGTGGGTTCTTTCTCTAAGGAGCCAGAGGCCTGCTGGAGCTCTCTTAACTGGTCAGACCTCCACAGTAAGAGTTTCCATTCCCTCATTCCCCAAAGCTGGGGGGTGAGGGTGCAGCTGTCCAAGGATAGCTATGCCCTGGAGCTATGCCCACACTGGGCATAGCTCTGGCTATGCCCATCGAATGGGGTGCAGACCCAAGTCTGTCCGTTCCTAGCAGGCAGGCTCAGGGCTGTGGCTCCTTCAGGAGACTCAACAGGCCCTAGAAGGGGAGGACAGGAAGGAGTTCGTAGGCCCGACCCCCACACGGCCGTCTTGCATTTTCTGAAGTTTCTCCTTTGAACACGTTCCTTTATTTATTGGGCCTCATTTAACCCCAGCCATGTCCTCCTGGGATCATTTATTTGGTAACTGTCACTCAGCCTGCTCTGGCATTAACCTCATAATCCTATTGATTTCCTCCAAGCTAGTTGGAGGTTTTCCCATCTTCTTGCTGGGCCCGTAAGGACTGTGTCTTGGTCATTACCGAAGAAGATGCTCCAGACTGGTAAAGGGACTGCTCAAAGACCTGTCTGGAGGTTCCTTGTTCCCACTTTGGTCCTTTCCAGTCTGTGGGAGAAAAATATGGGAAGCCACCTCAGTTGCTTAAGTGTGGGGTAAGGTGGCACCTATTACCACCAGGAGCTCCCTGGGTGGCTGCTGAGGCTGTCCTTCAGCTCACAGGGTCTGAGTTTCACCAATCGTAGCTCTGATCAGCCTGGAACCCCGCCCCTCTCCGCCATCTTGGATTCTGGAGCACCAGGGGCCCAATCACCGAGGGGGAAGCGGGAGAGGGTGGAGCTGAGGCCCAGGCTGGCACCCACGTGGCCACCGGGCCTGAGCCTTCCCGCCACCTGCAGCCAGCAGCCTGGCCCCTGTCGAGTTGCAGCTGCAGTTCCCAGACACCAGCCCAGTCCGTCGCCAGGGGATTAGTGTCCGTCTGTTGGTTGGGACAGCCTCAGTGGGGGTTGTCCCGGCCCAGACAAGGGCCTCCGCTTCGTCTTTTTCCAGGACCACCCCCCCAGAGTCCAACATGGGCAGAGGGCTTGTTTTGGGGGGTCTGATTGCCTGGGGTGCTGATCTCTCCCAGAACTGAGGTGTGGGGTGACCAGAGTCCCCCTCCCTGCCAAGCCTGAGCCACATGTGCTGGGAAGTTCATTTCCCCTTGTTTTGCAGAACGGCTTCGGGATTGACCCTGGGAGTGACCTCAGTGTCAGGAGGCATTAATGATCTCCATACGGGCAATAAACAGGCAGACCGGCTGGCTTGGTGTGGAGGTGCCCTGGAATGGGGCCGCCTTATTAGCCTCACATTCGCTCATGGGTAGAGGCTTAATTAGGGAGACTCCCTCATCCATCTCCCCCTCCCCCAAGTAACCTTGAGCTCCATGGGAACTGAAGTCTTCTAACTGGTCTGTCTGCTCTTCATGGCCCTACTCAAGAAGCAGACTCTTCAGACGTCAACTCAGCCATTTATTTGCCCACCTCTAACAGGAATTCTGACTAAATCCTGATAAAGTCTATCTTGTTTTTAAAGCCTTCAGAGGCCTAGTGTACAAGTGTTCTGAGTCAGCTCACTTTTTTGTCTGCCGGGCTCAGGAAAAAGAAGGTCTTCCACGTCTTTAACTTAAATCCCTCCTGATCATTTGATTTTGAGCCCGTTGGGCCTTATTTTTCCCAAAGGGCAAAGGGAGATAGCTGGTTGCAACTCTTTACCCCCAGACTTTGGCAACTGCCTAGATGTTTACAAAGCACCATCTGATTTATCACAACTCTCTCCAAATCCATTTCCATCAGGGAGGTTATACATACTAAGAGTGTGATTTAACCTCTTTGGGCTTCAGTTTCCTTATCTGTACAGATCATTTAAGATTCATGAAATGCTACAGAGTAGGCACAGGGCTAAGGGCCAGGCGGATCAAGTGGAGGAATACTCAGGTCCGACCTTAAGGGACCTTCTCATCTAGTGGAAGAGACAGACTTGTAAACAAATGCAATAAAACGTGTTCAGAGGTATAATATGTATAAGTCTATACTGAGTGTGAAGGGCGTACGAAAGAGAGATTAACTTATCCTATCTTGTTAAGGTAGTTTCCACGAGAGATGGCATCTAAGTCCGTCTTTGAAAGATGAATCTGAATGAGCTCCTTCAAGACAGAGAATGTGAGAAGGGCATCACAGGAGAAAGGAAGACCATGTACAAAAGGAGGTGTGTTTGAGGAGCAGTGGGACTGGAGTGGTTGAAAATGAAGCCTTGTGTAAAGGTAAGGCTTGAGAAGGGCCTTGTAAACCATATTAGGAACTTTATCTAAAGGCCATTGCCATAAGGGGTTTTGTAGCAGGGAGGGCAGTGGGGAGCTTGACTGATCATATTTACATTTTAGAAGTTGACTGGTGGGAGGGTGGGTGGATTTGTGGGTGGGAACCGGAAGTGAGGAATTATAAGGGCAGGGAAATGATTAGAGAGATATTTAGGAGAAGTGGAATATGGAAGAGGCAGGAGTTCAGGATGTTTCTGGGCAGGAGTATGATGGTAGCTGTGATTTTGGACATCCAGAGCTCACTCCCCTTTTCCAGGTTCAGACCCCAGTTTAGTTTTAGGGGAAAGAAGCATTCTCTGGAGGCTTTTAAAAAACAAGTTGGATTTTTATCAGGACTCAGTTCCAGGTTTGGTGGGGCTGTCAGTGACGAGATTCTGCTCACCCCTAGCTAAGACCATGTGAAGATGCTCTCTTCCCTAATCTTGAGCCTAATGACAGAAAAAAATGAAGGAACAGGGCAGCGCCTGTGGCTCAAAGAAGTAGGGCACCGGCCCCATATGCTGGAGGTGGCAGGTTTAAACTCAGCCCCTGCCAAAAACTGCAAAAAAAAAAAAAAAAAAAATGAAGGGACAGAAGTTGCATCATCCTCTTTGGGCCTTAGCTTCCTTATCTGTACAGTTCTTTCAAGACTCAAACAAATGTAGGTAACATTCTTCTACTACATTCTTTGGTCTTCAAGCCATAAGGAAGCCATTCACTTGTTTCCACTGCTCAGCTCCCCAAAGGTGCTCTGGCCTTCATTATTTCTGACCCTGGAACTTTGGTCTTTCCTTCAGGTCAGTGAGTTGCCCTTCAAAAAACTCCTCTCTTTGCTAAAGCCAAGCAGGTATGTTTCCACAGTTTTGACAACAGAACCCTGTCTGGACATCTTGATATGAAGTGAGAGAAGGGGCAGTGGGTGTGGGCAGAGATCAGTTTAGTTTTAGTTATAAGATTAAAGTTGGAAGAGTCTGGAGATCACAATTTGGGACACGTAAGTACGTGGTGGGGATTCATATTGGCAGGTGATGAGGCCACTGAAGGAGAATTCTTAGAAAAAGAAAAGGAGACCAAGAATAGAATCTGGAGGATGTGGAAAAGAAGGGAAATAAGCAAAGGGACCCATGAAGAATCAGCTAAAAGATTGATCAGGAGACCGTGCAGTCCTGGCAGAAAAGAGAACTTTTGGGGATCAAGGGAGAGAGAAGTCAGCAGTATAAAATACTGGCAAAGAATATCCAGGAGGCTTTGGGGAGCAGGCAGTTAGAGGTCATGAGGGATAGTAGGAAAGCAGGTTGAATGGAGGAAGATTATAATCTATATCCTGCCCAGACCATTGGAGGATCAAATGAGCTGGCTACCATGAACTGGGAGGAGCCATCCAGTAGGAGAGGCTCTCACTCTGCTTCCCTGAGGTTCTGGAAGAATCACAATGCTGGCCTCCTGTACCAGGCTTCCCTCTCATAGGCACTGGCTGAAACTTCCCAGAAAGTCCCCACACAGCACTGGAGTTCTCACCTGCCCAGAGGGCCTATCTCCAGGAGCTCTGTCTGAAACTCAGGAGCACAAGGGCCCAGCAGAGAGGCTGAAGACAACCCTGCCATCATCCTGGATTCCTGCAACCGATGCCCTTCACAGCCTGCGCTCTTATTCCGTTGCCACTAACATCCCAACTCATCATCTGACGTCAAAACCCTTCAAGATTTAACGCCAAACCTGCTTCCACCCCGGTCCCCCTGCCCCTCCACAGGAACCAAAGTCCCCTTCACGCAGTTTCCTCACAATGGCCTCCACAGTTCCTTTAATGCACCCCCATTCACACAGCACCCCTTTGGTTTCTCTCCTTTGATTTCCTATCTACACATGCATTTCATGGCTTAGGAAGAATTTTTATATACTCGTGCTCATAACAACCCTTAGGAGTAGGGAGGATGTAGATGGTATCGTTATGCCCATTTTACAAATAAGGAAACTGGAGTCTAGGGAAGTTAAGCTATACAACTAGGAGGGAGCCTCTTCAGACTTTTGGAGTCCAGTGGTTTCCAGGCCAGGCCCCAGAGTCATGAAATTTAGTATTATTTTTGCCTCCTTGTCAGCAAGGGGCAGGCTGTTGACCATGTGCTGTTTGGCCCAGAGGATTTGGGGCAAGTATGATTAAAAGCTTGGCCCTTGGATCTGTACATCTTAGGTATTATCTTGGGCATCCCACTTAGCTTCTCTGGCCCTCAGTTTCTTTATCTGTAAAATGGGGAAAATAATACTCATTTACTTCATCAGGTCATTACATATTTGGGAAACATTTAGAACTCTGTGTCTTATAGTAGATAGATTTACTTGGAAGTAAGTCAGCAAACTCAATTGATTTAGGAAAAATGAACTTGATTGAAAAAGATTTTCCCTATACTTTGTTTTGTTTTGCAATAAATGTATATCACTGGTGAAAAAATTATGAGCTTAAGATAATCTATTATAACAATAAGTTGTTCTATGTAATCTGCATGGTAATCAGAAAGAAAAAAGTCTATACTAGATACCCAAAATCCGGCTTGGCGCCTGTGGCTCAAGCGGCTAAGGTGCCAGCCACATACACCTAAGGTGGCGGGTTCGAATCCCCAGCCCGGGCCCGCCAAACAACAATGATGGCTGCAACCAAAAAATGGCCAGGCATTGTGGCGGGCGCCTGTAGTCCCAGCTATTTGGGAGGCTGAGGCAGGAGACTCGCTTGAACCCAGGAGTTGGAGGTTGCTGTGAGCGTGATGCCATGGCACTCTACCCAGGGGGATAGCTTGAGGCTCCGTCTCAAAAAAAAAAATAGATACCCAAAATCTAAAGAGAAAGGAGATAAAATATTAACACTAAAAGAAAAAAATCAAATCATCAAATTACAAAAACAGCAAGAGAGTTGGAACTTCAAAATAAAAAACAATGAACAAAATGGCAACAGTACGTCTTTACCTACTAGTAATTACTTTAACTTGAATGGCTTAGATTCTCCAATCAAAAAGACAAAAAAGAAACAGGATGTAGTGAGTCTGTACAAGCTACAATGATGCCACTGCATCTACCTGGGTGACAGGCATGCATAACACGTAGGGTAAGGAAATGGCACGTGTGCAGGGTTATGCACCAATGACAGGTTCTATGCTATGCCCTACGTGGTTCCAACACCTCTGTGCACTAACTACTCTGAGGATGTTTTGTTTCTTTGGTTGGTTGGGGGTTTTATTTGTTGTTTTTGTTTTTTGCTTATTCTCTGTTCTGTGGAGTACAGAGATATTGTTGAAAAATGTCAAAAAGGCCCGCAGATACTCCTATGGGTTACAGTGATAAGGTAAAGAGAAAAAAGAGAAAACATTTATGTTTATCTTTGGCACTGAGAGTCAAGCTGCGGGGGAGACTGAACAACGGTGTATATGTGAAATGTCTTTCAGAAGAATGGTGTTGGAATGACCACTATATCTGACCTAAAAAAAACAGAAAGATAAACTGCTGAAGTTCTAGGCTGAAAGTGATCAACAGAAGTCACAACACAGAAAAACACTGCTTAAACCTAAAACTGAAGATATTGATCGCGTATCATTACGGTGAACATCTGCCACTTCATGGGATCCTGATAATGAAGAAAGCAAAGACCTACCATGATGAAATGAAAAGTGAAGAGAACTGTGAATATTCCACAGGCTGGTAGCAGACATTTAAGAAAAGACACAGCATTAACTTTTTAAAGATTCGTGGTGATAAACTATCTGGTGTTGGCAAAGCAGCAGAGACACTTATCGACACGTTTGCTGAAGGCATCACTGATAAAAATCCAACAGCAGAACAAGTCTGTGACGTTGAGGAAGCACCAGTGTTTGGGCGGTATTGCCATGGACGATAGCTGATGAAACAGCTCCTGCAGGAAATAAGGATGCCAAGGACAGAATAACTGCTGGGATGGACCAAAGCAGCAGGAGGAAGAGTAAGCTTGACATGATGGGCGAAAGCTTGCACCCTCACTGTTTCCAATAAGTGACTTTCTTACCAGTCTATTAGGATGCTAACAAAAAAGGGATGGATCCTTGGGGACATCTTTTCTAAGTGGCTTCACAAACCTGTTGTAGTAGCAGCTTGTACTCACTGCGAGGGAGGTAACCTAGATGATGACTGCAGGGGTTTCCTATTGCTTTGCACCTTGTCTGCTCAGCCTTCAGCTGAAATTCTCATTAAAAATAATCTTTATGGAATCTCCGCTTTCTGAGGCTCCCTTATGTACATGTTAAAATAAATTGGGTAACTTCTCTTTTAACAAATTAATGTTCTAATGCAATCAGCGTAACCTGGTTTCTTAGACCTTCAATGAATCCCCAACAAGAAAAAAAGAAATTATATAAAACATAAATAAATAAATACATTCTTATTCTACAACAGTAAAAAAAAAAAAGAAAAGAAAAAAAGAAATTAATGTTTCCCCAAATGTGACTTCCTTAATTCAGCCATGTGACTAGGGTATCTTTAGATCAATGTAGAATAAATATAAAAATACTTTCAGGTGGCACCTGTGGCTCAAAGGAGTAGGGCGCTGGCCCCATATACCGGAGGTGGTGGGTTCAAACCCGGCCCTGGCCAAAAACTGCAAAAGAAAAAAAATACTTTCTTGAACAGAGTGCTAGCAGCAGTGGACCCAGGGGGTGGGTGTGAAAGATTTTCAAAACAAGTTTCGCATGAAGGGTGCCTTAGATGCTGTTGCCAACACTTGGAACACAGTGACTAAAGGCACAGTTGTACATATCTGGCACAACCTCTGGCCTGTGACTATGTTCAGTCACGATGATGAACCAGGTAGTGACTTTGAAGGATTCTGTATGTCAAGTGAGAAAAAAGTGATGTCTGGCCTCCTTCCATATGCAAAAAATATACCTGCAGATTCTCCCGTAAGCTGGAAAAAGCAAATATCGACGAAGTATTAATATCAATAATGAGGCTCCAGTTGATAATTCACTGGTTGATGGTGAAATAGCCAAAATGGCTCTCAATCAAAGTAATTGTGATAATAGTGATGATGAAGATGGTGTCGTCAAAACAGCCGAAACTGTGTGATGAGCTTACTGGTAGGCTAGAGCAGCGTGCATTCATGAAAGAACAAAAAATCACATTCAGTTGTAAAATCAAAGAGACACTTCTGAGACAAAAATCACTGTTAATGGGGCATCTGTCTCTGGAATACACTGTTAATAAACATTTTAAAAGCCATCCAGCAGAACGCCTCCTCGTCTGTAGAGGCCTCGCTTCCTGGTCCTTCAACTGTTTCTGATATTTCTTCTCACCTAAAAAAAAAAAAAAAGAAATACAGTGTATAGGAACCTTTTAACCAAAATGTAGCGGGGTAGGTGGCGACTGGAAGCCTGCCAGAGTCTGCTGCTGCTGTTGTTAGCATGTTTTCACTGTGTTAATGGTACGCCCGTCATAGGTTTTACCGTTAAGTACTCATATGTGAATAAGTGTAAGGACATGATTGCTCACCACTGGCACCTAAGTGCAGAGCTGGGAATGCTGGTGATACCAGACAACCAGATTGTCCCCATGCTTAGCTGCGATAGTGACACCTTTGCTTTCTGACAGTTCAATGTATACAAACTTTGTTTCATGCCAAAAATTATTCAAAATATTTTACAAAATTACCTTCAGCCAATGGGTATAAGGTACATATGAAACATAAATGAATTGTGTATTTAGACTTGGGTTCCATCCCCAGGATATCTCATCATGTATCTGCAGATATTGCAAAATCTGAAACAATCTAAAGTCAGAAACACTTCTGGTCCCAAGCAGTTCAGATAAGAGATACTCAATCTGTATTAAAAAAAAAAAAAAGTGGCTCGGCGCCTATAGCTCAACCGGCTAACACGCCAGCCACGTACACCTAAGGTGGCGGGTTCGAATCCCCAGCCTGGACCCGCCAAACAACAATGACGGCTGCAACCAAAAAATGGCCGGGCGTTGTGGCGGGCGCCTGTGGTCCCAGCTACTTGGGAGGCGGAGGCAGGAGACTCGCTTGAGCCCAGGAGTTGGAGGTTGCTGTGAGCTGTAATGCCACGGCACTCTACCCAGGGGGACAGCTTGAGGCTCTGTCTCAAAAAAAAAAAAAAAAAAAAAAAAAAAAAAAAAAAGTGTTGGTGAGGGTGCAGAGAAAAGGGAAGCCTTGGACACTGTTAGTGAGAATGTAAGTTGGTCTGGCCATTAATGGAAAACAGTATGGCGGTTCCCCCCCAAAAAACCTAAAAAATAGGCTCGGCACCTGTAGCTCAGAGGCTAGGGCTCCAGCCACATACCCAGAGCTAGTGGGTTAGAATCCAGCCCGGACCTGCCAAACAACAATGAAAACTAGAACCAAAAAGCAGCTAGGCGTTGTGGCGGGCACCTGTAGTCCTATATACTGGGAAGGCTGATGCAAGGGAATCATTTAAGCCCAAGAGTTTGAGGTTGCTGTGAGCTGTGATGCCACAGCACTCTACCTAAGGGTGACATAGTGAGAATCTGTCTCAGAAAAAGAAATGAATAAATAAATAAATAAATAATAGAACTACCATATAATTCATCACACTTCTAGGTATTTATCCAAAGGAATTGAAATCAAGATCCTGAAGAGATACCTGTACAGCAGCAGTGCCTGTGGCTCAAGGAGTAGGGCACCAGCCCCATATACCGGAGGTGGCGAGTTCAAACCCAGCCCTGACCAAAAGCTGGAAAAAAAAAAAAAAAGAAGAAGAAGAAGAAGAAATACCTGTACTATGTTCAGTGGCTATTTACAATAGCCAAGATATTGAAACAACCTAAATTTCCATCAACAGATAAATGAATAAAGAAAATCTGATGTAGATATACAATGGAATATTACTCGACCATAAAGAAAGAAATCTGGCTATTCATGACAACATGGGTAGATCTGGAGGAGTTATGCTAAGAGGGGAAATAAGCCAGACACAGAAAGACAAATACTCACATGTGGACTCGAAAACAGAAGCAGCCTGTGCCTCAGGGACTAAGGTGCCAGCCCCATATACTGGAGGTGGTGGGTTCAAGCCCAGCCCAGGCCAAAAACTGCAAAAAAAAAAAAAAGAAAGAAAGAAAATAGCCGAACTCATAGAAACAAGAGAATGATGTTTACCAGGGGCTGGTGTGGGGGGGTAATCAAGAGGTACAGAGTTTCAGTTATACAAAATGAGTGAGTTCTAGAGATTTAATGTATAGCGTGATGACGATATCTAATAATACTGTATCGTATACTTGAAATTTGTTAAGAGGGTAGATCCTAAGTTTCCCCCCTTCACACACACAAAAGGCAACTATCTGAGATGATGGATAGGTTAGTCAGCTTTATTGCAGTGATTATTTCACAACGTATATGTTTATCAAATCAAGTTGTACATCTTAAACATATATAATAAAAAAGATAAAATGATACTCTAAAAACAAATACTTTAAAAAAGAATGCATGGGTATATAAAAAAAAGCATACATTAATTCTATTAAGCAAACCTGGCTTTTTAAAAAAATCATCTACATCATCAGAAATAATTGAATTTCTTATGCTCTAAAAGTATTTGCCAGATTCTCTTCTTTTCTTCTTCTTCTCTTTACCTTTAAAAGATGTTTTTAAAATTATGAAATAAAACAGTTCTAGAAAAGACAAGTCAGCCATCAAATCTCAGACAAGGGTCTGAAAAGCTGATTAACCACTAAGCACCCTTTGGGTGTATTGAAGCGTTGGGTCTAATTTGTATAATTTTACAAAGGTTTTCTTTTTTCTTCCTAATTAATGCTTAGGCTACTACTTGCACTCTTACCCATTTGTAAGAGGGAAAAGTTGAAACAACCTAAATATCATATAATTTATGGGCTACTTAAGTAAATTATAGCCATTTACCACACTGTATGTATGGAGTGATCGAGTTTTATAAAAACTTAATTATACCTCAAGAGGGATCGGCTGGGAAGTGGGACTGGTGGTCTCTCAGTGAGTACAGGATTGTGGACGCTCTTCTTGGCTCTTCTTTGGCTTATGTTTTTCTTGAGCTCACTGGTAATTTTTTCTATGATGAATACATATTACTATTTTAATAAGAAAAAATTGAAATAGAAACAATAATGACTGATAATAGCTAACATCAAACACCATATACTAGGGTGGTGCTAAATGTTTGAGAGAAATTCCTTTGCTGAATGAAGCCACATCATAGAGACACTGTTATCTACTTTTTAAAATAAATGTTTGAGAATAGATTTATGGAAATGTTTCAAAGATGGTACAAAGAGTTCTCATAGACCCCAAACCCAGTTTCTCATATTTTCTTAACACCTGATGTTAATGTGGCGTATTTGTCACAACTGGAGTCCACACTTACTTCAGACACGCTTGGGTTTTACGGAAGGTCCCTTTTTCTGTTCCATCATCCCATCCAGGAGACAAACATCACAGTCAGCTGCTATGTCACTGAGGCTCCTCGTGGCTCTGATAACTTCTCAGACTTTCCTTGTTTTGGTGAGTTTTAAGGAGTGTGGATCAGGTATTTTGTGGATTGTCCCTCAACTGGGTTTGTTTGATGTTTCCCTTATGGGGTTATAGGTTTGGGGGGAGGAAGGCCATAGAGAAGTGAGGTGTCATTCTCATCACTTCAAAGGTACATGGAATCAAGATGCCTTGTCACTAACGATGTTGACCTGATCGCCTGGCAGAGGTGGTGTTTGCCAGGTGTACACAAGGAAGTTATTCCTCCCCCTCCCTTTCCATGCTGTGGTTACTGGAAGAAACTCACTCTGCACAGCCCACACTTTATGAAGGGGAAGTTACAATCTATCTCCTTGAGGATGGAGTAGCTACATAAATACCAGGAATCCTTCTTCACAGATCTGCCTGTTCTCTCCCATTAATTAATTTATTCAGTCATGCATTTACATCAATATAACCACATCATGAATGTTAATCTAGGGCAGTGCCTGTGGCTCAAAGACATAGGGCTCTGGTTCCATACACTGGAGGTTGTGGGTTCAAACCCAGCCCCTGCCAAAAACTGCAAAAAAAAAAAAAAAAAAAAAGAATGTTAATCTAATTCTGTGTTACTTTGTGTCTTACATTGTTTCAATTTGGGCTGTGTTAGGCACTCTTTCAGCAGGCTCCTATGGCCCTTTGGCATACGGTCATTATTATCCACTTGTCATAGGTGAAAAAACTGAAGTGGAGAGAAGTTGACTAACAGCCCAAGGGTCACACGGCCAGTAAATGGAGGTCGCCTTCTAAATTCTGAGCAGCAAATGTGAGCACTATACTCCACCACCTCCTCCCCCCAAAATTACACACAAACACATTTGTATACGGGTGTGGTTTTAGGATTTAGGATTTTGAAACTTTTTACTTTATCTTAATCTGTAACCTTGGGATGTGGGTTTTCTTTTCTTTCTTTCTTTCTTTCTTTTTTTTTTTTTAAAGACAGAGACCTACTATGTTGCCCTCGGAAGAGTGCTGTGGCGTCACAGCTCACAGCCACCTCAAACTCTTGGACTTAAGTGATTCTCTTGCCTCAGTCTCCCAGGTAGCTGGGACTACAGGCACCTGCCACCACATCCAGCTATTTTTTGTTGTTGCTGTTGTAGTTGTCACTGTAGTTGTCATCGGCCAACAAAAGAAGCAGCAGCAGAAAGCTGAAGGTTCCAAGATTCCACTCGCTGACAACAGCAGCAGGCCAGGGCCAAAGTAGGTTCAAGGAAATACCAATGCCAGGGCTGAACCCCTGGGGTCCACAGGTACAGCCACAGAGAACTGACAGGAGGGTTTCTCAAACTGGCTCTGCTGACATTGGGGCCTGGTGACTCTGTGCTGCGGGGCTGCCCTGTGCATCGTAGGATGGTCAACAGCCAGATGCCATCACCACCTGTTAGTTGCCAGTAGCAGCCTCTACTCCAGGCTGTAAAAATCAAAAATGTCTCCAAACACTGCCAAATGTCCCTTGAGGGTCACAGTTGCCTGTTTTAGAACCATTACCCGAGAATTTTCAGGACAGCACCTGCCTTAGTAGCATTCTTTTCCATAAATACGATTTATTCCATCTGTAATATGACTTGACTTGTATACCTCTAAGAGAGTTTTCACATCTGTTGATTCACAAATGCTTTATCAAACATGATGTCCTCATTGGGGATTTTAAAATATGAACCCAAGGCATGTGCATAAAGAGAGTTATCTTCTTCAGGGGAGACCACCTAAGGCCTGACTCCTGCCCTCTGCCCAAAGGGGATGGCACTCTGGCCTCCAGGTCCAGCTGCTAACCCAGATGTGTCAGGGATCTCTGACTGAGACACAGACCTCTCAATGTTGTCTCTCCATGGCCAGCGCCCATCTTCCTGGTTCCTTCCTGCACAGGAAAGCAAAGTGGCTGCTTGCAGAGTAGCGAGTGCCACAGTGCCTGCATCTCCCTGTGGCCTGAATGAGCAGAGGATAGAACTTCCCTCCACACATCCTCACACTCACCGTTCTCAGCTTGGGGAATCTGTTCAAAAGTTGCATAACCACTTACTAAAGACTTACCTTCTAAAAGACGGTGGGATTCTGGGACTGAGGGCTGTTTCCTGTTTTTCCCAGGATAGACTCAAAGACAGAAGCTTCTCCTAAAAGGGAGAAAGATTTAACTAGTGTGGGCAACTGGTCTTAGCAGCTGGAGAGTGAGGCTCTAGGAAGGGGGAGAAAGGAAGAGTTGATGGACACTTACCAGCCACAGGTAGGTGGGAAGACAAGTGACCTTTCTCACGCTCTTCTAGTTCAAAGTCTTCTGTTTGGCTTTGCACGGCGAACCCCGCCTAGACCTGAGGTGGGCATCTGGCCAAGCACCTTCTGATTCAGTAGGCAGGGATAGAGCCCAGATGTTAAGACTTTTGATAAGCACCTCAGGCAAGTTTGGAACACCAAGGAGGTGAATTCTTTGCTCCTGGCATATTCTTTTCATTCCATCGCCTCTCTCTCTTTGAGAACTTGGCAAGCTCTGTCACAGCCTTGAGCCTCCTGAGGACACAACAGCATCATCTACCTCCTGGTGACAACCTCAGGCCTGCAATGAATTGGTGCTCAAGGTATATTTGATGACCAAAAAAGGATGTCCAATAAATGCATATCCTTTTATTCTTTAAGACTTTATTTTAGAGCATTTTTAGGTTGACAGCAAAATGAAGCGAGAGGTACTAAGAGTTCCCAAATGGGCCCTGCCCTTACCTGTTCATTATTGACATCCCCCACCAGGAGCACACTTGTTCCATTCATATCCTATTTTTTTTTTTTTTTGAGACAGAGCCTCAAGCTGTCCCCGAGTAGAGAGCTGTGGTATCACAGCTCACAGCAACCTCCAACTCCTGGGCTCAAGTGAGTCTCCTGCCTCAGCCTCCCAAGTAGCTGAGACCACAGGCGCCCACCACAATGCCCTGCTATTTTTCGTTGCAACCATCATTGTTGTTTGGTGGCCCAGGCTGGATTCGAACCCGCCACCTTAGGTGTATGTGGCTGGTGCCTTAGCCACTTGAGCCACAGGTGCCGAGCCTTCATATCCTATTTTTATTGAAGAAGTAGATGGAGTATTTAAGGCCAAAAGTTTTACAAAATTTTCTTTTTAATCAACTTAATTGCAGTGTAGTTTATATACAATAAATTGCACCCATTTAAAGCATCAGTTGGATAAGTTCTGACAAAAGTAGATGCCACCAGGATAGCTGTGGCCACAACATTCAAGACACAGAATACTTCCATGATCCCAAGAGTTCCCTCTTATCCCTTTGTGATCAATCCCCACTCACCCTCTCCCTGGCCCCAGGCAACCTCTGGTCTTATTGTTCCTGGAGACTAATTTACATACTCCAAACAGAATTCAGCTTAACGATTTTGCAGTTCATCCATACTGTTGAGCAGATCGATCCCTTAATTGCTGAGTAGTGTTCCAGTTTATGGATATACCACCATCCCTTCCTTCATTCACCTGTTGATAAGCATTTGGCTTGTTCCCAGGTTTTTGTTGTTATAAACAAAGACCCTATAAACATTCAGCTGCAAGTCTTTGTGTGGACAGATGTTTTCATTTCTCACAATGTCAGGTGGCCAGGAGTGGGGACATCAGGAAAACCCCTTCCTCATCCATTAAGTCAATAAACATTTATTAGGGCTGGGATGTGCTGGGCCTATGCTACAGGCTCAGAAAGCCAGGACAAAGGGGGCTCTCTTGTGACCTTGCAGTGTGATCAGCACCTCAGCAGGGATGCCTTCTGTAAAGGGGCTGTCCAGCCAGAGGGACCAAGAGGCATCAAACATCAACAACCCATTCTCTACCAAGAGGGCCTCATTTTGAATGTGATTGTGCAAGGGAAAGACTTTAATGGCTCAGAAAGAAGGACTTCTTAACAGAGGTTATCATATTTGTTTTCACTTAACACCAAGGTAAATTTCCCTGAGAGGTGGGAGTTTCCACAGGGAGGAGAGACAATGCAGGCCTGTGGACGGAACCTTCCAGGGAGAGAGCCCCCAGGCCAGGGAGAGAGCGCCCAGGCCAGCCTCTGGTCAAACAGGGAAAGAAAGGTGCATGTGTTTCCTAAGGCTGCGAAACAAATTATCACAGACTTTGTGGCTTAAAGCAACAGAAATGTATTCTCTCACAGTTCTGCAGAGTTTGCAGTCAAGGTACCAGCAGAGCCATGCTCTTTCTGGAGACTCCGGGGGAGAATCTTTCCTTCCCTTCCAGCTCCTGGTGGCTCCTGGAGTTCTTTGGCTTGTGGCAGCCTAATTCCATCTCTGCCCCAGTCTTCCCATGGCCTTCTTCGCGGTGTGTGTCTGTGACATTTCTCCTATAAAGACACAAGTCATTAGGTTTTGGCCCATCCTAAATGCAGGACAGCATTATCCTGAGGTCCTTAACTAATTACATCTGCAAAGACCCTATTTCCAGTAGGCTTTGGAGGTTTGTTCTTTTGGGTTTTTCTTTTTTTCATTTGATAAAATTCTAGCCATCCTAGTGTGTGCAAACTAGTATTACACTGTGGCTGTGATTTGCATTTCCCCAATGACTAATGATCATGAGATCTTGAGCATCTTTTCATGTTCTTTTTTTTGAGACAGAGTCTCACTATGTCACCCTTGGTAGAGTGCTGTGGCATCACAGCCCACAGCAACCTCAAACTCTTGGGCTTAAGCGATTCTCGTACCTCAGCCTCCCGAGTAGCTGGGACCACAGCCCACCACATAACACCTGGCTATTTTTTGGGTGGAGTTGTCACTGCTGTTGAGCAGGCCCAGACCAGGCTCGAACCTGTCACAGCTCGGTGTATGTGGCTGGCACCCTACTCACTGAGCTATGGGCACTGAGCCTCGTTTCATGTTCTTAGTGGTAATTTGTTTATCTTCTTTTGAAAAATGTCTGTTCAAAGTCCTTTGCCCATTTTGATGCTGGATTATTTGTCTTTTTGTTGTAAAAGTTCTCTATTTTTTTT
>NW_003852489.1:4899358-4942773 GCF_000181295.1 Otolemur garnettii
ACACAGCAATAAATTCCCTCTGTGGCTTAAGCTAATTTCAGCTGGGTTTCTGTCAATAAGAACTAAAAGAGCTCTGACCAGTTCATCTTTCTGCAGGACAGTTGTGTGGAATACAAGAAATCCTATTGTGAGGTATGCAGGCATTTTGAGAGAGACCAGCAAATCTGGTTTCCTGATGTAACCATAACTGACAATAGTGGTCGATGGGAATGGGTTGTTTGCATGGGTGTACGAGGAATGTGGGCATATAATCCTAGAGCCATTTCTTTTCCTCTTGAGCCACTAGGCTGGATTTTTTTTTTCTTGCCATGACTCGGATTCAAACCAAGGTTGCTGCAGCAGAAGGCAGAGAACTAACCACTACACGATCATGGCCACTAAGCTGGATTTCTGTAACCCACAACTAGCTGCAGCCAAGCTCCTTGCCACACGAAGGATCCCGTCTGTGGTAGGAGAGAATAACACTAACACAGAGAGAAGAGATGAGAGAAAAAGCAGAGAGGGAGAGAGCCTGGACATAGGCGTCCCTGTCCACCCCCTGCCTCTGCATTCTGAAGGCCAGCTGGCCCCTCCCCTGAACTTCCCAGGTCCCGGGTGAGCCACTGAACTGCCCTCTTTCTTCATCTTGAGCTGGATTTCTGTCCTTGCAACTGGAGGATTCTTGACTAACATGTCTAGAGGCCAGCTGAGGTGAAACCACAAAAGACCCAGTGGGTCGGCTGGACAGCTGGGATGTGTGTCCCTCGTTCCTGGCATGGGGAAAGGCCAACATCCTTCTGGGACAAGCAGTTCTCACATCTGGGTGTCTGAGGCAGAGTGAGACCTGGCAGGAGACAGGGCCAGTGCAGGGCACTGACACACTTGAACTCCCTCTGCAATTGCTACCCTTCAAGCCCTTTCACTCAGCTATTGCACTGCCTGCAAACAGTGACCCACCCAGTGAGTGGGCCTTTAGGGTTCAGCAGGTTGTCACCATCACCACCATCCTTTTCTTTCTTAAAGAAAACTTTTATTGTGGTAAAATATGCATAACATAAAATTTACCATTTTAACCATTTGAAAGTGATAGTAAGTACATCCACATTATTGTGCAACCATCACCACTATCCAATTCCAACTCTTTCATTTGATGAAGGGGGTAACTGAAGCTCAGAGGAGGAAAGTAACTTGCCCAAGGTCACACAGCAAACCCATAATAATTATACAGCTCATGAATTTCTTTGTCCCACCCCTTGCCTGGGTTAAGGGTACCTGGTTTAAGGGAGGAGGCCTGGTTCCCCTTCTCCAGTAGTCTAGTGAAGATGACAGGGTGAGTGTCTGGACTAAGCCTCAAGGTAGACTTGACAGGTGGGGAAAAGCCCAGGTAGGGGGCCTCAGTGACACTCACTCTACCTCCCTCTGGCCTTGGTGACACACAGTCCACCTCCATGGGACTCACCATGTCTCACCCTGTGTTCCCATCACAGTGCCCTACATTTTTTCATTCATGTATTACTCAACCAGGATTTATCAAGCACCTACTATGTGCCAGGAACATTGTTTTAAGAGCAATGATAAAACAACAAACAAAACAAAGCTCACATCAATACAGTAAACAAAATAAGTAAGTAAATAAAACAGCCCTAACATGTCAGATATTAACAACAAAAACCAAACAGGAAGGGAGGAAGGGTGGGGTGAGGGTGACAATGGGTTACTATTTTACATCAGAGGGCTAAGGATGGACTCTCCAAGAAAAGAATTGGGGACCAAGGAGGAACGTGCTTGTCATGTTCAAGAAACGGCAAAGAAGTGTCACTGGGCAGGTGAAATGGTATAGCAGCTTGGCAGAATGGTTTGGTGATGCCTCCAAATACTAGTTACCATTTGATCCAGCAAGTCCACTCCTAGGCACATATCCAAGAGAAATGAAAACGTATGTTCACACAGAGACTTGCATGTGAATGTTCACTGCAGCATTATTTGTAATAGCAAGGTAAATAAAATGTGGTACATCCATGTAATGGAATGTTATTTAGACACAAACAGGACTGAAGCACTGATCCATGCTATGACATGGATAAGCCTTGAAAACAATAAGCTAAGTGAAAAAAACCAGTCACAAAACAAAAACAAAAACAAAAAAACAACAACGTATCATCTGATTCCATTTACACAAAATGTCCAGAATAGGTAAATCCACGGAGGCAGAAAGTAGATTCATGGTCAAGGGCTGGGGGCAGTGACTACTAATGGGTCTGGGGTTCTTTTAGGGGTGACAAAAATGTTGTGGAACTAGATGGTGGTGATGGCTATACAACTTTGTGAATACACTAAAAACCACAGAATTGTACACTTTTTAAAAAGCATATTTTATGATATGCAAATAATATGTAAATTTTTAAAGAAAAAAAAAGAACAGCAAGGAGTCCGGAGCCTCTGAGAGATCAAAGAAGCAGGTCCAGCACGTAATAGTGTAGCCATGTGAAAACCTCTGCCTTTGGACCCTGGCCAAGACACCTCTGCTCCCTCAGGGGTGAGAACCACGAACAGCAGCTCAGAGCTCTGGTGTCTGAACACATGGAGACTCTCACTCAGAGAGAAAGACCAGTGAGCTATGGGAGAAGGGGACACCCAAACCAAGGAAAAGACCAGTGACTTAACAGGAACAATCCCAAGCTCATGTCCCCTTTCCCTGGGTCAACCTTTCCCTTTGTTGCCAACAGAGAACCTGCCCCGGGCTCTCTGAACCAGCCCTGGCCCAGGGTCTGATGGAGACAGAGGGGCAGGGCAGTGGCTTTGTGCCATGGGGAGAGGAACTTCTGAGCCTCTGAAATGGTGCCCCTGGGACCTGAGCCAGCGTCAGGTCTCTACCACCCTGATTGGAGTTGCAAGCATGACTCTTGGAAAGGGAACATGCTAATTAAGTCAGATGGGCCCCTCTCCCAGCAAGACCTCAAGGGAGCCCTGGACAGGTGAGTTTCCACCAGTGTAGAAGGGTGAGGAAGGTTGGGAACATACGGCACTGTCCAGGGGGACAGGTGCCTGGGGAGCCCTGGGAATTTAGGAGGACAGCACTCAGGACTGGGGAGGGATCCGGAGGATGGGGAACACTGATGCCACTAACCAGCCTGAGGCTCATGCTCAGCCAGGAGCAACACTCAGCCTGGATGTGAGGAGCACCCGCTCAGTGGGCAGCTCTGCTGCTGTCCTGGGGATGGCGCTGTGTGGGGAACAGTGCAGAGACTGGGGGCACTGTTGGGGCAGAGAAGCACCAAACACAGCCTGCTCAGGCACTGAGAAAGGACACAACCTTTGCGGTAAAGGACACTGGCTTCTTATAAAAGAAGGGTGGTGAAGTGTTCTCATTCCCATTTCACAGGTAAAGAAGCCAGCTCTGTTCAGACAAGGGAAGCCACTTGCCCAAGGTGACTCAGATGGGGTAGCTGAGCCAGTCTGTCCCCAATAGCTTTTCTAGTTTGTCCCTTCTGGAAAATCGAGCTGGAGAAATATTTGAAAACTACCCAGGCCTGTCACAGCTTTTGACTCCCATACGTGCTTAACCCTGTAGCACTGGCTGAGGAGGAGATGGCCATGGTGGGGTAGGGAAGGCAGGGGGTGGTGACAGGACCATGATCATGACCTGGCTCAGGATAGGCTGGACTAGCTCTGGGCCCTGCCCACACCAATGTGGTCAGAGAAGGCAAGGGTTTGAGACTTGTGGTTCCAAGGAGGCCCCCCTAAGGAGCCAGTTCTGTTCCTCCTCATTCCAGCCTGGGCTCTCGCAGAGCTGCTAACCCTGAGTGGAGCTCACGACTTTTCCCAAGCTGCAGATGGTGCCTCCTCCCCCGCACAATTCCCATATCTGCCCATGAATCCTTGTAATGCTCCCCCATCTCTTCAGGTCACCTCTTCTAAGAAGTCTTCCTCACCATCTCACAACATCCTCAGCTGTGAGATCCTCATAATTTTATGCATTATGAAATCCCCTCCACCCTAGGAGCCTGTCCCCAGCCCAGATCTCTGGCCCAATGAGCCAGTGCCAGCAGACAGGGAGATACCAGGACTCTGGGAGCCTAGGATTGGCAGAAGGAGCCAGATGAGGCATGATGGAGAAGACATTTTGGCCTGAGCTTTGGAAACTAATGAGGAATTTAGGAAGACAGAGGAGAATAGGGACATTCCTGGGAGAAGGGCTGTGGGCTGTGCTGCCCTGTGTGGGAGATAGCCAACTCAAAGCCCTTCATCCCCACCTCTCCAAGGAGTTAGTATGTTCTAGCCCAGGCTTTTTTAAAATTATTATTTTTTTCAAGCTATCCCCCTGGGTAGAGTGCCATGGCATCACAGCTCACAGCAACCTCCAACTCCTGGGCTCAAGCGAGTCTCCTGCCTCAGCCTCCCAAGTAGCTGGGACTACAGGCGCCCACCACAATGCCCGGCCATTTTTTTTGGTTGCAGCCATCATTGTTGTTTGGCGGGCCCGGGCTGGGGATTCGAACCTGCCACCTTAGGTGTATGTGGCTGGCGCCTTAGCCGCTGAGCCACAGGCGGCGAGCCTTTTTTTGTTTTAATTATTTTTATTTTTTTAGAAAGCATCTCACACTGTCACCCTGGTGACATGATCATAGCTTATTGCAATCTCAAACTCCTGGGCTCAAGCAATCCTCCTGCCTCGGTCTCCCACATATCTAGGACTATAGGCATGCACCACCATGACTGGCTAATTTTTCTTTCTCTCTCTTTCTTCCCTTCCCTCCCCTTCCCTTCTTTCTTTGTTAGAGATGAGGTCTTGCTATGTTGCTCAGGCCTGTCTCTAGCAATCCTTTCTCACCTAGCCCTCTCAGAGCACTGGGATTGTACAGGTGGGAACTGGCCCCTAGCTCCTGCTTTTCTATGGCAACCTGAGAAAGACAAGTGGTGCTTCCCTGGGACTCCAAAGAGCCCTGGGAGTAGAGAGCCCTGAGGACGTGCTGGATGGAACAGATGGGAACCATCCCAGGTTCCTCTCCTACTCCTGTGTCAGCTATTCTAAATTAGGGATCACAGGACCCAGTATGACACCCATTGACCCTCTCTGGGGGTAATCACAGCAGCCACATTCCCTCTTACCCTTTGCAGAATGGGTAGATGAAACTATTTGAGAAATGAGGAAACTTGAGGCTCAAGGGGTCAAAACTACAGAGCTAATGATGCAGTTAGGATTTGAACCCAGGCCTCTCTGGCTGCACAGTTCTTGTTCTTATTCACTTCCCTCAGGGCGATCGCCTAGCACCAGGACCTGGCCAGGAGTTAGGAGGTGGCAGGCCCAGGCTGGGAAACCCTGACCAGAGGCAAGGCAGGAGAGTGAGGGGCTCCAGGCCTCAACCCAAGCCTGGACTCCAGGTCTGGACGACTCCAGATCCCCACCTAGTGGTACGACGGAGCCACTGCTCGCTCGGCCCTGGCAGATCGCAGGCGTTTTTAATCCTGCCAGGTGACCAAGAACCCACCCTTCAGCTAAACGCACCGCCAACCGGCGCCCGAACTCCCAGCCAGAGGGAGGCGGCGCAGGAGCGCGCGTGCAAGCTTAGGGTCGCAATCCTAGGGGGTTTCTCCCCCGCAGTCCCGTCGCCCGCGTGGGGCTCACTGCTCAGCAGCCGACACCCTGCACACAGCGCTCTCAGGTCACCCCCTAGTCTAAACTCCCAGATTTAGGCCAGCATCCTAGGACTCAGGGACTTGGCAGTCTGTCACCCCAGAAGGCAGGCGCCCATTGCCCTGCCTCTGGCCTCCAGGGCAGGAAGGGTCACCCCTCTTTGGCAGGCTCGACCCTGGTGGGCAGAGGGGAGTTGTCCCACCCTGGACGGCTCCCAATACCCCATCCTCAGGCTCCTCCAAAAGAGCAGGTCCTCCTCAGGAGGGGCAGGAGACTGGCATTCGCGGTGCCAGGCTGTGCCAGGCCCTCTTGGATCTCCCTTAATCCCCCTCAAGACCCATGACTAGATACTGTTATGGCCACTGTGAGGAGGTGATGGCGCAGGGGCAGAGGAAGTTGCCGGAGGTCACCCATTCATTGACTGCCCACACCAAACAGTGTGCTGGGCACCTAACCCAGAAGGGGAGAAGGCCCAGGGTGAGGGAAGAAGGGTGACTATGAGAAGGCCTGAGACAAGATCAGCAGGGTTAACCTGGGGGTGGGCGGTAGGGGTGCAGTGCTGGGGCAGGGTGACCTAGACAGGACCCACTGCAAACTAAGGGGTTTGACCTTTTGGGGCTTTTAAACAGGGCAGTGACCTCATCACAGCAGCATTTCTGGAAGGCTTCTGCTGTGCAGGAAAGATCGGAGGGCAAACATGATAGGAGCTTCCCCAAGGGTCCAGGATAAACAGGCTTGTCCTGGCTTTTAGAGGACAGAGGGCGCCAGACTCTGGAGGGAACAGAGAATCATCCAGCACAGCCCACCAGCAGGGTTTGAGGGCTGGGAGTGCCTGTCTGTGGAAGGCCTGGAAACCTTCTTCTGGAAAGGCAAGTCCGCAGGCAAGACGTGCACTCCCTGGGTCTCAGTTCCTTAGGAGACAGCACAGGCTGCATGGTTGGGACCCTCAGCCCTCAGCAGCTCTCTGCAGGAGACTCCAAGTAGTATCTTGGAGGCACCAGATACCGGCCCTGCTTCTGGAGGGTGCACTTCTTACATTCATTCAGTAAATGCTTTTTGCACTCCTGCCAAGTGTCAAGTAGTTTTAGGTCTGGGGACCTAAATGAGCAAAGCAGGCACCAGTACCCCCCCCCCCAGCAAACAGGAGCCAACAGTCCTGTAGGAGGTAGAGATGTTAAACACATATATCCCCTCCCAAGAGAAAACATGGCAATGTGTAGGGATAGGTGGGAAGGGGCTGAGCCCCTGCAAACTGGGGTCAGAGAAGAGGCCCAGAGCCTCAGAAAGGCTGGGGAGCTGGTTTTCTCCATGGAAAACCAACCACATCAAGCATCTTCACACGGGGATGGCTCCACGTGTTGGTGTGTGTGTCTATGTGGTAGGTACATGTAAAAGTATCTGTTTGTGAGTGTGTTTCTCTGTATGTGCCCATCTGCATGTGTCTGTGTGTACACGTTGGCTTGTGTTTGTGTGTGTGTGCTGTGTGGTTAAGTGGGTGTGTAGGGGCATGTCTGTACATGAGATATTTGTGTCTGTGTGAGTATTGGTATGCTTGAGTTTAGCTCTCTATGTGGCCACATGTGTGTATGTTGGGAGGAGGAGCTGTGTGTAGGCATTTTATGGGGGTGGGTGACTTGTTGAGAATTGAGGGGGTTCCCAGAACTTGGAACATCAGTACTAAAACCAGAACTGTTGTGGGCAGACTGGGACAGTTGTGGGAGAGCAAAGCCTGGAAGTGTGGACAGCCCCTCTGAAAAGGAAATAAGACACATAGTTGGAGCAGGATGAAGGAATCAACCAGACTGTCCCAAGCTAAATAAAAACCAGTCCTAGGACAGCCTGCCACAGGACTGGGCCATTGCCAGGGGACTCTGAGGCACAGAAACTATGGAGCAGAAACTCTCAGGGCTCAGGTAAAGAGCACAGACTTGGGGACAGCCAGACCTTCGGGTGACCCTGTGATCCACTTCTTAGTAGCTCTATGACTTTGAGCAGGTCTAAGCCTCGATTTTCTTCTCTGTAAAATGGAGACGATCATACCAACTGCCCAGTGCGGAGAATGAAATGTGTGTGTGTGTGCGTGTGTGCCTGAAGCACATGGTGGATGTTCATGGGTCCTCTTGTCAGACTGAGGTGTAGGCACCATGGGATTCAAGGACATCCTGTCTGTTCTCTTTGGTAGGAAAATAAATAATGACAGTGAACATGAGCCTGTCCAAGCACTGTTTCAGGTAATCCTCTCAAGCCCCTGTTACTGCTTACACAAGCCCTTCCCCCATGCTGGGCTGCCTGGAGGCTGCCCTCCCCCCTGACAGCCTGGATCTGGGCTCTGAGTCAGGCCGCTTCTCCCATGAACACACCTCCTGGCCAGGATATCCGGGCACTCCCCCAGCCCCTTTGCCCTTTCCCAGCAAGAAGGCTGACTCTCAACCATCATCACTTCATTAGTTTATGTTTCCAAGGGCCAGGCCCATGGGATTTCAAAAGAGCTCTGTCCTTTATTTATCAGATGGCCCTGGCACATCACTTAATTTTTTTAAACCTCAATGTCATTGTCTGTGAAATGGGGGCTAGTGATCTCTCCCTTCCACTGAGGGGTCAGTGAAAGCGTTTGAATGCCCTAAAGCTTTCCACACAGGTGAAGAATTAGCCAGTTGGCTACCCTAGATCTGGGTGACACCCTTAAACATGGGTGGTGGAATGTCCTCCATTGGTATCCTTTTCTGACTTTGGGGAGAAGTTACATGTAGTCAACAAACTGTGGTGCTAAGTGCTAAAGTCACACCCCCCCCCCGCCCCCAACCCATCAGTCTGTGTCTCTGAAAAGCAGCATGCTCTAAGGTAGAAAGCAAAGCAGTACATGATAACCATATCCCAGAGGGAGTGGAGGCAGCTGGAGCCAGCCGTTCTGGGAGGTTTTCAAGACCTAGAATGCAATTTCCTTATTGGGAATTCATCCAGGCCACTAGCCCTGCCCCCACCCCCACCCCAAGAATCTTAGCAACAACAGCCAAGGTCTCCAAGGTCTGTGAAGGACTTCACCTATCTCTCAGGTCCAGGTTCCTCAAGCATTAAATGGGAGCATAGTCCTTGGCTCTTGTCTGAAGCTGTTGAGGCTGGGGATGTCACTGGAAACTGGGCCAAGGTCAACTGGTCATTCACAGACCAATTTGATTGTAGTCCAACTACTTGTTTTGCAGAAGAGGATTCTGGGCCCCACAATATGAAGTCCTATTGTCCAGGGTCTTACAGCTAGAGACAGAGTTTGACCTTGTTACCTGTCTCTTGTCTAGTTTTCCTACTAAGCAGCTGCTTCGGCCCTTGATGGACATGGAGATAATTACTAAATTAGCAAAAGTTTAGTCCTATCCTTTGTTATGTGGTACTGTGAAGGGGAAGCTGAGAGCTTAGTGCTGGGAAGAGACCAGGCTGGTGACTGCGGAAGTGGAAATAATCCTGGCCTTAACTGGGCTGCTTTCTAGTGGTATGTAGGGTTTAATCTCCAGTTTGCTATAGCTCATCTGGGGACATTAAAGACTCAAACCTCGCCCCCACACCCCTGCTCCACTATGGCATTCCTCAGCCAGGGGTACACACACTCTGCTGGCTTTTAATCCAAGGGAGAAATTCCCAGGCTGACCCCTGTGCCTCCCATTCCCCACCACCTCCTGCTGGAATAACACAGACCCAAAGCTTCCCCTGGGCCTCTGGCAGGATCTTAGGTGAACAACTTCACATCCTTCCCCTCACCCTGAAGACTTGGTGAGGGTATTGAGGAGGGGCAAGTAGCAGCCAAGGCGGATCCCTGGGCGGTGGTGGGAGGATCCCTGTGGATTCCAGAGCAGCCTGAACTTCTCACCCCCATGCACCAGCTGTCGAGGGTTCTCTAACAGTGCTCCTGCCGGCTAGAGGCATCACCTGATGCCTGTGGATCCCATCCTAGCCACAGCCTCGCTTCTAAAGACGGGAGTCAGGTGGCCACGTTGCCCTGAGAGGGATCTCGAGGGTTCCGGCCAAGCACACAGAAGACCGCAGGCCGGTGTTTACAGCTGGGCCTCCAAGCAGGGGCATTGAAACTGTAGGGCGGCCCCATCCTGAGTCTCAGGCCCTCGGGTCCATGTGTGTCCGCAGCCTCCGTCCGGAGCCCCTCAGCTGCCTGTACCAGTGTCTGGGTCTGGATCTACGTCAGTCCGTGGTTCTGTGCCTGTGTCCATCTCACTGTGTGCAGGTCCACCAACCTTGGGCCCTAGACCGGGACCCGCTGTGCTGCCGCAGCCGGGCCCCTGGCCTGCGGCGCCATCTCGTGGACATTTGTGGAGTTGCCGCGGCCTGGGGATCGCGCGGGCTCCAGGTTGGTTCCTGGCAGGGAGCTGCTGGCAGTGCCAAAGGCGGGAGCCAGGGAAACAGAGGTGGTCTTACACTTTGGAAAACTGGTGCTTTCGGAGTAGGTTCAAGCTTCCTGGCCCCAGCAAATGAGGTAGAGCAGAAAAGGAACACCAAGGGCCTCCACTCCTGAAGTCCGGGACTCCCTGCCCTTTGCCCCAGTCCCCAAGTGCGCTCGGGACTCCCCTCCGCTGCTGAGTCCTTCCCATAGCGGAGGAAGGCAAGCTCAGAGTTTATATCTCGGACTCATTGAGATTGTCCCTCCCGGGCCGCCCCATAGCCAGGAAGGTGTGTGTATGGGAGGGTGTGGGGTCGGGGCCTCAAGCCCGGGGTTTACGTGGGGGCGTCTTGAGGAGCGTGGGGTTGAGCGCGCCCTCCTGCCCCCAGGAATGCCCAGCGTCGGAGGGGCGAGCGCTGGGAAAGTGGCCCGGGTTCTGCGCCCTAGGGCAAGGCCACTCTTGCTCCGGATCTCAGCAGCAGCGGCGGAGGAGGGGTTGGGGATGCCTTGAAAACTCCGATTAACCGGAGAGGAGACGCGGTCGCGGAGGTCTCGGGATGCGCGCGGCTCAGCCGCTAGGGGTCTCACGGAGCCCCGCACACCCTCAGGCCCGAGTTCTGCAGTGAAGCCCCTCACGGTCCCACCCCCACACGCACAATGCCCTCTCCGAACCCACACTTCACTGCACGAGGTCCCACGGCACCAGCAGGCCCCCGCCTCCTCAATCCCCCGACCCCCACACATGCCCGAGGGTGGCAGCTTTGCCGCCCAGAGCCTCTGGTGCCCGCCCCTGAAGGGTTAAGGAGGCCTTGGGGCACCGGAGCAGCGGGTACGCGGGGCGCCTGGGCTAATTGGCGACCCCGGGAACAATGAAGGCTGGGAGGCCAGGGAGGCAGGCGGCTTAATTGGGCCTGGGAGTGGCCTGGCCTTTGTCTGGGACAAGGCCCAGCCGCCGGCCGCAGTTTCCGCAGCCGTACTCAGGCTCCCAGCTGGGGACCAGCGCAGCGCCGGGTGGGCGACTCTGGTCGGGGACATGTGCGGCAGGAGGCGACGGCGGGGGTGCGGTGGGGCGGGGTGGGGTATCTTGAGGCCCTGGGGAACCACCTCACCCACCCATGTTGCTGCAGCAACGACGCGGCCCGAAAGCAGCTGCAACGAGTCCGCCCGGCCAGGCCTTCGCGGACTGTGTCCACCCGCGGCCCCAGGTCGCTGCTGCCCCCTGGTGTTAGCAGCCGGGTCCGTAGGCGCCGCGGGCCCGCAGCCACCCCCAACTCTCCTTCCTAAGCATGCTGAAAGCGAGAAGCCGCGAGAAGCGAACGCGACTCGGCTCTCCGAATTTTAGAGGCGTTTTAGCCCCAGAGCAACCTCGAATAAACACACTGCCCACAAGGGATACCATTCAAGATGGGAAAGGGGCTTACCTGTCCCCGCCCGGTTCCTGGACTGCCCCGTCTTCGTCCCCGCCCTAAGGTCTGAGGCAGGGAAGCCGGAACCCACCCTCTGGGGGTTGGGACGCAGTTTTCTGCGCCCTCCCACTCGTGCCCTGGCCGATCCCCCTACTTCCTCCAGCCAAATTCAGCGTGGAAGAGGCCCACACGGTTCTCTTTCCTTGCAAATGTGTCGGCCCACAAAGGGCCCCGGGGTTTGGAGGCCCAACTGTCAATTCCACTGCCACCTTCACTCTTCTTTCATCTCACTATACCTGGGGAATTGGAAGCCGGCACCCCCGCTCCGCCCCCACCCACACCTAAGGCAGTACCCAAAGTGGGTAGCCTGCCAGGCCAGGGAGTCAAAACTGCACAAGGCTCAAAATTGATGACCAGTGACTAACGAGAGACCGCCTGTCTCCCACCCATTGACCACCCCCATTGCCAAGATTTGGGTGAGGAGGAGGAAGGAAGCTGCCGCCCTTTAGAGCTCACCGGATGGGGGCAGGAGGCAGCGGTCCTTGCAAGAATGCGTCTCAGGAAAATGACCAGCCTAATGGAGTCTGACCCAGCGGATCCCCAGAGAGACCCTGCCCATCATTATACGGGGGAAACTGAGGCAGGAAAAGGAATAACCTATTGACCTGCACTCCCAGGAGGGCTTTAGGAAGAACTTTTAGGCCAGATTTTGCCACTCTGTTCAACAGCCCTAACTCGGAGAAAATGTTTCTCTAGGAGTTTCAGGAAGCAGAGAGATGGGAACGAATTCTAGAGTGGGAGGTATTTAGGGGGAGGGCACGGCCAAATCCCCCCTCAGAAGTGAGAGGGGGCAACGTGTACCCACCCAGAAGTGTGGAAAGGGGGGGTGCATTTCCACTGCGGTGCCCCAGAAAGAGAGGCGGGCGTCTAGGGCGCCCGGCTGCGCTTCTCCTGGCTCCATTGCGCAGGCATCCGGCGCAGAGCAGCAGGAGCAGCGGACAGGCTGCGAGTGGCCAGCAGGGGGAGCCCTGCCCCGGTCCGAGACGCGGCCTGCGCTGGGGGCGCGAGGCGGCGCGGCGCCTCCTTGCCCGGTCTGCGCCCCGCGCCGGCGCCGCCGGGCCTCGCGGCTCCGCCCGCGGCCCCATCCCGGGGTGCAGCTGCCGCCGAGCGAGGGGCGTCCGACCTTTTGTCCCCGCCGCTAGTCCCTCCTGACGCGCTTGCAGTACCCCAGCCCCGCGCGGCCCACAGAGCGCACAGCGCCGTTCACTTCGCATTGTAGCGTTTTATTGTTTTCTCGCGTTTTTGTCGTTTGGATTCTCGCTCCGAAGCGAAAAGTGAAAACCTGAGGTGGAGCCCGCGGGCCGGGCGAGCAAAGCCCGGGGGCGGAGGGGCCGAGGGGCCAGCAGGGTGGGTGGGGGCTGCTCAGGGCTCGGCCCTTCTCCCACAGCCGAGGGCCCCCCAGCCCTGTACAATATAGATGCTCATGTAAAATGAAAAAAGAATTAAATGCTATGAGTTAATCTCTAAATATATGTACACAGCAATGTACACCTTTGAATAAATTAATACCAATTTGCATATTCTGGGAACCTTAAAGCTTATTTACACAAATTACCATTTATTTCATAAATATCTTTTTTTCCCCCTGGGGACTCAAGGCAGAAGCGCCACTCCCTCCGCTGACCCAGGGGTGGGAGCGGTGCCTGTCTTTTGGGAGAAGAGGAAGAAGGACGACAAGGACAGGCGCCCCCGTCTCAAGTCTACACTGACTTCAGTC
Organism: Otolemur garnettii; assembly: GCF_000181295.1. Taxonomy (NCBI): domain Eukaryota; kingdom Metazoa; phylum Chordata; class Mammalia; order Primates; family Galagidae; genus Otolemur; species Otolemur garnettii. The sequence goes on from NW_003852489.1 coordinate 4,912,537, forward strand.
TTCACTGGCTCCTGCATCCTCCGCCCACCCCAGGTTCTCACACGGTCCAGGCCCAAGACCAAGGGCTCTGGGACACCCTCCAAAGCTCCCACCCCGACCCCTTCGCCTCTGGCTTCTGAAGCGACCACTGGGCCTGGGATGAAGCCTCTCCCACTGCACTGGAAGACAAAGAGAACCCACGGACGCCACCTTGATGTTGGAGCAGATCTGGACCGAGTCTAGTGGTTCCAAAGCGACTGCGTTCCCGCCAGCCTGATGCTCGCTGAGACCCAGGGAAGTGTCCCAGGCCCCAACTTGCCAGAGGAGGCTCTATTCTGGCTGCTTGCAGCCCACTTTTGCTCCTTTATTTAAATAAATACCCATTCTGTGCTGTACACGTCCCAAGCAGCAGGGGCAGGCAGCCCGGGAGGCCTGCGTGGCAGCGGAGCGGCTGGGCAGCCCCTCACTTGGGCGACTCCCGGCCGGGGGAGAGGGCTCGCTGGCTCTCCAGCCCACTCACCAGTCTCTGGATGCTCTGCAGTTCACTAGCCGCCTCCTTGACTGAGCCGCTGGGCGAGAGGGTGCCACGGGTCGGGGCCCCCACTTTGCGGAGAGCCAGCTCAGGAAGGGGGCTGGGCTCCCGGCTGTTGCTCCCCGCGGCCTTGGAGCCCTCAGATGCCAGCCCCGTGGTCAGGAGGCTAGTGGTAGGCGGGATGGTGACTGGGATCTGGTAGGGGCTGAAGCGCAGGCGGGGCCGGGCACTGCCCAGGAAGGGGCTCCGGGATAGGGAGCCAGCCGCGGCCGCAGCTGCAGCCGCAGCACTGGTGGCCGGCAAAGCTGAGGCGGCTGCGGCCGCTGCTGCCATGTAGGTGTAGGGGTAGGGGAAGAGGCCTCCGAAAGTGGGCATTGGGATTCCCTAGAAGAAACGGAAGAGCACAAGGGTTAGACATTCTGCCTTAGGCATTCTGAGGGTGGTCTGGGGGCTGGGGGTGGTGCTCCAACCAGTATTCTTTGCCCTGCTGTTTTAGGGATATAAAACCAGAGCTCACATAACTGTAACTGTGGGCAGCACAGGTGGACACCTGACCCAGTGTGCTATGGCCAAACCCAGTTAGTGGGGGAGATTATTTCAGGCTATGATGCCTTGTGTCATCAAGATCTGTGTTGGGTATTACAGTAGGGGTAAGGGAAAGGACATTCCAGGTGGCTGAACTAGCATAGGCAAAGGCCTAGGGGGAGGAAACTGGGCAGGCACAGGGCCAGGTGGCAAGCAGGCAGCTTTGGCTGTCTTGGGAGGTTCTGCTCATTTAAAACAGTGCCCTCCCTAACTCTCCTGTCTGCAGGCTCCAAAGGGCTAAGGAAGCAAAAGCTGGGACAGGAAGCTTTGTAAAATCTCCTTCTGCCTGCTCACCTGCTCAGGGAGTCGCCTGCCTGGGCCAGGAGAAGGGCACAGGTGCCAACCAGTTCAGAAAACTGGCTTGAGTGTTCTATAGAGAACTCCTGGCAGCCCCGCAGTGACAGCTAAGGAAGGAATGCAAAATCTTTGCCTGTAGAGAGCACAGCAGCCAGGAAACCCTGGACAAACACTGCCTGAGTTCATGAGGCCTGAGTTTCAGATTATCTGACCTTTGAGATAATGGCTCACTCCCCAGAGTGTGTAGGCATGGGGAGGAGGACAGGGGGCTGACTACGCTGGGCTCCTGAGAAGCCTCCAGTCTGGTTCAAGCAGGGAAAAGCAAAGAGGCAGCTGAGTTGGGGAGTGAGAAAACAGCCTTCCTGAGAGGGTCAAGCACTACTGCACATTTCAGACCCAGCATCTCAGGCTTCGAGGAAGAAAGGAGGCATCAGGAGGCATCAGATCTCCTGGGATTTGGCTCTACCTAATGGCTGCGACAGGAGCCTGGAAACTTAACCATTAGTAGTTATCCCAACCAATGCCTCCCAAGTGCTGGGCACTCTTACCCTGGCTGTGCACTTGTTGACCAGGCTGTGTCTAGAAGCCCTGACTTCCCTATGACCTCTATGGCACCCATAATCATCAGCAGAGTTTGTGCGTGGAGGATGCATTCACATACACACAGAATCAAGGATGAAGATTAAACCTCCAGGTCCTGAACTTCATTCTCCACATCCTTCCTCTCCAGCCCAGAACCCTAAATCTGTGATGTTGGTGCCTCAAACACTCCATACACACTGATCTTGAGCTCTGTTTAAAACTCATTTCAGACTCCCCCAACTTTAAACATATTTGCTCCTGAACCAAAGGAGCTTCCTCAGACCTGAATTCCTATTTTCTTTCCCTTGAGATAAGATCTCAAGGGTTCAATTTGCCAGAAACCTCAGAGGGAAGAAAATGAATGAAGAGATTCCAAATCTTTCCACAGGGAATATTCCACCCAAGCAACCAAAGAGGCCGCTCTCCCCATCAGATCTCCTTATTGTGCCGCTGGCCACATTTTCATAAACTCTCCCATGGGAGCTCAGAATTTCAACCATGGCCTGGGGAACTGAGCCCCTCTTCCCTGAGATGTAGCTGAAGGAGCTGGGGAAATCAAGGTGGGAAGGAAAGACCAATGGTGTCCTCTGCCGGGGCAGAAGACTTTGTACAGAGCCTGAAAGGGGCCAGAGACATCTTGGGAGGTGACTCATTTTGGTGGTCAATTGTCCAGAAAACAATGCAAAATTTCCTTCTCCCTTTATACAGCCACCCTAGCCTTTTAGGACTGACAGGGAAGCAAGGGTCTTTGTTCCCAGAAAAACTTTTCTGAGGTCAAGAGAGTGGACTTCACAAAAGCCAGGGGCAGCTTTGGTCTATCAGAGTCAAGAGAGTATTGATGGGTATCTCAGTCTTCACTGGGATGATTGGGAAGGAAACAGTCCCAGAAAGGGTCAGGTACTTGGCCAAGGTCACACAGGAGTCAAAAGCAGTGTCCTAGCTGGACCTCAGACATACTGGTCTTAGTTTCTCAGAACCTAGGTGTCATCCAGAGCGTCCAGAGTGGCCTTCCCTTTATCGAGTTCTTGCCCCCTGGGGGCTCCAACCACCTCTGGCACCCCTCAAGCCCTCTGCTCGCCCCAGCGGCCCAGCTTACTGCTCCTCTTCCCTCCTTCGCGCTGCCACCAGGTCACAGGCCTTACCTGAGATGCCAGCATGTGCTGGGAGAGGTGGAACGGGAAGGGCGCGGCGGTGCTTGCTGCGCTGGCCGCGGGACCCAGTCCCCCTGCGTCCAGCCCCGCAGTGGTCACGGGCCCACCGCCTCCGCCATTGCCACTGCCTGCCACCGAGGCCAGTAGGTGACCCATGCCCATGGCAGAGAAGGCGCCGGGGCCCATGGCGAACTGTCCTGGATGCAGAAAGAGAGGCTGGCCAGCTCCCAGAGGCCCAAAGAACTGCTGCCCGTGCAGGTGGCTGGAGAAGGCCAGGCTGGGCAGGTGTCCGGCGCCCAGGGGGGACGCACTGTCTGTCTGCACCACCAGCGGCGCCAGGCCCGGCTCCTTGCCCTCGCCGGCTTCCTTGCGCCCCTCGTCCTTCCGCCGGGCTTCAGCGACGCGCTCCTTCTCCAGGCTTCGCAGGCTAAAAGGGCCGTCCCCGCCGCTCTCGGCCGGCTCCTTGCCCCTCTCCGGACTGCGCCGCTCCCGGGCGCGCTCAGGTTCGGTCAAGCGAGGGGGGCTGACGCTGTCCGGAGCTGGGCTGCGGCCTAGCGCGGGGCCGGAGCGCTCCTCGGTCAGCCGCTCGGGCTCGGGGTCGCTGTCAGCGGCACATGACTTCTCCTCGGCTGCAGGGGGAGAAGGCGCGGGGTTACAGCCTCGGGGCGGAGACAGACACGCAGCCTCTACAGATCTCCCGAGGGGAGGCTGAGTCGGAAGAGTGTCCAGAGTCGGACAAGAGACAGCTGCTGGTCACCTAATCCAAACCTCAGGGTGGAAGAAACTGAACTCTGGAGAGGAAACCTCACTACCACGAGTCCCAGAGCCCGAGGGGCCTAGCTCGGGCTCCAGCGGACCGTCAGGCTGCCAGGGGCCGACCTCACAGGAAAGACCCAGTTCGGAAGCCACATCCCGGACAAATCATCGGCGCTTCCTCCCAGGCCGTTAAGATTAGCCGGTCGCAGAGCAAAAGACCAGCTGGGCGCCGTGAGGAGACCCTCTCCAGCTACCCCTCCCCGCCCCTGTCCGATCCCCCGACCCTCACCTCGGGCTCGGTGCAGGCGCAGGGGACTGGACGCTGTGCCCGGGGAGGGCGGTGGCTCCCGCGTGGGGGGAGGGTCGCAAGACGAGGCATCCGAGTCGGCGCCATCGCGCTCCGGCTTACAGTGCTCCTCGTACAAGCGCAGAGATGGCAGCGTCAGCTGCTTCCTGGGGATGAGCGGAGGGATCGTGTGAGCAAGGAGGGCACCCTTCCTGCTTCCCGCTCCCGAGGGCACCCTCCGTGGGTGCAGCGCAGCTCACTCCTCACCTTTTCTCCCGCCGACCATTCCCGGTGTCCCGGAAGCCCTTGGCAAAGGGATTATTGTCGATCTTCAGCTGTGTGATCTGCGGACACCAAGGGGGCGGTGCTAGGTCAGGCTCTGGCTCTTCCAGCCTGGCCGGGGGCATCCTGAGGTCAGCGGCTGCAGGCCGCAAGGAGAGACCCGCGGAGTGTCCACTTAGTACCCGCCCGCCTGGGATGAGACGCCCCGAGGTGAGGCCGGTGATTGGGTTCAAAGAAAGCTACAGGGTCTCTTCTGTCCTCTAAAGAAGAAGAGGAATTCCAGGAATATCCCCTCAATACACAAGCCCTAGACTGTGAGCACAGAGTCAAAATCGGCCCAAGCGCGCACTCAGGCCCGCGTGCGGCTACACAAGTGAAACAACTCCTCACCTAAGCTGGAGCGCACAGAAACATCAGCGCACACGTTAAGACCGCAGGTACACACAAAGACACACCGTCACACTCACGGGCCCACGCACACGCAAATATATGCAGACAGAACGAACAAGTGCCCCACACCCAAACTAATTCACACGCCTCCACAAGAATCCAAGGCTCCCCAAATGGAACACGCATAGCCAGGAGTATGCATTGGTTCACAGAGACAGAACAACCTCACAGACACGTAGCCTCTCATTCCCCCGACAGGGGTGCACTGGCCTAGTGGGAGTGACGATTTGCCCCTCTAAAACAATGGTGTAAAAGCAAACAGAAAGCGCCGTTTAACTTGGAAAATCCTCAAAGCACCTTCCAAGGGGTCCAGGGCCTGGGCTGACCTAAAACAGTAGCCAAGGGTGATTTGGAGAGCTGTGTCACCTGTCCTACCCTCTGGCTCCCCCAGGAGGGTGTAAACTGGGCCCCGAGTTCCAAGCATCGCTAAAACTTAGGCAGATTGCCTCAGGCGCCCTCTCTTCATTTAAATTCCCATTCCTGAGCCAAGAAATAAACGAATAAAATGTAAAAATGTCAGAGCGGGCCGGGAGTCTCTGCTAATTGCTAAGCAAACATCTCCACCCCAACGAGCGCCCAGCTGTTCCCGCGCCCCAGGGGAGCTGTGTGTACGTGTTCTGGGCTTGAAAGGGAGGCTGGAGGATGTCTGTGGGTGCTAAGAGACTCCGTGCTCGGGAGTGGGCCGTGAACGCGCAGAGGGATGCGGGGGAGCTGCAGGAGATGGGGGGGGTGGAGGTTTGGAGCTGGCACGTGTTGGGGGTGTAAGTGCAGGGGCTGTGCCCACCGCCCACCCGGCGCACCTTGTCATTCTGGTAGGCAGTGACAGCAATGAAGTCGGTCTCTGGGAACACGTAGGTGCGGAAGGTGCTGTAGGGCAGCTTCAGGATGTCATTGGCTCTCACTATGTGGAAGCGGGGCTGGTACTTGTGCATGGAGTTCAGGATGGTCTGCGGGGAGGACGCAGGTCAGCCAGAGCTTCTCTACTCTCTGGGGACCCAACCTCTTCCTCCCATTTTGTCTCTCTTGGTTCTGCTCCCTTCCCTATTTTCTCCTGTTTCTCTGCTTTTTTCTTGCCTTTCTTTTTCTTCTATTTTTTCCCTCACTTTTCTCTTTCACAGCTTCTCTCTCTTTCTCCACTTAAAAAAATTCTTTTTATCCTCAAGAAAGAGAAATAAAACAAAGCAGAGCAAAGCAAAGCATAACAAATGCCCTATAACTTCCCTCTTTCTCATTGCTAACCCCCTTGTCACTCCACCCAGAAAGGGTTCCAGCCTTCCTCAGGGGGTTTGCCTATCACAGAAGGGTAGTTCCTTTTGTCCCATGGAGCCCCCCATTCACTGGGGACTTGTTCAGACAGGAGGGGAGAGAATCCCCCCAACTCTGTCCTCCTACTTGGGCATCTGCTTGTGGGAGGAGGGAAAGGACTTAGGGAGGCTGGGTGGAAGGAGTGGGTTTAACTTTTAAATCCCCTAGTTTTGGAGGAGAGCTGGGCACATGGGTCTTGGGGAAGGATGAGGGCCATGCTGAGGTCCTGGACAGGTCAGAGCAGGGTGACCTCCCTGAGACTAGGACTGCACATCCAGTCCCGATCCTAGGAGGGGACCTCAAAGACCTGACTGGAAGTGAGATTGAGAGCAGCCTGAAGCTTACCAGCCACCCACCCGCCATTCCCCAGGCTGGCAGAATAGAGCCCTGCAGCCCAGCCCCAGGCCACACTGGCCACAGGGCAGTGAAAGGGCAGGGGTACTCTCGGGGTTGGCCAGCACTCCTTGCTGGGGTATCCTCTCGCCTGACTCTCCTCCTTGGGTGCTGTAATGTCCATCCCCACCCATCCCACACTCACAAAGCCATGCTTGTCAGAGATGTTGTTGGTCAGCTTCAGCTTATGAAAGGCCACAGGCTTGGCCATCCACTGCTCCCCTGTGGCGGGACTGTCTGGGTGGATGTACATTCGTTTGGGCATCTCGGGGTCAGCCTTGCCTGCCACCATCCAGCGAGAGTTGTGGAACTTATAGCGGCAATCATCAGCAGCCACAATGTCCATCAGCAGGATGTACTTGGCCTTTTTGTCCAGGCCGCTGACTCGAACCTTGAAGGGGGGGAACATCCTCCTGGGAAGAAGGAAGGAGGGAGACACCATTGGGACCCCTCTTTCCCATTCTCTCCCCTTCACACCGAAGTTCACCATTGCCGGGAGTTCTGGTCTGTGTTTCCCTGCCCTGCCTGCTCTCATCACTGCTGGGAAGACCCCAACTGCGGTCGCTACTCCCAGGAGATCCCATTTCTGCCTGTCAGACCCTCTCTTACAGGGCTTCCCTTCAGTCCTATGCTCGGAGTTAGAGACCTTGTTCTCCCTGATCCGAGATGAAAGCCAGTGCCCAGGAAAGAAATCTAGGCCCTCTAGAAATACACTCGCTTCTCCCGACTCTCCTTGAAATTCGTTCAGAGTATAAAACCCACTTGTGATCAAAGCGCTCAGAAACAAATTTGTAGGGTGTTTGTTTGGGGAACTGGGTTAACGCGCCTGATCAAGGGCCCTGATCCCGCAGTTCGGGGGAAGAGGGTGAGCCTCAGGCCTGGATTCTCAGTGGCTGAGACATGGGGTGGTGGAGTTAGGGACCGTGGCTTTCTTCTGGCTTTAAGGCCTGGGGCGGCGGATGCGTCCAGAGCTCGGAGCTCTGAGGACAGATCTCCGGGAGGGTCAGGCTGAGGCTGGCTCTCAGCTGACCCGGTGTTTGCTGCTGGGAACTGAGCAACCGGACAAGGGGTAGCAGGGAGCCATTCTCACTCCGGTCTCCAGGGTCGGAGAAGAGTCTCGGGGACGCTGCATTTCCCCGGAATTCAGAAATGGACCCCGAGACAGAAGAGCGAGACCATGGCGCTGAAGAAACCCGCTAGGGCCAAGCAGCAGGGCCAAGCCACCAGTCCTGTACGGCTCTGGTACTTGGATCGGTTGCTGCTATTCGTTAGGAGCATGTTTTCGTTTTATTTCATTCAGGGGATTTTGGTGTTTTCGTTTTAAAAGAAATTCGCTCCTGCGCCAAACAAGAGAAATCAACTTGGTTGTCTATGAGAGCAAAGCGTGGCGCCTGGGTAAGAGCCGGGAACGGGCAGCTGGGAGCGGCGAGCTAAGGCTCTGCGCTGGTCGGTGCTGTCCGGTCCCCAGCCCGCCCTCCTGCCCTCGCGCCCGCCAGTCGCCGGCCGCCCTACCTCCCGGACTTGGTGATGACCATCTCCGTGCCCAGTTTATGGAACTGGTCCCACAGCTCCTTAGCCTCCAGCGTCACCTTGGGGTCGTCCTCCACTTCGTCCTCGGGCTCCAGGCTCTTGAGCGAGCGCAGATGCGCGGCGGGCGGGTGCGGGCCCAGTGCCGAGACGTGCAGCCCCGCCTCGGCCGCTGCTGCCGCCGCTGCTGCTGCGACTGCCGCCCCCGCCAAACTCGGGTCGGGCAGCGGCTTGGCCAGCGCGCCTGGCGGCAGTGCGAGTGCCGGGAAGAAGGAAGGCTGTGCCGCCGCCAGGAAGGCGGACATGGGGAAGTCGGCGGGCCTTGGCGCGTGGAACGGGTGGTAAGCCATGGCGCTGGCCGCCAGCGCCGGCTCTCTCATCGGGACATCCGGCCCAGGCGCCCGGGGGCCGGGGCCGGGGGCGCGCGGCTCGGACCCCCGGCCCGGGCGGCGGCGCGCGCTGAGGACCGACGACCGGCGCGGAGGGCGCGGCAGCTGCTCCTCCCGGCTCCCTGTCCCGGGCACGGAAGGGGCGCGGGGCTGTGTGAGCGGGGGCGGCGGGGGCTCTGCGCGGGGCTGGGCTGGGCTGGGCTGGCCCGTTCCGGCGCCGGGGACCACGCGCGACTGGTTAGATCTTGTCGTGATCTCTGGAAAACTGTGACTATCTCACATGTCCAGCCCTGCTCGGATCCCCTGCGCTAACGAGCCAGGCCCCCCTTGATTGCTGATTTTACGCTTTTTGGACCAATTGTGGGTCTCCGGGGGCGGAGTTTTGACAGCTCAGGCCAAGCTCCGGCCGGGAGGGGGGGCCGGGGAGAAGGTGTCGGAAGCCTCAGCAGTAAGAAAACATGTCAACAGAATAAAATATTAACCAATGACGGGCCGGCGGGCCCCGAGACCCCTCCCCCTGCCCCGGCCCCCGCCTCGCCTCCCGCGCCGCGGCTGCCTGAGCTGGGACTGGAAAGCGCGAAAGGCCGACCTGACCCGCCGCCAGGGCCTGAGGCGAGGGGTGCCCGGGTCCCAGGGCATTCGGGAAGGACCCCCCCAGCTGCACGCCAGCCCCCAAGTGCAAAGCATTGACATAGGCCCGAGAGGACAGGGGGCGCCCTCTTTCTCCCGTGCCTGGAGGCCCGGCAGTTCTGGCCGGCGCCCGGGCCCGGCCTGCGACCCCGCTCTGGGTCACGGCACCACCTGGGGTCCCCGCACTCCGGAAGAAGGCTGCAGGAGCTGTAAAGCCAGGCCAGTGGGCGGGCGAGTCGGGAGGCTCGGGTGGCCGAGGTCCGAGGTCCGGGAGCGGAACCCAGGTAGCGGGAGCTGGTGAGTGGAGCCATGGCAGAACCCTGCTGGGGCTGGCTCGGGTTGGAACGGGAAGCGGCCTGGCGGGTTACGCGAGGACCACCGCCCCTTCCCTCACAGCAAGACTCTGGAGGAACCTGGAGTTCCCAGCAGGTCCTGGACTCAGCCCTGAGGTCTCCGATGGCGCGGAGACCCGGTCCCCGGGCTGGGTAGGTGAGCGCACCTTCTGTTCAGCACAGGGCGGCACTGCGCCGGCGGATTCCGGACCCCGGATTTTGCATCCGCGACCCAACGAATTTTCGCCGTAAGCGGTACCGGAGACGCAAATCTCCCTCGTCCTGAACACTGGCATCTTCTCTCCGCTTTCCTAACCACTTTATAGAGTTTGTTTCCATCTCTTTGAAGCGCACGTCTCCCAAGTAAAGGAGTGCTGAGTAACACGTGCGGAAGTCGGGGTGTCTCCGCGCACCTGTGGTTGACTCCCTTTCCCGTCCACCTCGGCGATCATTCTTCGTCTTCCATTTTCCAGCAGCCAGTATTTTTTCCCCGTATATTGTTGGGATGTGCGTGTGTGTGTGTTTCCTGCCCAGTGTGGTGCCCTCTGTGTGCAGAAAGAGCTGTCATTCAAGGTGTGCAAAAGGAGAATGGAGCGACCACCCACTTGTCTCAAATCTGGTTCCAGGGAGCATGCACTAGCCACAGGTGACCCTCCCACCCTTACAACAAATGCAAGTGTGGGTGAGTTTGGCCCCGCACGGGTTCTATGCCTGCGTGGTGGGCACATACACCCCACATCCATCAGTGACCTGGGCAGGTGCTCACACGCCGCGCACAGACAGCCTCGGGGCATCTCACAGCTGAACGCTGAGAGCGGGCGAGTAGAGGCTGGATCACCTCTGGCAGTGAGGGTTTGGGACTAGCAGAAGTAATCTGACCGTGTTTCTACTTTTTGGAGCCGACCCCAGGGCCTTCACAACTCCTCATCCCACCGCGCTTGTTGGCGTTGCCCCCAGGGCTTTCCCCACGACCTTACTTCTGGCGAGGTCACTTCTCTCTTGTACCTCTTCTCTGCCCAGAACGAATCTTTGGTTCCGCGCTGCGCAGTCTACGCAGCCAGGACAGGGTACTTTGCAGTTTTGTACAAGCAAAGACCTGCCAGCTCCATCTTAGACGGGATATGGCCCCCGGGGGTGGTACCCGTGTGGACTCGTTTGTGCAGTCGGTGAAGTGACCAGATAGCCAGGACAGCTTTCCTTAGGCACAGGCCTGGGAATCTGTGAATACATTTTGCAAAGTCGTTTGTGTGTGTGTACACGCATATTTTTGCTCTTGTAAGAATGTGTGTACGTCTAAGTGTGTACATTTTAGTTATTTTCCTGGTGAGAATCTGTAGCTGGTCCTGGGGTCTAAGGCGTGAAGAATTTGAAGCACACAGGCCCAGGATATCTGCCCAAGAAACCATGCAGCGACTGTATTTGGGGACCGCAGTCCTATCTACGGAGCCACCCACCTGCCCTCTGGCTTTCCCCCGCTCTTCCGGGCCGGGATCCCACTGTCTGCCCCGCCTCGCCGTCCTGCAACTCCCGGACGTCCCGCTGTAGCAGTTCTCAGGGTTGCGTGTGGACAACCCCCGACCCCAGCCAGGGGTCCCCAGTTAGGAATATCCGAGGCTCACGGAAAACTGGCTCTGGGGAGGGCTGGGTGGCCCTGGAGCGCCGCCTTGCAGCCCCCAGGTCCCGCTTGGCCCCTCCCCATCCTGGATTTACCCTCATTCCCCTTCCCAGGAACAGGCGCCCCGAGGGAGTCTCCCCCGGCCGAATGAGCGTGTTTCTTTAAGAGGCCCCGGGGGGCGCCTTGTAGGCCGCCCGGGGCTGGAGGGGGAGGGCACGGGCGGGGGCGGCTGGCGCCAGGCGGCCGAGGCTCTACAACAAAGCTCCGGCCCCTGTCACTTCGCATCGGTCCGGCCCCGCAGACGGGCGGGGGACGCGCGCTCGGCGGCCCCTCCCTCTCCCCGGCGGTCCCAGGCCCGAGCGTCGGGCGGGCGCGGGCCTTTGAGCCTCAAGCCCGTTGCGCGTGGTCAGTGCGCTCCACGCTTCCTGCCAACAACGAAATCCGGCGGAGCAGCCTGGGCCGGGTGGGGCTGCGGTCCTGAACCGAGTTGGGCTGCCCGTCAGACCTCTGGCCCATAACCTCTCTCAGGGTCAAGGGACACTGCTAGGACCTTTCCCGGGTTGTATGAACCTCAAAAGAGGTCCCTGCCGGTGCCTTCGTCTGACTGCATGGACGCGGATTTGCGCGAGCCCGGGCAGAGTGGATGTGTGGGGATGTGTGGTCGTGTGGCGGAGGGGACCGACGTGCTTCTGAGTAACGGGGTGCTGGCGTTTGAGACTGGCATGGAAGTGCCCGGTAGTATATGAATGTGCCCAGGCCGAGATAGCGTGACGTGTGGGGCCCTTCGCGTATGACCAGCTGTGGGGATGCCGCAGGCGTCCATGGCCCTCTCGACGTGTGTGTGTGTGTGTGTGTGTGTGTGTGTGTGTGCGCGCGCGCGCGCGCGCGTGCGTGAATGAAGACGCTCCCGCGGACAGAGTGGCTCCCCATCACAGCTTCTCTGCCCACCCGTACCTCCCGGAGCCGTGGCGCCAGCCAGCCCGATTTAGCGGCCCGGCCGGGCTCCCCCGCGGTCCCAGGTCTGGCTGGGGTGGGGGCCGCGGCCTTGGTGACCCCAGCCCGCAGCGGCCGGGTCTGTCCCGTCCACTTAAACAAATTGCGGCTGACAGGCGCGCAGTCTCTCTGGAGCCGCCGCCCGCCCGTCGCCTCTCTCCAGTCCCAATTATCCCGCGTAGGGTCGGGCCAACTGGCTGGGACCGGGCGGGGGACGCGGGGAGAGCGGGCAGCCTGACTCCCTCCTGGTCGCGGTGTGGCTGCTGCCTTATGCCAGGACAGGCAGCGGGGCCACTTCCAACAGTTAGGCCCGGGGAAGTGTCTCCACCTCCACTGCCGGTGTGGCCCTGGCCGGTCTTCTAGGCTGACACCAAGGCGAGGCCCAGCTTGGCTGCTATGGGCCCGGATAGATGGCCCTGGAGGGACGTGCTTTGCACCTGAGGGCGAGATCCCGCGGCCAAGAACCAAGGCCACGCGCCCCCCACCTCCACCGCCAGACTTTGGGTAACTTCCTCAGAGTTTTGGGGATCCTGTAATCCTGGGAGCTCCAACTACTCACTGGTCTGGGGCCCACGGGTCGCGGTGGGCAGAAGTAAGGTGTAAAAGCAGCGGTGAGCCCACTGCGTGGACATACATGAGTGTGAAATTATGGGTGTGGGCGTTTGGGATCATGGGAGCGTGAACAGAACTCTGGTGAGTGTCTTGAGAGAGGGGTAAAAAATAGGAAGGACCCCTATTTCGGGCCCACCTGTGACAAAGGGGCGGGGCTGGCCTGCTACTGCTCAACAGGCAGGGAGCAGAGCCAGGATTCCCTGGGGCAGTCTGGGGGTAGCTGCCATAATCCAGGCACAGCCCTCTTGATGTGCCATTAAGGAGTTACCTGGCCTACCCCATTGGCCTCTGCACCTCACCCTTTTGCCTTTGTGACTTGCAGTTTTCCCTTTGCCTGCTTGGGCTATGTTGCTCCTGTAGGCAGGTACACGTTCCTTCCTCCTCACCCCTGCTCCTTTACAGATGAGGACCCAGAAACCCAGATGTAAAGTTTACCCAAGGCCACAGGGTGCTGTTGACCCTTAAGACTTTTAAAAGAGCATGCCAAAATCCACTCCTTACAAGGTGGGGATGCCATTGCTGCTGGCTCACACTCTATACTCCAAGGCCTCTGCCCTCTCTGGGCTCTTGCTATGAACTTAAGACATACAAGATGCTCTCTCCCTAGAGCTTCCAGTTCTAGGTCTGCAGGAGGAGGGCGCTTTCCCAGTTACATAGGGATGGGGGAGCAGCTGCCAAGGTAGTTAGGGACTCAACCTGGAAGCTTGAAGGAGTGAAGCATGGGGTCAGATCAGTGGGGTCAGGCCCCTTGGATTGTGTGGGGGGCACAAGTGGTCAGGAGATTCAGGCCCCTCTAAAGGAACTGGCTGGGGTGGGAAGCAGGAACGTGCAGACAGGTGTCAGCTGACCAGTGTGTGACTTCATGACCTTGGGCAAGGCTCTGCCTTTCTCTAGGGCTCAGGCTTGACATCTACAAATACAAACAAACAAACCAAAAAAACAACAAAAAAAAGAGGATCATAGGTAACTTCTTGTTTAGAGAGTCTCTGATCTCTAATAATAAAAAATCAGTGCTGAAAAACCATCTCCAATTCCAGACTGGTGGCCGCCTGGCCTGGCTTCTGCTTCTTTGCAGAGGAGCTGGCCCTATTCTTGGTGCTTGTGTGCCTGAGTTTGCCTTGGGACTGCTGACACTTGTCAACTCAGTCCTAGACAGTATCCCTGCTCCTCGGTTGCCACCCCAGCTCCTGTCAGTCTCTTTCCAGATCACTAAAATCGTTCTCCCTCAAATTGAGAAGGAGTCTGTAGTAATTTGTCCATTGAACAGGTAGTGCTGTGAGAATCAGGGAGGTTACATGGCTTCCTCAAGGTTGTCTGGTCTGGCCACAATTAGATTCATGTTCTGATGACCTTCTAGATGATGCCATCATGAGGTCTGCTGAGACTGAGGGCGAGGCAGCATTTTCCTGGATGTTATCTGTAGAGGATGGCATGCTGGCTGCTCTGGGGGCCAAAGGACAGTAAGGTCCCCCACCCTGGGACCCAGCTCTCACTTCCAGCTGATTATAGCCTATGGCAGGGTCCATAACTTCCCCCAATTAGCCAGGGGCCAGGCCTATGGCCTTTCTGATAACCTGAGCTCCAGTGGCAGCCGCCATGGGGCCAGCTTATCTGGCCTCTCTTATCCTCACCCTTCCCCCACATACTCAGAGTTGGCCTGACTGCACAAGCAGATGAATAACCAGATTGTCCTGCAAGCTCAGCCAACAAGTCCAGCCCTACACCCACCACTTTCCCTGACTGGAGGAGGCCACAGCTGTTTTGCCCCCACTGGAGGGAAGGGCTGGGCCAGAGAGGACTCCTGACTCTAAGCTGCCAGCCAGTTCCCTACATGGCTGAGAGAGCTCTTGGCAGCAACATCTTTGCCCCATCCACATGTCCTAGGGTGGGTTCAGAGGGGCTCTTGCTTCCTAGAGCTTCTGGACCCATCCCCAGGGAGCCAGGCCATGGGTAGCACGCGTGGGCAGCCTGGTGGCCCTCTTTTCTCCGTCCCCTTTTAACTGAAAACTGCTGTAGCTGGGGGGTGGGGCAGTGCCCAGATCATCAATGTCTCCAACCAGCAAAATGGGGGAAAGCTGCAATTCCCTCAAGAGCCCCCACTGGCTAGGCCCAGGCCTCCTTATGTTCCTAGCATGAGTTAGGGAATGACTTCTCACCATATAAGTCCCCAGGCAGGAGGGACTGGCTTAGGCCACCCTGTGCAGGACTGTCTTGTGAACTGACAGAGCCTAGTGTGATTCAGATCCCTCTTCTCCTAACATGTTCAATTGATATAGTGAGGGAACTAAAAATTAAGTCTCTTCTCAGTGCCAGGACTTGGGAGCAGGGTGTGTGAAGAGGCCCAGCTCTGGCCAGACGGTTGGATGGAAGGCCTGCTTGTCTGCGAACTCAACTCTTCTATGGCTGTTCCATTAAAGTTCACCCCAAACCACACTTGGCTCAGTGGGTTTCTTTTAGTCCTCTAAGGCCTCCCTGGGGTCTCTGGGATATGTGAGCAGAGAAGGGGGTGACTGGGATGAGCGTTAGTAGTTGAGTAGTATCTGCTCAACAACCCTTTTCTCCCCCTTCTCCTGTCTCCTTGTGGCCGTTCACTTTAGGGCCAGAAATGAGAAGAGAGAGAACAAAGTCAGGAACTTGTCATTGGAGGTTCTAGCAGGCTTCATGAATACCCATCTTCACTTAACTGCGTTCCCACCTTGTGAGTTTGAAAAGAAAGGCAATTACAGAGTGTCCCAAAGATGAGAGAGGCTCTGCCAAGCTCTCTTCCCCACAGCAACTCCCTAGCACCTGGCAAGGGCCTGACTGGCACCTGACACCTCACTGCCTCTGGTAATAGTCAAGGAGCTTGGAGAATGGACTTAATCAGGTGCCACCCAAATTCCAGAGCAAAATTCTCCTTCCCCTTCCTACCTTCCACAGACACATGGAGGGGCCCACAGGACTCTGCTCAGCATTTGGAGAGGACCCTGATCCCAGCAACTCAAGGATAGACACCAATTGCAGCGTGATTTATTAGACAAGACGTGCACTTTTTGACAGGGCCTCAGTAACCACGGTTTCCTTCGCTGAACAGTACAGGACCAGGGTAAAAGGGCTTAAAGATAAGAAACAAAGTCTTCCCATGAGCTGATGAGGAAAGAAGAGAGGAAAGAGAGGCATCTCCTTTCTTCATCCTTCCCTAATACTCTGGGCCTCAGTTCACCCCATGCTGGAGGGGGGCTGACCAAAGGAAGCTGGGGGGCAGCATGTGTCACAGCCAGAAGTGGGCTGGGGCTAAGACTGTCCACTCAGGGTCAAATGCTCTGCTGGACCATCCACCTTCTCCCCACCCAAGATATGGTCACTGTTCAAGGCTCCTAGGGGTATGTTAAAAAATACAAAAGCGGATCCAATGTAGGATGTCATGTGCAAACATAGAAGGGGACTGAGCTTCTGCAGTCTCTCTCGGCCATAGCCCCCACTGACAGGTGTGGCAGAGGTCAGGGTACACCAAGGTGTTTTGGAGAAGGGTCTCTTCTCAATCCAGTTAGGATGGGTGGCTGCTGTCTCTAAGCTTAGGGAACATGGTTGATGAAAAGTGGAGCCGAGACTGAAGGGTAGGACCAGAGGGGGGCTTCTCCCCTCCTCCAGCAGGTGAATGGGCTGGCCAGTCAGAAGCAGGTTGCTGGTACCTACGGGAAGCCAGTAGGAAACAGGCTGAGGGGCTGACTCTCATTGGTGGGGAGAGGAGATCGGTAGCCGTCGAAGTTTCTCGGGATGCTGCCGCTGGTGGAACCGGAGCTGTTACTCAGAGTCTCGATGCTTCCCTCTCGCTGAAGTTCTGCAAGACAGAGGAGAGGGCCGGGCATGGTCAGAGTGGGGTGGGGCAGGGGGCACACTCCAGGCCAGACTGCCTGCCTTGAGGCACCATTCTGGGTCCACTGGAATCCTTCTGCTGGGGGCTACCCACCTGCTCCTCGGATGGGCAGGCAGCAGCCCAGGTCACAGGGAGGCTCAGCCAGGGGAGGGAGAGGCCCCCTTGGCTGACAGATTCCAGTTTTAGACTATGGTTTTCCCTGATGTGGGAAAGCCCCGAAGGCCAGAAGTGTGGCCACACTGATTAACTGTGTGGTCAGCTCTGCTCTTCACAAGGCACAGGTCGCACCTGCACAGGCACTCCTGCTCAGCCAGCATGCTTCCCAACTCCACAGATGAAGTGGAGGGGAAAAGTCAGGACATAGGAAGGGCCGCAGCTTCCCAGCCTGACCCATCCCTACCTCTCCTTGCCTGTCCCACCTGGCTGTGGAGTCTCCACTTTGGCTCACTTGTTCACTTGTTGTCACCCATACAATCTGCCTGCTGGCCAATCTGAGTTCATCTCTGGCACCTTCTGGAAAGTGTCCTGTTTCCAGAGGGGCCTGCTACAAGTGGGAGAGGGTCCTAATTTGTCTGGAGTGCCTCCTTTCTCCCTCCATCTCAGCCCCCAATTGTCCTGGGTGCCCCTCAGATCAACCTGGAAAGCAGGCAGGTTTCTGCCCTTCCTCCTTCCCTTGCTTGACCCCTGCACAGACACACTATTAGCTTGGCTATGACAACTTGGCCCATCTCATTCAGCGATGGGCACCTTAACTGCCCACCATCACTTGACCCAAGACAGGTATTGGGATAAGCAGGCTGGGAATATAAAATTCCCTACTTGCTGAATACGAGGAAGCAGAAATTGCTTCTTGGCTTTTTGAAGTGGCCAGATCCTACTGTCTTTCAGCCCCTCATAGCGGGCTCCAAGATGTGAGAACACACACACCCAGGCAGTCTCTAGGGTCTGTCGCAAGCCAACATTTGGTGACCTGCAACCTACCCTTCTTCAAGACTGCCTGTGACTGAGGGCATTTGGTCTGTCCACCTCAGGAGCATAAGACTTCAAGAAAGGTGCTTGAAACAGCAAGGTGTGCTCAAATATTACACCTGTCTGGCTCGAGACCTTGATCTCCAGCCTGTGCTCACTCGCAGGCCCCTGCCATGATATGCACAACACAGCTGGCTTCGGTTAGAGAATGAAGGGGTCATGGCCTTCACTCCTGGGCTGGCCGTCACCAGCCAGCCTGTAACTAACTGCTGTCCCTCACTCCCTGCAGGCCACCGTGAAGCATTGAGGCTGCCCAGCAGCAGCCACAGAACAGAGGGAGGGCAAGGAAGGCACCTGGGCCCAGGTGTGAGGGGCCCTCAGGATGCACCAGCCAAATCTGGGGCTCAGACTGGGCTGGATAGGGCACTGGAACACCAGAATCTCTTAACAGATTTTTTTTTTGGTAGAAACAGAGTCTCACTTTATCACCCATGGTAGAGTGCCGTGGCGTCACACAGCTCACAGCAACCTCCAACTCCTGGGCTTAGGTGATTCTCTTGCCTCAGCCTTCTGAGTAGCTGGGTCTTAACAGATTTGGGTTGTGGAAGGAGGGAGCTGTGTACATAAGCTGAGGGCCTGGCTCAGGTCCCTGATCTCTAAGAGATGCTGGCTGCCCTGTTGGGCCTTGACCTGGGAAAAGCCAAGAGTTATCTGGATATGGATAAGACAGGTGGCGGCTGGGCGGGATCTCTTTTTTCCTGGTCATTCTTCAGTCTCACCCTAATTTGGGGGCACAGACCATTGTGTCACGAAAGGGAGAGCATGGGAAAGCAAAGAGTAGACCATGGGAATTCTATATGGAAACTTCAGACTTCCAGAGGGTTCCCTCCATTCCCTCACTTTCCCCACAAGCCAAGCCAAGGAGTTTGCCGCAGTGGCCAGGGAGGACTTGCTCAGTTGGGTTTCAGAGGCCCGCGTCTTCATGCACTGCCATCCTGGCACTAGGGGGCGCTGGCAGCAGGGCCAGAGGGCAGAGAGTAGCACCAGCAGTAGCAAGGAAAGCAGGGGCTTCCTTAGGATCTGGACACCGGGTCCAAGGAGGAAAGCCCCAGATGAAGGAGCAGGATGGGGAAGATTACCCCTTTTTAGAGCTGAGCGTCAGCCCCAACAGCCTTGATGAAAAATGCCCCCTTGTCCACACTGCCAAGGAAGGCGAGAGAACCAAAGCCTGGGACCAAGCATGGCACCCCACTGCCCCTTGATGCGGGACCCCAGCAACAACCCAGCAGCCATGGTGACCCCACCACACAAGTCTGAGTGGACACACTCTATTCCATCCTGTGACAGTGCAGGGACAGTTGCCCAGGAGCTTATAAGATGAATCTGCTGCTTCTGGGGCCAGGTAAGCCGGAGCTGCCTCACTCCTATTTTCCTCCCCACTCCACATCCCAGGGCAACCCAGGCACGGAGTTTCTCTCTCCGCCACTGTCCTGGGTAGGCCCGCACAGTGCCTTATAGGTCTCCTGACTTATAAGAACCTCCATACCAAAGCCAGAGTGGTCTGTCTACAGCACAAACTTGCTTTCCTTCTGCTTAAAAATCTTCAGTGACTCCTAACAGTCCTGAGGATATTGACATCCCCCAGCATTACCAAATGGCCTTCCTATGACCTGTCCTCCAGACTCCACCTCACTAGCATTACCTACCCACTATGTCTGAGCAACCAAAGCAATCAGCCTGTGTGGATATGCACTTCTCCATCCTGGCTGCTTTAGGCTTCTGGGCCTGTGTTCAGACACATTCTTCTGACTGAAAGCCCTTCACAGGCTTCCTGGGTCCCAGCACGCCTCCTCATCTTCCAAAGATTAGCACAAATGGTCACTCTTCCATGAGCTCATCCTGTTCCCCTGGGAAAGCTGGCCAGGCCCCACCGTGTTCTGTGCTGACTCCTAGCCTAGGCCCTCCAACCCACCCTCCTAGGGCTCCCCATGCAGGTGGAGAGCCTTATATCTCTGTATCCCCAGTGGCAATCACAAGGCCCAGCAAATTGTTGGTGCTCCAAACATGTTTCTTGAATGGATGAATGAGTGAATGATGTGGGGAGGGGAAGTGGGGCCCATTCTTTGCCCTGGATTAATAATGAAAGGACCAGGGGTCTGGCTGCCCTGGGACAGTCTCCTGGGCACTTTTCTACACACCTTCTCTCACACCCTTTCTCCTCTTCCCACTGAGCACAGTGAGTGTGGCGGGGAGTAAAGCAGAGGAGGGCGCACGTAGGGTCACCCTCCAGACATCCCAGCCGCCCAGCCCTAGGAGCAAGCGGCAAATGGAAATGTGTGGCCTTACCTTCCTCCATCTCGAATGCATGCTTTGTTACTGTTGGGTTGCTCACGGACGCTGGGCTGTTGGCATTGTTTTTTTTTTCCTTTTTTTTTCCCTTTTGAAAAGAAAAGCATTGAGGAATCTTTTTGGAAAAGATATGGACAACGATTGAGAAGTACACTGATCTCTGCAAGCAGGTGAAGAGGGTGTAAGGAGGCATGGGTGTCACACTGGGGGAGGGTAAGCTTGCAGTGGAATTCTGCAGTCAAGGGGGACAGTGACATGCATGTATGGGGCCTGGGGACCAATCAGTCTTAGTGCCCCCAGAGATGAAGCTCTTGTGATGGCGCCAGGACCCCCTTCAGCAGAGGGGTGGGGGCAGAGGAGTGACACATTGAGCATGAGGAACAGCTCTGGGAAGGGAGAGACCAGGACCTGCAGCCCATGCAGTACCAGACAGGGTCCCATGCGGGTGGGCTGCTGGAAGAGGAAGGAGAGGGAGGCAGGCTGCACGGTTTTCAGGGCCACCTCCGGACATTCTGAGTCACTGGTCCCAGTTTCTGGCTGCTGCCCTCTTATTTCACCTCCAAGACTACCAAGCCTGGGCAGTTCTCTGGCAGTTGAGGTGGGATTGTGGGAAAAGTCCACCATAGATCCAGGCCCCAGGAGAGAGTGCAGGGGCTCTTGAAGGATAGGGGGTAAACAGGGGAAGTATCCCCAGTGGGTGTGGCAATTCTGGTGGGTAGAGAGGTTAGCTCTAAAATAGCCATTCCCCAGGTCCCCAAGTGTGTGTGTGTCGGGGGCGGGGGGTTAAGGAGTGGCTCCCAGGTAAGTGTCTTGACTCAGACATAAGATAATCTCATTATGGCCTCACACTCTCCAGGACTTGGTACCCTGAGTGGGAGATGCTATATCCCTGTCTTACAGGTGGCAAAACAAAGGAAGATGAGAAGCCACCAGCTGAAAGAACTGGCTCGGGTGCAGGCCACACAATGTTGACAACTCTAAGCGCCACTAAAACTGGACCCCAGGCTTAGCCAGGCTGTGTCTACCCATTCCCCCTGGGCCCTTTTTGGAAAAGGGGTCTATTGCCTACAGCTGCCCCTGTATACCACGGGCCAGGATGGGCAAGCCACAGTGGGTAGGGAGACAACGGACTCAGCAACAACTAAAGGGTGACACCTCAGCTCTCATGAAATGAGTGAAGGATGAGAAAGCCTGGCCTTCATGTTGCCCCCACTCCACACAGAGCGTGGACCTTGTTAAGGTGCAGCAAACCTGATTACCTGGGTGGGTATTTGGGGGGAGACACAGGGAGGGGTCATTCTCACTGGGCCATATAGGAGGAGCCTGTCCTTTCACGCCAGTGAGAAGTGGGAATGTTTCCCCAGCCTCAGAGAAGGCAGTGGGCGTTGTGAGGAAGGGCAGCTTAGGGAAGTAGATAGAGCACAGGCTCTGGCCACCTGCTACCTGAGAGACTATGGGCGTGCTGCTCAAATCTCTTGCCTCACGTTCCCAAACACGGGAATAACAATGTCTGTTTCATAGCCTGGTTGTAAGAATGAAATTAAATAATGCATGTAGAGTGCATCACAAAGTGCTTAACGCTTCCAGTCAGCAACTGAGTTATTATTGCTGCAATCAGATTAGTCACTGTGATTATCCACAGGACTTCAGGGTCCCTCTCCAGCTCCCTCCCAGCAGGTGTCTTTGCCATCTAGGCCCCCACCAGCTTGGCCTCCACTAGAGCTTGGGAAGGATTCTTTCTTTTTAATTAAGAAATGGCCCAGGGAGGAAGATGGCAGATATTTGTTTACAGCTTTTCATTTCCCTCCTTTCCTCTTTGCAAATACCCTCTTCCAAGATGGAAAATAAATTTCCAACCCTGTTGACATGCATTGATTTTTCCCTCCTGCATTCACCTCCCTGTTCTCCCACATTAGCAGGGGTTAAGACCCCTGCCTGGGCCAGGCCCAGTGAGAGGCCAGGGGAGTAGACAGCCACACAGCATGCAGCAGCCAGCCACACTGCCCTGTCTTGCCCAGTGCCTGGCTCAGAGATCTGCAACAAACAGAAACAGCTTCAGTTCCCTGTTGCTTGAGGGCTCTTGGGTGGGGAGTGAGGTATGAGTGTGAGTGGGGCAGGGACCCTCTGCTTGAGTCAAGGATTTACAGCATTTTCTCTTAAAGGGTTATATGGGAAGGACACATGACCTCTACAAGTTCAGCAAATTGATCCAAATGGGGTCATCCCCAAACAATCAACTTTGTCAGCAAGGGGCCTTCCGACAGGGCCTAGGGACCAGCTATGCAGAGTGGGGCTTAGAGACAGAGTCTCAGTACTGGCAGAGTTTGAATGTACTTCATGGGGCTAAGCGGAGCTGGCAGCTTCCCGGTGCTGGCACCTGGAAAGATGGCTGAGATGCCAACTAGGAGGTGGCCCTGGCAGACATGGCTAGGGGCTGCTTGTCTTACACCAGTCCTGGGCCTGGAAACTACTGCTGTCTCTTCCAGAGTGTAGTTGAGGAGGTGGGGGAGTGGGGCTGCAGCCATGAGAGTGGGCGAGTTGGCTGAGGTTGCCTCTAAAACCCTGACAGCTCTGTTGGAGACCACACTCTGGGTAGGAGCCAGCCTCAGCCCCCAGGGCACTTTTTAGGAGGTGAAAAGTGCAGCAGTTAAAGGCGGCAGCTATGGGGAGGCCTCGCTTCCCAAGCACTCAGCATACCCACCTCCCAGGCGCCAGCTCCCCTGCACCTTCCCTCTCCCTCCCGCTTCAGGCTGCACTCTGAAGTGTGGGGCTCCTCTCCCCCTTAGGCACCTCCCTCAGGCTGCAGAGTTGCACAGATGCCACAGACAAGGGTCCTCCTTACCTCCCAGCAGTGAGATAGTGGGAAGACTGAGGCAGGGCTGCACCTTGGGGGATAGTGAAGGGAGTCCCCCCAGCCCCCGCCTTTTTTTTTTTTTTTTTGCCAGCAAGGGGTCTGCACCCTACCCAAGCAAGAGGGAGGACAGCTTCTGTGAGCTGAGGGGCTGAGGATGAAAGCCTCTTCCTTGTTCTGATAACAGGCATCCTGGTTTGGGCTGCTGGAACCAGCCAGCAGATGAAAGCAGGGCTAACTCTGGCCTGTTGTTATCTCTGGGGCTTAACACCTAAGTTTGAGCAGACCCCCTGGCCCACTGCATCACACACTCTGGTGCTTTAGCCCATGCAGCCATGTTGCTGAGAGCTCTGCCATCAGTCTGAGTGCCGAGGTCTGGGCAGCCCCTCCTCGCCTAGCTTTTGTTCCTGACTCCTGAGACCTAGAATGTTGCAGAATGAGGCCAGGAGCTCATGGCTCAGGACACCTACAGCTGCTGCCTTTGGCCCCATGACCAGGCACAGGTACCCAATAGCCTCAGCAGCATTTTCTGGGAGACCTGAGATGTTCCTGGGCATCCACAGGCCCTAGAAGGTGACAGTTGTGACCAACATCTGGAAAGGGTTACTGCTGAGGAGGCTAAGGCAGGGAAGCGGAAGCCCTCTCTGTACCTGAGTTTCCACCAGAAAACTGGGGCAGACATGTGGCTTTTCCTACCCTAGCCAAAGAGAAAAGGTTCTCAGCCTCTGAAGCCCTTTCATGAGAGCAGGCCAGCACAGTGCTCACACCATGATGCAGGACTTAGAGGTAGGCTAGGTCCCAAAACTCTGGTGGGCACAGTGGAGACAGGGGCATGATGACAGGGGCTGTGTGCTGGAATGCTGGGGCCGGGGGCTGAGGCGCAGGAACTCAGGAGGGTCGGCCTCTCTCAGAGCCCTGCCCCATGGTCACCACGCTTGTCTCTCAGCTAGAGATGACTGTGTGCACGATGGAACTGTAGAACTGCTGAGAGCAATGGCAGTACACAGTCTGAGCCAGAGGGTGTGCAGGGCTGGCTGGGGTCTGGGGCCTTTCCCCCCAGAAAGACTGCCACACCTCACTCCCAGGAAACCCATGCTACCCAGCCCTCTTGGTCCTGGCTTCAAAGGGGAAGGCAGCAGGATCACCCAACCGGACTGCCTCAGCTCGTATCCCATGCCCAGTGGCCCTCTCAGTGCCCACTACTGCAACTGTAAATCCCGACCACAGCAGAGTATAGACACACACTATACACAGGGACAGAGAAGGCTGAGCTGAGCAGCTCATGTGTCCCTTATTTTGAGGTACTTGGTAACTCTGGCTGAAGCCAGGTTTATGGTCCACCAGATGGGGGAGAAGCCCTGACCCACACTCCCTATGGACAGCCAGAGGAGGGGTAGGGGAGGAGGGAGAGACTGTTTTAGCTGCAGTGCTGTCACAGATGTGCTGAATGACCTGAGCCAGTGACTTCACTTCTCGTCTGCTTGAGCGTCTATGGAACGGGGGCAGGGGGGGAGGGTCTACTCTAGTGACCCCACTGGGTGTGCAAGGCTCTAAAGAGAAAAGGACAAGTTGGGGCTTCAAGAAGCAGAACCCGCACTGAACACACATAGGAGACTCCTCAGGCAGAGGCCCCTGGGGACGCATTCCTCACCTGGGTGGGAGTGCTGAAATGCCCTTTCTGGCTCCAGGTGCACGGCATGCACAGTGGGCAGAGCCTTGGCAGATGCCATTTAAGGGTGACTCAGAGCTGAGCAGCACAGCAGACGTCCCTTTGGTGGTAGAGAACACCAGCCTGGTGCTGCGTGGGGGTGCTAATGAGGGGCCAGGAGGAATCTCAGGCACTGGCAAACAGGCCTACCCTGCACAGCTGTGGTGAGGAGACAGGGTTTGGAAAATCTCCCTTGGCACCAGGCACTGGGCAGCTGGCCTGGACCTGCCTGTCTGCTAAAGTCCAGCCTTGGGGCTTGAAAGACCCCACCCCAGCACCCAGGCAGGGGTCTCCACGAGCTATCCTGCAGACCACAGGAGAGTTGCTGTTCTTTGAATGCTGCTGGCCTGTAGACCAGAGTCACATCTGGTTCTCATTCAAATGTCCAAACGTAATTAAATTCTCTACGACGCAGCAGAAGAGTTTGGAAAGATGTGGCTTTCCCCCCCTTCAGTCAAGGTTAAGAAATCTCAGTCCCTCACTCCCCCAGCAGACTCACCCTCCTCCCTCCCATTGGTCTGTCCTATTCTGTGAAGGTCAAGGACTGTGCTCTTATCTGTTTTCAAGAGCTTACGGGGCAGGGACCAGCATGGGACATAAAGAGCCCCCCAGCTGTCCTTGTCACCCACCTGAGGTGAGTAACAGCAGAGACCAAAGCCTGCTTGCAGCTGAGTAGGTCCAAACACTGGGGGCTGGTAGCAGTGGGGATGTTAGTGTCCACTCCTCCTCAGAGGGCTTCCCCCAGCTCTGAGGAGACAGCACTGTGCCCAGGCTCACTTCAGTGACACACCAGTGTCCTTCCGCTGATGAGACATGAGGATGTCCCATAGTACCCTGGTGAGGGAATCCCCTTGTCACAGCTCCTCATGTAGGAAGTGCTTCAGAGTTACAATTCTGGAATCTTTGGGACAAGGAGCCCTGGCCTGACCCTACAGTACCTCTTCCCTCTCACCTTGGGACAGCTGCAAGGAGGTGCCCCTCCCCCATACACGAAGGAAGAGCGATGGGAGAAATGATGGTGGGGTGAGTCTCACAGACAAGGTCAGGAGTGGCATCTGAGCCCCCTCGAGGGATTTCTAGACCTCCATGTCTCACAGGATTGCTCGTCATTTCTGGCCTGTAAGGGCTCTGAACATGCTAAGGGACAGCAGGGCCCAAGTGTGGGTGTGGGGGTGTCCCGCTCCCTTGAAAGGAGACCCATTAACCCCAGGCCTCGGAGCGTCTCCTCAGCCTCCTGCTCAGGACTTCCCCAAATCCAGGCAGCCCTAGATGGGCCGCATGCCCCGGCCTTCTTCTCCACCTGAGTATCTTCAGTTTATGGCTTCTTTTCACTCGAGGATTTATGACTTTCATGGTAATGGGTTCCATTCTACTTTCTTTATGGCTATTTTTCTAATCATTGTAGTACAGGCTTTTTGAAAGTCTTACTAAGTGGGAGTATTTCTCCTTTAGAAACAAACTATCCCACAAGTAATAGCTTAATAGGGGTGGGGACGCTACCCAGAGACGAATGGGGGTCGGGGAGGGGATGAGCAGGGCAGGGGTAGGAGAGAAGCTTCTGGATTAAATAGCGCTGTGCCGAGGTCCCTTTAAGACTCTAGGCCAGCTCCTGTGTTACAGTCCCACATGCTGCTCATAAACATTCCTACCAGAGAGCTCCGACCACATACAGGCACACAGGCATTTGTGTGCCAAAGAATGCTCACCCTGGGGACAGGCACATGCACACACAAGGTGGTGTGAACCAACCAATCCTAGTATCATTGACCTGGTCCTAAAAAGGAATAGGGATTTTTTTTTTTTGTATGTTTCCAAGTGGTAAACTTGACCTTTGTAATGGATTTTGTTTCTTGGTGGCGTTTAGTTCCAGCTCCATGTGTCTGGTAGCCTTTACATCAGTGATCAAGGAACCCACCCCAGTTCTCAGTCCAGATGTCCTAGGCCAAGCCTGGCAGAAGGAATTGTGTTGGGGCAAGGTCTCTGTTGCCCCCTCGGGGCCCCAGCCCGTGTTCTTGGCTCCACACACTGTAGCTGGGAGAGCCCCACAATCTCAATTAATTGCGGTGGCGCTGCCGCCTGTCCAGATGAAAAAGGCTGGGCTGATGCTGGGTTTGCCTTTGTGCTGCGTTCACAGACTGGCTGCTGGTGCCGGGGCTCTATTCATTATTCAATTCAGCTAGCTCAGACGAGCCTTTCCATTTGTTCCTCCAGGAGGAATAACAAATCTAGAAATGCAATTCCACTTTGGTGTATTAAGATATTGATTTGCCTGTCGGGTGGAAGTGCATTTGTTCTGTCAGCCCTCCCCTGGGTAAGAAGGGGTTAACCAAATGTTTATCACAAGGCTGGCTTCAGAGTTGAAAGTAATGTGATCAGTAATGAATTTTGTGTTACATTAGGTTGTATAAATGGACAGACAAGCGCAGACAACAAGTGGCCAGGAGTCGGGGCTAATCTAATGATGTAAAAATAGAGACAGCACCAATTATACTAGGGGCCAGCTCCAGGCTCCTGCAGGGACTGCAAATGAATAGGTACAAATCAAATTACTCACTAATAGACGCACTACAAGAGGGGCAGTCAATGGTAAATGCATTAGAGCCTAGTGACCTCTCTGCTCTGCACAGCAGAGTCCGAAAATTTGACTTCCATCTTCAAAGTGGGGGGCAGGGAGTGGTGTTCTCAAAGAAACTCTTGTCGGGTGAAGGATGACAACTACTCCCTATCCCAAACCAGTCCCCTGCCAAAGGGACCTCCTGTCTGAGCTGACCTCTTGCCCTCAGTCCAGTGCCTCTTGAGCCTGGGCACCAGGGGTGGGAGGGCACCCTCATGAGAGATGAGAAGGGCAGTGGGGCAAAGCCTTCCCCGTGGGCAAAGACAGGAAGTTACATACCCAAACACTTCACAGCCATGTGCCTCTCAGGGGTGAAGTTTTTTACTGCTACATCAAGAGCTGTGTCTGAATTGAAAATAAAATATTTCTTTAAAGAGGATCACGAAATGGACCTTTAAGAGCGTAGCATGAACTGACATCAAAGTGAACAGATATCAAAATCTGGTTTGACCACTGAGAGCTCTGCAGGGGGTGTAGTTTGTTCCAGGGCACGGCACATCTAGGCATTCGCCGATTTCTCACTAGCCTGAACAGGTGTCATCATTTGCTCTATTCCTCCTCCCCAGTCCAGCCCACTGAGATCCTGTATTCCTGCCCACCTCCCGGGGCTCGGGTAGGGAAAGACGTGGACATAAAGCCTGTATCTTGGGCAGTCCCTCAGGTTTCTTCCTCTGCTCAGGTTCCGTGGATTTAGAAAATGGGCTGAAGTTCAAAGTGCTTGGCAGTGTGGCTGGGCTGCTTAGGGAAGGATCATGGAGACGTGCTCAAATGCATTAGCTACATGCTCATATTCAGCTCTCAGTGGCATGGGGATGAGTAAAGTATGAAACCAAAGAAACTCCAAGCCTTCCAAGGACCCAGCCCATGCCTGGATGGAGGCAGGGCCCTGGCAGGCTTAGCCCACACTTCCCCAACCACCCCTAGAGCCAGCACCAAACAGCTGCACACATCAAAGTGGAGGTGGCAGGTGGGTGCTGGCCAACTGGAGCCTGGAGACAATGGGAACATTCCAGAAAAATGAACTAGGGGGTATAGAATGGAAAAGTTATCCTAAACAAATGAAGCAACTAGACGGTGATTCTCCCTAAACTCAATTAAGCACACAGAGGGGCAGAGCTGCTGCCAATGGCGTTACACTAAATAAAACACACACGCACGGAATGAAGGTAGGGCTGTGAAGCCTGGTGCTGGGGGACTCTGCCAGCTAATTAATAAATGCCTTGTGCAGTGGGCCTGCAGGTTGCTGGGGGCGTGGGTGGGGTAGAAAGAGAAGTGGGCAGGGACAAATAACCAAAAGTCAGAGGTTGGAAAACTGCTCTAAAATACCCCCTTTCCTTTAACATCAATCAGATCGGCCTGTCCTGCTTGCTCAGTATAGCACTTTCCATTCCTTCTAGGAGTATAGGCTCTGGACTCCCGAAGGGTCAGAGGGTCATTTTCAACCTTCCTTTTCTGATAGTTCCTGGGTCTTCCTCTCTAACCAGCTCCTGCCCTGAGGGGTGGTCTGCATACCTCAGACCATCTTCTGGGACAGCAGAGGGGCTAAGGCGGGGGCAGAAGGGAAAGGTGGGCATTTAACCATCCATGACATGCTCAACTTTGTTCAGATCTCATACCTCTCAGAAAGGTCAATGGTTAGAGGTGAGCACTCTCGCAGAGAAGGAGGAACGGAGAGAAATCCTCCCTCCTGTTAACCATTTACTTATGTTAACGCTTCCAGAGGAGGGCCCTTGTTCTGGGGGTCCAACGGCCCTCCTCCGACCCCTCTGTCCAAGACTGCACATTTTCCACAGTAACTCCTGCTTCCATGTTGGGGCGACATCTAGAAAGGGGACTCTGAAAGGTCACCAGTGAGGTCACACCGGCCCTTCCTCCCTGTTGACAGGAATCAGTGTGCCTTGGTAAAAGAGCTGAAGTAGACTTTAGGCAACTAAAACATATAAAGAGAAACTTTTCAGCCCTAACCTCCCACTACAGTTCTTGCTGGGGCCTCCAGTCACCTTAGGGAAGAAGAAGGTTGCATGCGGAGGAGAGGGAGAGAGGAGGAGAGAGAAAGAGTGCAAGACCGAAAACAATCTACCTAGAATCAGATTTGAGGTCTGGCCAGAAACGAACAAGTGTGTCTTTGAAGCATGATAATTATTCCCATTGCTTCGGCTGGTTTTCATTTACCTCTCAGAGGCCACAAAAACCCATTTAGTCATTCAACAAACATTAACTGAAGGTCAGCTTAGCTCCCACTCCAGTACAGGATGCTAGGCAGGGAGAAGGCTGGTAGTTAAGAGGTAACAAAGGTGAATCAGACTTGGTCCAAGGAACTGGAAGTAAACACACTCCTGGCAGCATAGGTGAAGGAGGGGCTGAAGGGACCACCAGAGCTGGCCCTTCCCCTCCTGGCCGACAGAAGGGAACTGGCCATTGCTATTAGGGGAAAAGATAACATACACTACCTGCCCAGGGCCAAGTATCCAGTGAGTAGGTGATGCAGAAGTTGAGAGGGGCGGAAGAGAGAGCCAGTAAGAATGTGTGCATCTGGCTGCATGGTCAGGGCAAGTGTCGCTAAGGAGAAGAGATTTGAGCTTGGTCTAAAATGACTGGGGAGAGAGGGAGGGCAGTGGTCCCTTCCAGCTGATGCTGGTAGAGCCAGGTGAACAGGGCAGGTGTTGGGAGGCTGGGGTCATATGTTTAAATAAAGGTGGTGACATGAAGAGGGGCTTACTGTGGAAGGGAAGTGGGAGATCAGGCAGGAGCAGCAGGTGGGAAGGCCTGGAGCACTGGAAACAGGCGCCTGGAGGGTGAATGTGCCGGCCCTGGGCACTCTCTCAGCAGGGCAGTGAGACAGGCCCTGAGAGTGAGTCCCCTTCCTCTTATGGGATCCCCTCTTAGTTTGACATTACTCCCATCCTGATCAGCTGAAAGTGGCAGGATGTGAAGAACTGGAAACTCTTCTCAGTGTCTTATTTTAATCCCATGTCTTTTAGATACGGTCTCACTTCAAGTCTTTCATTTCCGCCATTGTAAACTGGAGAGAGGGACCTCTACCTGGTGGCCCTGTGATGGTTAGACGACATTTATGTGCTGAGCAGAGTCAGAAGCCCACAAGCCCTTGGGAGGTGCGGCCGCTGTTGGTGTTGAGAGGAGCTGATGAGATGGCACCTGATGCTCAGCATGGCAGAGCAGTGGCCAGGACGTCA
>NW_003852489.1:4942914-4946813 GCF_000181295.1 Otolemur garnettii
CTAGACGAGGACTTCCAAATCCAGCCAGAAAGGAAAAACAAACATTCTCCCCAGTGGCAGGAGCTTGGTGCTGGGAACTGAAAGGACTCTCCCATTT
The DNA here is from genome assembly GCF_000181295.1 of Otolemur garnettii. Lineage (NCBI taxonomy): Eukaryota > Metazoa > Chordata > Mammalia > Primates > Galagidae > Otolemur > Otolemur garnettii. The sequence goes on from NW_003852489.1 coordinate 4,943,012, forward strand.
GGCCTTTCTTGCCAGTGGAAAATAGCTAGGAATAGGCGATGTGACACTGAACTGAGACACAAATAGCAACACCGACAACGCCACCCTTGCCACAGCCACCCACGATCCCACACTCTCACCAATGGCAGCTGTTGCCTCCCACCCTGAGCAGGGATGCCTGTGACCTGCCGGTGGGCCAGGACTCTAAGTCTGGGTAGCCCTGTGCCTTTGGAGGCTTACTCGCTTCTCCTGCCCTGAGCAGTTAGGGCATCTTAGTTTTATCTTCACATCCTGGAGAGACCACACCCTATGGGGAGGTGAACTAGCCTGACCTCCGTTGGTCCAGCCCTCATAGGAATCTGAGTAAGGGAGCCAGGATGGAACAGGTGTGCAGCTCAGCTCTGTTGCCTCCTCACGGCTGGAATCTCTGTGAGGGTAGGGACCGCGAATTACTTAGTTTTCCCTGGCCTGCTACAGAAGAAACTAGCAGATGGCCGCAGAAAGCCTGCCTGTTGCAACCACAAAAAGCGCACGATAGCCACTGAGGAGGTTGCTGAAAAAAAAAACCAAAAGCATTTTTTTTTTTTTTTTGAGACAAGGTCTTGCTCTGTCACCCAGGCTTGAGTGCAGAAGTGCCATCATAGCTCACTGCAACCTCAGAGTCCTGGGTTCACAAGCAATCCTCCTGCCTCAGCCTCCCAAGTAGCTCAGACTACAGGTGCCCACCATCATATCCAGCTAATTTTTTTTTAATTTATTTTTTGTAGAGGGGATTCTTGCTATTGCCCAAAGTGCTAGGATTACACAGGCAGAAGTCACCATGCCTGGCCAAAGCACTTTTATAAATGGTGTAGAAGGATGAAAAATCAAGGCCAGTTAGGTAAAGCATAGGAAAGGGCTTAGGTGCCTGGCTAAGTTGCTTGGATGACAGTGTTAGCCAAGGAACACTCCCTGGCACTGCAGAGGCAGGCAAGTTTAGGAGGAGTAAGTGATGAAGGATATTAATCAGAGAAGCCCAAAGTCTTTTGGCAAGAGAACCAGACAAAGCCAGAAGTTATGCCTTGCAGAAGTGTGAAAGTTCAATTAGATCAATCATCCTCACTTGTCTTGAGAAGGGAGCATGAGACCCAGAAAGATGGAGAGCTAAGACCTGGGGGGAAAAAATACTAAAGGCTGGGTCTTTGGGGTTGCCACATGGGGCATTCCAGAAAGGAGGGATATTCTTGCTCTCAGAAGACCAAGATTGTAACTCTTTCTGGGTTGTTGGTGTGAGCCAATTTTTGCTCAAAGGAGGGCTGCAGGAAGAGAAGCGGGATTCCATGGGATGATCTAAGTAGAGTGATTGCTGTGTTTGGCAGGGAATATTACCCATGGGCTAAGAGCCTGTACATTGGCCTATGAAAGCAGCATCTTCAGCCTATAAGACCTGAGGGTTTGCTTAGGATAGGAACAGGGTGGCTAACCAGGCCCCACAGAGGAGGCTCACCTTTATCTGAAGTTGAAAAATCTCAGGATTGAGAAAGGGACTTGACAGGCCACACAATACACATGTGAGAATCACTTCTCCAGCTTTCTGGGGTGATAATGCCAATTCTTCGCTCCAAGGCCTGGCAAAAACTCATGTTACCAGGATGCATCTGACTACCTGTGGGGCTGGACTAGGTAAAAGTCTCTGAGTTGTAGGGTTTTTTTATGTCTGATGCAGGAAATTGTAACAACTGCTGTGTCTTCTGACATGTCTGCAAAGTCCAATGTGATCTACTAGTTATCATCATGAACTCTGATAAATCAATTATCTGCTTTGCATGTGGGGTTGACCAGAGAGTCTGGATGTCTTAAAGATAAGAGAATTAACTGAACATGCTGTCACCTATTACTGTCACCTGATGATCCGTCATCCTGTGATGGGAGGAGGCTAATACAGCCCCCTATCTAAAATGCAGATTTAGCACAAGAAGTTCCCAGGCCTCAGTACTGGGACAAGCAAATGTTCCAAGGTCCATGAAGAGAGCTAATTCTAGAGGCAGGATGGAGGTCCAACACACTGAGTTATTTGGTATAGGGCAGTGGTCCTCAACCTTTTTAGTACCAGGGACTGGTATCGTGGAAGACAATTTTTCCATAGACCGGGGGGGGGGGGAGCACTAGATTTTCATAAAGCGTGCACAACCCAGGTCCCTTACATGTGCTTTCACAGCAGGATTCGTGCTCATATGAGAATCTACTGCTGTCCTGGTGATGTGAGCGATGGGGAGTGGCTGTAAATACAGACGAAGCTTGGTGTGCTCACCTGCCACTCACCTCCTGCTGTGCAGCCTGGTTCCTAACAGGCCATGGCCTGGTGCTGGTCTATGGCCCGAGGTTGGGGACCACAAGTGCATGGTATACGTCTGATCAGCTCCAGTGATAACAGTTCATTTATTGAGAGCTTAATTTCTACAGTCCTAAAATCCTCAAATGAAAGATGTTATTAGTGCACGCACGTGTGTGGGTGTGCACATGCACACACAGTGCTGTTAGGTCGTCTTTTGCAAAACAGGGAATTGAACAGATAATCTGTTAATTAACTCACTAAAACATTCCTGTGACCTTTTAAAAACTGTGTCTAATGTTCAAAACATGCTTTTCTACAATGAGAAGAGAAAGAAAGGTATAGTCTTTTCATTAAGTAAAAGTAGCTTCTGATAAAAATCTCTGGAAGAGCTTCAGTTGAAAATAATCTTAAAGCCTTTTCTGCTGAGTAATTAATATACAAAGAGGAAAACTCAGAGGATTTAGCAGAATCTAGAGTGCTTGGTTTTAAACTGTAGATTGCATTATGAAATCAGTTTAGTGGGCCACAACTGCATTTTTAAAAAATGAAATAAAACTCAAAGGACTAGAATACTTTTCTAGCATTGCTTGTAATATTGTTCTATGAAGGGTGTATGTTTGGGTGAACTCGGTCAGGAAGTAAAAAATATATATGATGGAAAATAAGAGGCAAAGATTGAGTCCACAGAGTAATCCTAAGAAGTGCTTCTGTAATAGAGCAGAGACTGTTGAAGAGTGGCTAGACAAAGAGGAAGGCTCATTCCTACCTAACAAATACTGTGTTTGAAAGGAGAATCAAACACTAAGCCCACACCTGCAGAAAACAACCGCCATGGGGAAAAGACAGTCCCTCTGGACCTTAAGAGCTGACTTAGTGAGCTCTTAAGAGCCAACGGCAGCAGAAGGAGGCTTCTGGGGACAAAAATGTGTCAGGAATACTTTAAGGGTCAGGACCTGTGTGTAAGGCCTGGGCTTTTGACATCAGATCTGAAAGAGCATTAAAGGAAAGACAAAGTTTAGTTAAATAGTGTCTGAAAGAGTTAAAGTCTAAAGAGAAAATGTACTAAATGTGTACCCAGGTGTTTATTAAAAAACCTTTTTTTTTTTTTTTGGTATTAAGTTATATCTTTACCTAGACACAAAACAGTTGGAATAAGTCAATGTTTTGTTTATTTTGAAAATTCTATTTTTCTAGAAAAGGCAATATTGAAAGGAATGTCTGCTAAGCAGGAGTTAGTCAAGTTATTTTGAGGGGGGTAACAGAGAGAAAAGGGGGCTTTGGAAGACAGCATTCCAGGCAAAGGGAAAGGATGTGCAGAGGCCTGGCGGGCAGAGAGCACGTGTGCACTTAGGGACCTTCGGGGGTGTTCAGCTTGCCGGTGGCTCACCCGGAGCAGCAAGAGATGAGTCTGGAGAAAGGGCAGCGGCTGGTCATGAAGGGCTTTGTACACAGTGAGATGGGGCTAACCCAGGAGGGGAAAGGGTCCAGGGAGAGTCCAGGTTTTAGAGA
>NW_003852489.1:4947035-4955706 GCF_000181295.1 Otolemur garnettii
GCAAATCTGAGAGCGTGTCAGGCACGCAGGGCGTGGAGGACAGAGCCCGGGCTGAGGTGGCCCACATGTCCTGTCCCATTTAGGGAGAACAGTGGGGACTGGGCACACAGGGGCAGGGACTGGGACTGTTCCCCTCTCCACTGGGAGGAGAGGGGAAAGTTGATGCAGGGGTGTTTAGCATCTGGGTAGCAGGAAGTCCAGAGATTTCTCGAATGATGACCTGAATTTTCTTTCTGAGAATGACAGACAAGACGTGGGGTAAGAGATCTGAGGTGGCCATGGCAGGCTGGAATAGTTCCCATGAGGAAGGAAAGGGACCAATTTCAAGACGATAAACTTAGCCCAGGTACCACATGAAATAAATAGCAACAATAGGGAAAAAAATATCAGAAATAAATACAAACTCTTGGAGGACCAGAGATGTGGGGAATCTTCAGGAGAAGAGAAACTGGCCAGAAGCAGCGGCAGTGAGCAGAGGCCGCAGCAGAAACTCAGACAGCCCTGGGCTGAGTGCAGGGGGATTTGCTCGGTCTCTGTGCATCTACTCTGTGGCAGACGCCGCTCTGCGTGCTGTTTCTGCTGCCAAAGATGAGTGTGAGGATGGAGAAGGGGACGCTGGGAAAATACAGAGCCAGGTTCAGGAGAGAGCAAATGCTGTAAATTCATAGAGGCACCGTCTGAACAACTTGTGATTTTTCTTTAGTAACCCTGTGAGAGGAGGGTTGGGCTGACCGTGAATTGGAGTTTTACCAGATGGGACAATGGAGGGGTCACAGAGGCCAGGGGCATAAGGATATTGGCAGGAAAGCAATTCAGCCGGTTATCTTAGAGCTGGACTTGCAAATCACGTAAGTGATCTAATTAGACCAAGGGATGAGTGGCCATCATGGAGGACAGAACCAACACCTGCCTTACGGGGCAGCACCCCTGACTTAAAGCAAATCTCAAACTTTCCCTTGCATGGGACCTTGTGAAAATGCAGACCCTGCCTGAGCAGGCTGAGTGGGGCCTGAGACTCTGCATTTCTAATTAGCTCCTAGGTAACGAAGCTGCTGCTGGTCTGAAGACCATTTCTAAAAAATCATTTATTTTTTTAATTGATAAATGGAAATTGTATGTATTTATCATGTACGACATGATGTTTTGAAATATACATCATGAGATTTCTAATTGAGCTAATTAACATGTATTACCTCACATACTTACCCTTGTTTGTGCTGAGAACATTTAGAACACATCGTTATTAACCACAGTTACCATGCTGTCCAACACAGATCTTGAACTGATTCCTCCTGTCTAACTGAAACTCTGTATTGTTTGACCAGTGCCTACCCTCCCATACCCAGACCACTCCAAATAGTAAGGTTTTGCTGGCTCGGCGCCTGTGGCTCAAGTGGCTAAGGCACCAGCCATGTACACCCAAGGTGGTGGGTTCGAATCTAGCCTGGGCCCACCAAACAACAATGACGGCTGCAATTAAAAAATAGCCAGGTGTTGTGGTGGGCGCCTGTGGTCCCAGCTACTTGGGAGGCTGAGGCAAGAGACTCGCTTGAGCCCAGGAGTTGGAGATTGCTGTGAGCTGTGATGCCACGGCACTCTACCCAGGGGGACAGTTTGAGGCTCTGTCTCAAAAAAAAAAAAAAGGTTTTGCTTTATTGTGGGGGGGGGGGCTTGATTTATCCCATGGTACAGCTTACCAGTCAGGTGCTAAGGCTAGCAGACTTATAGCTTCAGGACTTCTGCTAATTTACTGGCACCACAATGACAGGTTGAAAACAGCCATAACAGAAGTTTTTACATACATTACAGAAACCCACAAATCAGGCTTCCCTTTGGAGAGCTAGTTATTCAACGATTCCCAGCACCACTAGCTGAACCTATCTATCTATGAGTGAGGTGTGCTATGCACTGGGATGAGGAGAGCAAGTTTGGGGGGTGTTGGGGGTGAGGAGAGCAAGTTTTGAGTTGTCTCTGTGCTTTGTTCATGCTTTGATAAAGCTGCCATCAATCCTGACTGTGGTGTCACACGAAGTACCTGCTGGGAGGTGTTAGAGGAACTGTCTCACCTCTGGTGCACCAGAGTACCTACCAGAGGCAGACACTTGATGTCACCCTGTGTGTCCTATGAGCTACATAGAGAAGGAGGGTTGTGGGAAGAAAGAGATGGACTGAGAGATTGCCATGGGCAAGGGTGACTTGCCGGAAATTCTCTCCCACATTGCACTGTATTTCCCTGGCTATCTCTGGGCAGTAGGCTGACCTTGACATGGGTGTGCTAGGCTGTCCTTCCAAAGCCCTGGGCTACACTACAAGGCTGACACTCTACCTCTAGTTGGAAAATGTGAAAACTGATTCCCAACAACAGAAAAGGAAATGGGTTAACACCATAATATCTACTTTACTTACTGCCCTTCAAAATGGAAGTTGATTTTTAAAAAATTAAACATAAATGTAAAATGGTCTAAGAAGACCAAATGAATCCCTTTGGTAACAGTTTGGGGAAAATAAAATCCTTCCACTATAAAAAAATAAAATCCTCCTATTTTCTGACCTGTGGGTCATGCAGTTTTAATTTCCTCTTTCTTTCTTTTTTTAATTCTTTTTAATTTCATGAACCTGCTTAAGGCCACAAAGACTCTCCTGAATCCCTCGGCTGTCTGGCAGATGAACCGATGCCAGTTTTGCTCAGGTTACTGTCTATGCCAGGCTGAAGTTCCACAACGCTGATGGAATACACCTTCAACTCTGCTGGCTGGCCGAGGCGGAAGTGCTCCAAGGGGCTCCAGAGAAGGCAGCTGGAGAGGAGAACTGATCCTGAACTTGCCCCTCTAGCCCTCGAGAGAGGGAGGCCCCTAGGAAGTGAGTCTAGTGACATCAGGGTCTGGCTGGAGTGAGCTGAGGCTGCCCAGGGCCCTGGAGATACCAGGGTAAGGTTGTGCCATGGGCAAGGTCCAGAAGGGGGAAGCTTCCCTCCTGTAGGCCAGCTTCCAAGCCTGGTAAATGGCAGGGTTGCTCCTCTTCTCCAGGTCCAGGTGGAGAACATAGCTTGGGGACCGGTATCCATGAGTTGGGGGGGCAGGGTACGATGAGGGTGCAGTGGTGGTGTGATGTGTCTGTGCGTGTGTGGGTGTATGTGCTGGTGGGGAATGTGGCCTGTAGCCACTTCCAAGGTCCCACCTCCTCTCTTTCTGGGGAAGAAGAGGGAGCACATGGGGCTGGTCCTCAGAGGTGGCTGTCGCCTCTGGCCTGATAACGTGCTTCTCTACCTCCAGCCAAACTCCTTCTCTGCCTACCTTAACTCCACCCATTCCACCCTGTTCATGCCCCGTTACTACACAAGGACTGTGGGCAGGCCACACAGTTAGGGCGGTAGAGATGGCATACCTCTTACTATAGGGACAGAGGGACTGTCATGGAGCTGTGGTAGAAGAGAGGGAAAGGCCTAACTGCCCATGCCAAATATCTGAGACCTGGAGGAGCCACAGGAAGCCAGACCATGACCACCACAGGCATTTAAGCTCTGCCCTAAATGCTCCGATTCTAAACCTTGCTGGTCCTGATAAGAATCTGACCCAGGGTTTTAAGTTTCTCCTCACTGGGATCCTCTTTGCAAGTGGGCCAAGTGGAGCAGGGATGCAGCAGTCCACAGCAAAGGACAACAGTCTTGGGCAAGCAAGAGAGGGAAGGCCTCCTGCAAGGTCTGATCCACCAGTAAGGAGTTCCTATGGACCTCTCAAGGCTGGGAAGAGGCCTGCTGGCCGTCTCTGCTGGGCCCAAAAGCAGAGCTGGAGCTGCAGTAACCGCACTGACGCCTGGAATGAAGAAGTGCTTTGGGAGAAAGGAGAGGCAGGCTGCACTGAGTTGCATGGACATGAAGGCTGTGGTCTTTGCTGGATGCACACTGTGTGTGTGTGTGTGTATGTGTGTGTGCGCGCGCTCACATACATGTGTGTGCCTGGGGCGGGGCTCACTCATTATCTCAGTGTCTTCTGATTTCAAAGGTGCAGACAGCCATCTAGACCCTAGTTGCTGGACTCAGTCAGAGGCAAGAGTACAGGGCAGAAGACAGCATGAGGAAAGGCTTCCGGGGCTGAAACCAGCCTGGCCTGCTTCGTTCTGGCTTCCGCCCTGGTTGGCTGGCAGGCCCCACTGTCCCTTGCCCGTGTATAAGGCCTCAAGCATGACAGAAGAAGGTGTGCTGCCTCAGGACTCGGTGCCGAAGCCCTGCTGGGGATCTGGGGCTCCGGGCTCCCTTCCCCCAGGGAGTGAGGTGTCCTTCCGGGAGCCACTTACACAGCTGTGCTTATCATGGCATCTCTGCGTGTGCTGTTCCACGTGGGGAGGGCAGTTCCACTGGGAACTCCCTGCATACAGGGTTTCCCAACCCCAGAGGCTTCTAAAATGGACAGCAATCAGAGTGCTAACTAAAGAAATGAATGGTAAGAACAAACACATACTCTCTCCCCGCCACAAAAGCTCTGTGCCAACAGGTGCCAGTCGTAACCAAGTCAGGCTGCAAGTCTGATGTCATCGTTACCTGTTCCAGACCCCACAACATCCCGGCTTGGCGACTCCGCCATGGCGTCAGCGAGCCGCTCCCGGAGGCCCTCCTCGGTGTGCTCCACGGACGACATGTGCCGCAGCCCGAAGCCCTCAGGCCAGCTCCCACACACCTCCAGCAGGGTCACACTCCGGTCATAGGTACCTGTGCACACATGGAACATCCGACATTGAGCCTGTGCCTCAGGGAGCAGGCTGCTCTCTTTGTCTACCTGCCGCCAACACTCCTCTGTACCCAGGGTCCATTTTAGCCCTCACACAGGATGGATCACACCATGAGGGGTGTACAGCTTAGACTAAAGTGGCTCATGCCAGTGGATCCCAGTATAGACCTCCAGAGAACGACTCATGTGACACTGAGGCTAGTGGTTTTTTCTTTTCTTTTCTTCTTCTTCTTTTTTTTTTCACAGTTTTTGGCTGGGGGGTGGGTTTGAACCTACCATCTCCAGTATATGGGGCTGGTGCCATACTCCTTTGAGCCCAGCTTAGTGGTTTTAAAATTGTTTCTTTTTCTTTTTTCTTTTTTTTTGAGACAGAGTCTTACTTTCTTGCCCCTGGTAGAGAACCACGGCATTGTTGCTCACAGTAACCTCAAACTCTTGGGCTTAAGCTATCCTCTTGCCTCAGCCTCCCAAGTAACTGGGACTGTTGGCGCTTGCCACAATGCCTGGCTATTTTTTAGAAACAGGGTCTCGCTCTTGCTCAGGCTGGTCTTGAACTCATGAGCTCACCTCAGCTTCCCAGAGTGCTGGGCTTATAGGCATGAGCCACTGCCCCCAGCTTTAATATTGTTTCTGAGGTGCTGCAGGGTTCTTCTGGTCTTCTGGGACTGCCTCAAGAACTGGGACAAGGGAACCTCCTTTTCCAGATTCAACCAAAATACCTGTATATTTCTCTATTTGATACAATGACACTCTACCCAAAATTTCATTTACGGAAGGGGTTACATAGCCTAATTTTCTTTCAGAGTCTATGTCACCCTGGGTAGAGTGTTGTGGTGTCACAGCTCACAGCAACCTCAAACTCTTGGGCTTAAGCTATCCTCTTGCCTTAGCCTCCCAAGTAGCTGGGACTACAGGTGCCCACCATAACGCCCAGCTATTTTTGTTGTTGTTGTTGTTGTTATTGTTTTAGCTGGCCCGGGCTGGGTTTGAACCCACCAGCCTTGGTGTATGTGGCCAGCACCCTACCCACTGAGCTATGGGCACTGCCCACCTAATGTTTTTTTTAAAGCTTTCTAAACCATTAGATTCTGTAACCTACATCCAACGTCTTCACTTTACAGTTGAAGCTCCCAGGAGTTATGAATCAAGATCAAACAACGAGTTTGTGGCAGACTTGGTCCAAGAACTCCGATCTCCTGATGCCTCAGTCTAGAACCTGCTCTGCTCTACCACATTTCTCTCCCAGCTATCTAAGGACATGTGCACGACCAGGGCATTGTTATGGGGACACCAGCAATAGCGTTGGGTGATAGCATCTTCAGCAAGGATCTTTCCTTAGGCCAAAGCTGCTCCCCAATTCCAAAAAGTACATGGTGTTCTGCTGGATGCCAAGATTAGATTTTACATGCAAGATCACTTCAAAGTCCAAATTTAAATTATTCTACTTTATTATACAGCAAGTCTTCTGTGAAAGCTTATTTCATCTACTCTCTCTTGGAAGGAGATTATAGTCATGCTCTGTTGCTTTAAGCACATACCATTTCCCCAGCGATTAGGTAACTGAATCCAGTGCATTTATTGGGCTTGGTTCCTGCCAGCACCAGGAAGATGGGGAAAAAATGCAAATGCCAATGCTTCCCAGAGTTAAAAGTACACGAAACACACACTCTTTATCAGGCCTTGCTTCTTTTCTTTGATCAGCCGTCAGAAACTATCTTCCCTAGGCAGTCGGGCCTGGGCAGTATCAGCACACACTCCCTGCCAATGACAGGTGGTAATAGAGAGGGTGCGAGCCCCAGCCCCAGCAGGTGGCCCTGCCTCTGATAATGGCCAAAGCATTGAGGTGATAACCGTTAGTAAACACTCTGACAGCCGGTGACTCCATACATCAGCAAAGAGGGCCAGATAATCCCGAACTCTCCAGGCCAGACAAAGGCTCTTGTCCAGCCTGCTGGGATTTATATGTGTGGCAAGGGTCACTACTGGCTCCCGAATTTCATCAACCAAGTTTGGCTTTGATTTATCTCTTACCAAACTGTAGGGTAGATTCCCTACAGGCACATCTATAAATGCATCTCTCCAAAAAAGAAGCCCCTACCTTGGGAGTGGGTTGCTTGTCAGAGAGGACTCAGGAGTGGGGATTCACCCTACACCACCTTTTCTCTCCATCACATAGGCTCAGGATGTGGGTCTGGGGAGCTAGGTGCTGGGATCTGGGGCAGGGTGCTGAGTGTCAGCTGATCCTCCCAGGGCCTGAACTGTGGTAGGGTCATGTATCAGCAGTGCCAAGCCTGGATCCAACACTCAACCACCGCTGGCAACAACTCCCAGTGCCCAGGTCCCCAAGGACACACTGGGGCTTCTGACAAACTCAGCTTTGATTCTACTGCCCACTCAGTGAGTGATGCCAGGCAATCCCTCTATCTCCTTTTTCCATCTCTAAAGTGGAACTAATAACTCTTTGCCCTGTCTCATAGGAGTGAAGAGACTGAGCGAGGTCCCACCAGGCATCTCTGTTTCCCACTAGTGCTTCCCAGTCTTACTTGACAAGATCAAGAGCTACAGCATCGCTGTTTTTCTGAAGGGCCTGCCTGGGACACACATGCTTAATGATTTCTGAAGAGGGGATGACAAGAAAACGTGGCCCTTCTCCTCTGTGTATATTCTGCCTTCTTACAGACAGAGATGTTTCAGAGCCCGGAAACCTGCAAAGGGAACGACCATTTGTTTTCTCGCTTCTCAGGAGCAGAGTACCTGCCTCTAGGAAGGAGCTCAGTTGGTGCTTGTCCGTAGTGTGTTTAGAGGTCAGGGTGGGGGAGCTGACAGCATGGCCAAGCGGAGTATCGTAAGCCAAATCAGGAAGGAAACCAAAAAACCAAAAAACAAACAAACAGAAATTCAAAAACTGTTAAAAGCAAGAAAGGTTCAGTGAAGAGGGTGGGTCCAGTCTGTACAGATGGTAAAGGCCAGAGATGTGTGTAATATTTTAAGGGTAAAAGTAACAAACAAATTATGGGAGAAAAGAATCATGAGCTAGTGTTACAGTGGAGAACAGAAATGGACCTGGACTCTAACACATCCTAGCTGTATGACTCTGGGCCTGAGTCTCTGATTCCTCATCCATTCAAATGGAAAAATAACACCACCAAATTGGGCTACTGTGAGGATTACATTAGATAAATATAAAAGTAACTGATAGAGAAACAAAACAGGTGTGGTCATGTATATGTCAACAGCAACAAATATGTATATCTTCCTATTACTTGAGGCTTTTAAAAAATATTTCTTTATTTACTTATTTTAGAGACAGGGGATTGCTCTGTCACTGAGGTTGGGGTGCAGAGGCACCATTAGGTAGCTTCAAACTCTTGGGCTCAAGGGATCCTTCCGTCTCAGCCTCCCAAGAACTTGGGCTTACAGGCCTGAGCCACTGTGCCTGGGTTTATTTTGATGATCACAATGATCCTGAGAGGTAGTACAGGTGCTATCCCAATTAATGGAGGAGGAACTGGATGCTCAGAAAGGTGAAGTGACATGGTCAAAGTCTCTGAGTGACAGGTATGGAGCGAGGGCGTCTAATTTTTAGCTCATATGCTGCTTCCGTTAGCAGCATCTACACTGCAGATAACTATTATATATGTAGAAGTCACCTCTCTTTTCTAACTTGTCTTGAGAACTCTTGTCACCTTCAACCAATGCTTTTAAAAAATATTGTCCACTCTCAATATACGCCCAAGTTCCTTGAGGTGGCCCGGTATGATGGTGAGTCTCTTTGTCCACTGGACAGCACACAGGAGGAAAAAAAACTAATCGGTCTGTTCTCTTAGTGGGGGCATGGGAAGGAAGTCATGGGTAGGAGGAGGGAGATACCAAAAGTATTCAGGAAAGAAGCAGTTTATCAATTCTACTGTTCTGTGGCTCAGCGCCTGTGGCTCAGGTGGCTAAGG
>NW_003852489.1:4955894-4958511 GCF_000181295.1 Otolemur garnettii
AAAAAAAAAAAAAAAATTCTACTGTTCTGAAAAGTCACAGAGAGGATCCAATCAGTGGTCCTGATTACCCTGCTAGAAGGAGTCCCAGCAGTGGCTCTGTGATGCCCCCTTTCTGTCCTCCCTTCCACTCCTGGCAGCCCCTTTGCTAAGAGCACCAAAGGAGTTCCTGGAGTCTCCAGGTCCTGGAGTGAGAGCAGGGCTGCAGGTGTGTGTTTCAGCAGGCACCGGGGTGAAGAGGCCAAGCCCTTGGAGGGTGAGGTCACCTCTGGGCTCTTAGGAAACTGCACATCTTGTCAGTGTTGACGGCACCACTATCATTCATCCGGCTAGCCCAGAGACGCTCCACGAGATGAGCTGGCCCTTTGAGTCCCATTACCGAGTAAAGGGTCAGTTTCAAGGGGGGAGAAGATGCTCACTTAGTGCAAGCTGTTTGCAAGGCACAAAATACACATGCTTAGCAACAAAGATCTCTCCGTCAAGCAGCCTCTGCTATTTACAAAGCCCTCTAGCATGTATCACTTCCGTTAACTCACACATTCATCAAATATTGATTAGCGTCCACTGTGATATGACTCAAGCACTGTACGCAGGCACAGAGTGAGCCAAAAAATAAAATAAAAAGAGAGCGCGTGGTCCTTCACACAACTCTGAGAAGCAGCAATTATCACCGTTTGACAGATTCACATTGCACTGAGTTTGAGAGACATGAGGCAATTGGTCCTAAATGTAATAGTCTTTCCAGGATGCCTCCTGGGAGCCTTCCTGCAGGCGGCCTCCTTCCCCACTATTCTCTGAATATCATTTGCTAAAAGTGAGTACAAGTCTGACTGCTCGATGCAACCTTGAGCAACTACACAAAGTGTAATGAATGTTCTTACACAAACCCTGATGGTATAAAAGGATCTTTACCTTTCCGGGTGAAGCTGAGGCAAGCCATGCACTTACCAAAAACATGAGTGCTTGCATACACAGGATTATGCGAGCAATTGTAGGTGTTTACGGATGCCTCTGAAGCCTGCCTGTGGACTCAGGCAAATTAGATCATTCTTATATTCTTATTTCCAGACTGCCTTACATCTACTGTTCCCATGATCTGTTTTTCCAACAGTTTAGAACAGGGGTTCTCAACCTGTGGGTCACGACCCACAGGAACTGTATTAAAGGGCCGTGGCATTAGGAAGGTGGAGAGCCACATAATCTATGTGTTTATGATTTAATAAAATAAATAAAATAAAATAAACAGAAGTCCCTACGGGTGTGGAGTCCTTCATAATGGGACAAGCTCAGGCCTTTGCCCATCTGCTTGTTCAGAGCAGGTTCGCTTATTTTATGACCTTCTCAGAAATTTGACAGTCACTTTGGAGTCAAAACACTTTGGGCGGGGTACCAAAGTCTGAATATCTGGGCAGAAAATGGAGTTAAAATTAAAAAAGAGGAAGGCAGAGGATGATAATAAGCAGAAAACAATCTCACAGTTTTACTCTATTGTCTTTTGTGCACTTATTTTATATTGGAGATTCTGGAACGGGAAAATAAAACAATCTACCTGGGGTGGCATAGAGAGCTGGTCTCATGTGGGTGAGACCCCTGAATCCTGCTTCCTAGCTTGGCACCCAGTGTGATGCTCTCTCCTCAGAGGAGAAATGGATCAGGTTCTTGGGTTCCACAAACCCATTAAAGGCATGCTATGACAGCTGGTAAGCTGGCAGCTCCCAGGGAGGCTCGGGACGTGTGCCCTGCCTTTGTGTGCCACCGTTACAGGGGGTGGAGGTGGAGTGAAGCAGGTAGGATGCCTCTCTCAGCTGATGGTATCTAATCACACCCTCGCTATTATGAGACTGTGGCATAGCCTCCACTTTGCATCAGTTAGATTCAGAGGAGGGTTTGGGCTTTGCTGAGAGCCTGTTGATCATATTTCTAGTTACCAGGGAGACCAGATATCAGAAGCAAAACCTGCAGTGAACAATGCCCTTGAAGATGTAAGCCCTTGGATGAGAGCTCATGATAATAATGCTCTCTCTCATAACTAAGAAATGATCTCTGACGTGATACAGGCAACCACTGTAGAGCCTCCTTGCCTAGCTCACCAAAGTGCTCACTAAACTGGGCTTAAGGCTGCTGCTGTGGGCCACACTCCTTTCTCTACACTGTAGGCTGACTCATATCAGCACAAGCTGAGGACTTCAGCTTTACTTGGTGTGATGGTCAATTTTACATAACTTGACTGGGCTAAGAGATGCCCCATTGGCAGGTAAAACATTATTTCCGGGTGTGTCTGTAAGGGTGTTTCTGGGAAAGATTAGCATTTAAAACAGTTAACTGAGTAAAGAAGATCTGCCTTTACAATGTGGTGGGCATCATTCAACTGACGACCTAACAGATAAAAAAAGGTGGAGGAAGGGAAAATCCATTTTCTCTGAGATGGGACCTCTATCTCCTCTTGCCCTTGCACATGGGTGCTGCTGGTTCTCAGGCCATTGAATTTTCACCAGGACTTCCAGTTCCCTTGGTTAGCAGGTCGTCAGACTCAGACTGGTTCTCTAGCTTGCAGCAGCAGGTAGTGGGACTTCTTGACCCTCCAAATCATGAGCCAATTCCCATAATAAACCTCATATTC
>NW_003852489.1:4958624-4959325 GCF_000181295.1 Otolemur garnettii
TAGGGTGAGAGGATATGAGGACCCTCTGTGTCCCAGGCAATCATTTAGGCTGGTTCCCAAGATAACTGCAGTCCCACATCCAAGGACATACATGGTGCAGAGCAAAGAGGCCTGGACTACAGCAATCTTTTATAACTTATTATCTAATGCTTACCAAACTTGTGACACTCAGTCAACCATCTTTTACCCATAAGCATCCATGGCTAGAAGTTTAGGTTTGGGGCATTGTGCTATTTTGAAAAGATCTATTAATACTACCTCGTGTGTAGAATTGAACTGACAAGGAGAAAGGTACCGACACAGCAAAAAAAGGTCTCAACTAATTTTGACAATGAAGCCACACTTTCGTAATTATAATATATGGTCATAATGTATACTTTAAAGGTTAGAATCAAAACATCTAGGTTATAACTGGAATTCACCCATTAATTTTTTAGTTCCTCTGGGCAAGTCACTAATCCCCTTTGGGAATTGATTTTCCCATGTTTCCATGGAAAGTAAACGAATGATTCCCATTTAAAGGATACACATTGCACTAAGAGTTTCAACGCAATTAACAATAACACACTGGGCGGCGCCTGTGGCTCAGTGAATAGGGCACCAGCTCCATATACCGAGGGTGGCGGGTTCAAACCTGGCCCCGGCTGAACTGCAACCAAAAAATAACCGGGCATTGTGGTGGGTGCCTGTGGTCCCAGCTA
>NW_003852489.1:4959396-4969574 GCF_000181295.1 Otolemur garnettii
GGAGGTTGCTCTGAGCTGTGATGCCACAGTACTCTACTAAGGCAATAAAGTAAGACTCTGTCTCTACAAAACAAACAAACAAACAGTAACACACTAAGCGTAATATTAAACTGAGTTTGAGGTATCCTAGGGTAAAACCACCAATTTCATTTTCTGTGAAACTATTCACTGCATAGTCAGTAGTCATATCACAAGAGTCTTGTTCTCACCTAATTAAAGGCACATGGTAAGCAGAAAACCTGGGTTCAAATGCCATCTCCTGTCACTTTCTCACTGTATGGCTTTGGGAAAGTCATTTCCCCCTCACTGGACCTTGGTTTCCTTACCTACTGCAGTGGTGCAGTGGGTTGAAGACTCATCCATCAGCCACCCCCAGACAGAAGTAGGTCCAGCTGGAGCCTCAGAATGTGACTTTATTTGGAACTAAGGTCTTTGCAAATGTAACTATAGGTCTCAAATGGAAATAAAACTGGATTTAGGGTGGGTCCTAAATCCATTGGAGGGTGCCCTTAAAAGAAAAAAAAGAGGCTGGAAGGCCATGTGAAGACAGAGTCAGAGGCAAGTAGAGGGACTCCAGGAGCCACCAGAAGCTGGAAGAGGCAAGGAGGGCTAACCTGGCCCTTTTGAGGCCCTGATTTTGAACTTCTGGCCTCCACAAATAAGAGAGAAAATATTACACCTATACAACAGGGAAAAGAGTATTTGCCATCAGGGCCATTGCGAGCATCAGATCAGCTGGTCTATCCTGCACTGGGTCCCAACAGACCAGACCAAACCAAAATGGAGTCACTCACGCTAAATGCCACACAATCAGAACAAAACTTTAAGGAAGCAGATAGATCCCAAAACAGACCAGTTTTTCTTGAAAACCAGGAGATTCTGGTGTACCTGAGTCAGTGTAATAAGGAAGCCTCCACTTTAACTCTCGCAACAAGAGTAACCTGAAGTAACCTGATGTTAACCTGATGTTAACCTGAAGTAACCTGTTAACCTGTCAACTGTTTTTCTATTGCTCGAGTTCCTCGTTCTCATGTTATAAAACCCACGGTTCTGCTGGGCCCAGTGCGAGCCCTCATTCTAGTTTGTAGAAAGGAGGCTGCCTGGATTCATGAAATTGCAATAAAAGCCAATTAGATCTATAACTAAATTTGTTATAATATTGTCTTTTGACAAATGCCTTGTATAACTGCACAGGGCCACTTAAACATAGAGGATTACCCCAGGCTGGGTGAGTAGCTCTTCTTAGGGACAGTGGGATTTTAAGAAAGGCTGAGAGAGATGGAAGAAACTCGGATGAGACAACAAGCAGCCAGAGGAGTGACGATGGGGTGGGGAATAGCCACGGCAGTTCTGTCCTGGGCACTGCCACCATTAAGAGCATTGGTTACATGTCAATCCAAGCAAGGGCCTTGGATGGGAGAGTCAAAGCGGTAAGTGGCTATGTGTACCCGGCTTCTCTGAGGATGCCTGTAGGGGGCACAAGAGAGTAGGGGAAATGCTTCTTAGCTACAATGAAGAAGGTTAGGTCCCTCATACATCTCAGTGATCTTCCCACATCTGAGGGTGGGGATAGGACTTCACCGCTTCCTAAATTCTTTAATAAACAAACAGCATCATACTCAATGCAGGTAAGGATGGAACAAGGCAGACTGTTGCTGGTGGGAATATCACTGGCATGAGTTGTCTCAAGGGCAATATGGCAATATGTATTAAGAGTTAAAAATATGCCCAGCTACTGACCTAGGGATGCCATTTCCAGAAATCTAGCCCAGGTAAATTAATCTAGGAAGCAACCAACCTCGTGTGTACAAGATGCTCACTGTCACTTTGACACAGGCTTACAGAGGTATTTGTTAAGTAAATTATACTTCATTCTTTCAGTAGAAGCAATAGAATATTAGGCAGTCATGAAAAATGATGCTTATAATGGTAAATTATTTAAAGTACAATGTTAAATAAAATAGCAAGACACAAGCATACAGTTAGTGAACAATGTATCTTTAATAAAAGCATAGGAAAATATTCTAAAAGATTTGTGACACAACGTTCACTACAGTTGCTCTGGGTAGTTGGATTATAGGGAACTCTTTATACCTTTCAATGTGTTTCCCTACAGTTCTGTAATCAATTAAAAAAAAGAAAAGAGGCAGGACATGGTGGCTCACTCATACCTGTAATTCAAGTAAGGGGGCCAAGGCAGGTGGATCGCTTGAGCTAAAGAGTTCCAGACCAGCCTGAGCAAGAGCCAAACCCCTGTCTCTACTAAAAATGGGAAAACAAGCCAGGCATTGTGATGGGGGCCTGTAGTCCCAGCTACTTGGGAGGCTGAGGTGAGAGGATTGCTCAAGCCCAAGAGTTTCAGGTTGCTGTGAGCTGTGATGCTAAGGTACTCTACTGAGGGCGACAAAGTAAGACTCAGTCTAAAAAAAAAAAAGAAGAAGAAAGAAAAAAAGGAAAAGTTGAGAGAGGAAAACATGCCTCCTGGAAGAGGCACTCACACTGGGACGTGGGGAGAGGGCCTGCAGAAAGTGTGAGAGGGCCGGCCTGGCCTGGCCAAGTGGCCTCCTTGTCAAGCTTCCATGCTCAGTCTGGATTCAGCAGAGGGCAGGTGACCCTGCAGCTCCATGGCTGGTGCTTGACTCTTCCCCTAGTGGCCATGGCAGGCTGCACGCAATGTTGACTCATCCCTGTGTACATAGGACATGTTTCTTTTTAATTCATATCAGGAATGTGCACCAACGTGTGTGTGAAAAGTGGCAGAAACAATTCCACCTCTGTACCACTTTCATATATCAGATCAGAACGGGCCAGAAGAACAACTCTGGAAGGAGTCAGTTTTAAAAGCAAGTGCCTTTACCTGTCCTTTCCTCCCCCTACTACTACCCTTTTGATAAACAGGACACAATTTCCTAGCGATCTTTTTATGGTTGTCAAGGGATATCTGAGTCCTTCACACACCAGAGGTCACTGGGCACGCTCCTGCCCTCTCCCTGCGCTCAGGAGATCAGTCATCACTGCAAGTCCCTGAATTTTGACTAGCTTCATACTCAGACCTAGAGGTGCTTCAGGGAACAAGAGAGCTTTCCAAGTCAGGCTGGCACTGGCACTTCCTAAACTAGATTCCAGAGACCCTTTCCTATTCTGCTTTAAACCGACACAGTCAAGACCAACTGGGAAGAGCAGATCAGTTTATGTCTAGCCCGTAATGAAACTATCTCCTTCAGGGAGCGTTGGCCTGCTTCTGTGGGTGGAGAGAAAATGTACACACTGCACTGTTACAGGATTCCTACGGCAAGGCTCAGAATACATTGTAATCTAACTGCATCCTCGGAAACCTAACAATCCTCAAATGGAAAAACTGCATGGAACTTATCTCTCAAGACAGCAAGCATACAAACTGGGTTTTCTAGGACAGTGCTGACTCCAAATAATTAGGTCTGTGGTCAGATCAGATGTCAGGAAAGGTAAGAGAACTAACGTCTGCTGAGCGTCCATTTTACACCGGGCATAGCTAGCTACTTTATATACATTACTTCATTTAAATCACCCCAATAACTCCGAAGTGGATGCTGTTATCTGTTATCGCCATTTTACAGCTCAAGAAACTGAGGCAGATGGCAGTCAAATTTTTGCCACAATGATAATATCAAGGGTAAAGTCAGGATTCTAATTCTAGGTTTATCTAGCTACAAAGCGTTTCCCCACTAAAACCCATGATGAAATTTGATTTTCAAGATATGGTTGCAGTATTAGTAAGATGGTTTTTAGCTCGGCCTTCCTATTCCAGATTTTAAAGTGGTTCTTGCAGTTGGGCAGCAGGGGGTAGGGGAAGCAACCCAGCTAAAATCCTGTGATTTCTATGCTTCACAAAGAAGTCAAATGCAAAGCTCTCAACTAAGGAGAACTTTGATGCCTGGAACTTGGGGCCAAGAAATCTTCTGTTTTTATTAATCAAAGAAGATGTCTCAAAAAACATTAGGTTTACCACAGCTGGATTTTGGATGTGAAACTCAATATACACAGAGACGTGAGTGGTTTGTCCTTTTGAATTATTTTTCATCTTTTACTCTCCTTTTTCTTTTTTTTTGGCAGTTTTTGGCCAAGGATGGGTTTGAACCCACTACCTCTGGCATATGGGGCCAGCGCCTTACTTGTTTGAGCCACAGGCGCTGCCCTTTTACTCTCTTCTTTGAAGATCTGCCTTTCCTCAGAGCAAAACATTTTTGCTTCCCAACTGCCTGAAATGTGTGGAGGCCCAAGTTTGGCAGGCTTGGGCCCGGCTAGCCTCAGGGATTTGGGGGTGGGGGATGATTGACTCCTATTTGGAACTAGAAGGCTGTTTGTTCCTCTAAGCCCCTGGGGTAGTGCCCTGGGGAGAGGAAGGGAGGAGTCTCCACTCGCCCTGCAGGGGAGGGTTCTCACGTGCCTGCTGGTATAAGAGGAGACCCTGTTGACACGTAACTATGTGGATTTTAAAATGGTGCTACCAGCTTAGGCCACGTGGTCACCTTTCCACCTCCTTCAGTCACCTCAACTCACCAGTTCTCACAGCAAGGGGCAAACCTTCATCAGATCTTCAGCTACAGGGAACTTGGGCTGAAGAGGTGGTCCTGGCCTGCCATGACCTGGGGTCCCCTGTGTCACAAAGCATTGACTTTGCAGGAACTCACACTGTCACTGCTCAGCAAAAACTCAGCCTAACAAGAGCGGGATGAGGAGCAACACTGTGGATGCTGGACGTCTCACTCTCCAGAGTGGCTGGAGTGGTTTCTATCAGGCCTTGAGGAGGGTGGACGACCTTTCATACTGCAGAATGGTCTCGCCACAAGTGGGAAGGCACAGATGTTCCTCACCCAAGGGCAGTTGAGTAGAGTCCGCTGGACCATAGAGCTCTCTCATGAATGCCTCACGTGTCTCCACAAAGTGATTTCAGGTTGACTGGGGGATCACAGCAACTTTTATCTGAGGCAGGACAGAGCCTTTTAACTCCATTGTACAGATAAGGATACTGAGGCTCAGGGGCTCAGGGTGGTTAAATGACTTGCCTCAGTCACCCTAGTTTCCCATCTTACAGGGTATTTGGGAAGCATCTGTGAAGGTCTTAGTGAACAAACCAACACGCTACAGAAATATCTGGGCTGCCTGGGGAGGGCACAGGAGTGGAACCATGGTGACTGACCTGGCTGAAATGCCGCCCCTGACTTTCAGCCTCACTGCCTGGTCTTGTGGCCTTTGCGGGTGGGGTAGAGCTCAGCTGGGTATCACTCGAATTGATCACACAAGGTATGTTCAGGGCTTGGTCCTCACTTGAATCAGGGGGGTGCCTGGGAAGTGTTATTTCCTGCTTTGACATGTCAGAGTATTTGCTCAACCTTGGCTGGTCACACTGACTCAGCAGCCCAGGCATGGAAAGCAGGGAGGATGTAGGGAAAAGTTGAGCAGCTGCAGGAACACACAGGGTGAGCAATGAGGTGTAGAAATCTTAACAATGACAATAATCCCTTATGCCGCACACTGCTCTCCCCTTCACAAGGTGCTTTCACAGGCGTTTGCCCCCTTAATCCTCAGGGCACCTCTAGGGAGGAAGACAGGGCAACTGTTACCAGTTACCCCTTTCACAGTGAGGACGCAGTAAGGAAGTGAGGGGCAGAGCTAGACCAGGGAACCCCATCTTGTGCTATTCAAAGTAGGGTCTGCCCATCAGCCTCCCAGCGGTATAGAAAGGCCCCTCCCAGACCTGCTCCTCCAGAGTCTGCATTTTAATAAGTCTCCAGGGGTTTGTGTGACATTAAAGTTGAGAATCCCTATTTAGACTGTGTTCCCCTCACCCTGTCCTGCCCCCCAAAGCATTTTTTAGCTGTTGGTTCCTCAGAGTATATCTGTTTCTATTTACTCTAAACAAGGAAGTTGAGGCCCAGGGAAGGGACGTGGCATCGCCCACTCCGAACAGAGCAGGAGCCCACAGAACCCTGGTTTGCAAATCAGTCTAGGGTGCATTACACCGGCTTGTTTACCCAGCTGACATTCAGCCAGAGTCTCCCTTACCTTCCTTCCTCCCTCCACACCCCATAGGTTCAATCCTCACACTGCCAGCCCCTCCGCCGCTGCCCTTAGCTCCAGCCTCATGTTAAGTGTTAACACAAGTTCCAGGGACTGGGGTTAACACTTCATTAAGGCAAACGAGAGAAATTCCTGCCCCAGCGAGCAGTCCAGGAGCCAAGCCGGCGGTGGCACTGGGCCTTCTCCACATGGCTGCAGAAGGCTGAGGTGGGGTCACCTCTACCCTGTCCCGTGGCAGGCCTTACTGCCTAGAGGAGAGGGGTGGCGAATCTGTGCTTGCCTGGAGAGAAGGCTCTGCGTGGGCCTTGTAAAAAGCCCACTTCGTTAGGAAGTGTGAAAAATGCCCAAATCACTGTGTTAATCTGGTTACGATTTCCCTCTAACCCACTGGTCTCATTGTGTGCCAAGTTTGGCGCCACTGAGTAAGGAAGACTCGTAGGCCACGGCTGCAGTGTGGGGCCAGAATTGCCCCTCCCTCCCCTTCACTTCTACTCCACTGAGTCCAGTCAGGATGTTATTCATTTTCCCTAGCTGAGAGGTGAGTTCAAAAAGGCCAGTGGGGCCTCCTCTTACCCCTTCCTTGTGTAAGAAATGCCAATTCCTCCCATGAGGAGGAAGCAACATATTTTGTTTCTGCTATATTCAGGCAAGGAGCAGATTTATGGAGTCAGCCCAGGGTGTGTTTGTGCGTGCGCAGAAACCTGTCTTTTTATCTTTGGGCCTGTGGCACATAATGTTTTAGAGCAAGATTGGATTCATCCACAAGAGTCCATCAGGGTGGGGGGAGGGGAACCAAGGAACCAAGGGGCTCCTAGGAGGGACCTGGAGACCTCATGTTACTACGTTAAACAGACATGGACCTGTCAGGAAACCTTGAATTAGTGGGTAACAGCTGAATGCAGGAATTAATTTCTCATTGGGTTTCACTTGAGTTGTAGAGACACCTTTAGGGTTGGAAGGCTACTCGAATTGCTTTCTCATATCCCTCAGGCTTAAAAAAATAAAGTAAATAAGTAAGAGCAGTGTTTGTGTGGAATTACCAAATAGCTCAATGAACTTGCCAATTCACTAGAACTTTCCTGGGCAAGTCATTAGGCCTTTCTAGGACTCCCTAGAGGCTTCCAAAGAGGCCTCGGAGTTCTATAATCCTCTGAGGTAGGAGTGGCCTTCCTGTTCTCAAAATCCCAAATGGAGGAGCACTGCCCTCTCCCCACCACCACCCCGACCCCAGCCCTGCCCACCCTCAAGGCCCAGCAGCAGCTGCTCGAAGCCTTTGGCTCTAGCTGCAAGCTCTTCTCTTAGTTTGGTGCGTTACCTTCTTATGTTTTAAACCCTGTGAAATGGGAGGGAAGGCAGATCCCTTGGAGAGATGAGGTTGGGTATTAGGCCACTAGGCACCCTGTTTGCTTGGGGAGAGTGAGGGACCAAGAGCTCACTCTAGCTCTGTGAAGTCCTTGCCATGTGACCTTGTGCAAATCACTCAACTTCCCAGAGCCTCCGTGTTCTCTACTGTCTAAGAGGAATAATAATGCGAGTTATATGGAAGTCTCAAAATTACCCTCAGATTCAAATGGTGAAGTAAGTGACAGAAGCTTCGAGACTCTGATGATTAATCTGAATGTGAAGTACTCCGAGAAGCCAAGTCCCCTTAGGTTGGTGCTTTCACCACTTTATACCACATGCTCTGAGGTACAAGGATTATGGCCAAGCTATTTGGCTTCTTGAGGAGGGACAAATGTCCACATAGTTCAGGACTCAGCTAAATTTGGAATGGGAAGTCACCAACAATTCTTTAGCTTTAACGGTTGCACGAGATATTCACTTGAGCCTTCCAGGATCAAACTGAGCTCACCCTGAATTCATGCCGATGGCTCAAATATATCTGAGGAACAAGAAAGCCACTAGAACAGATTTTGCCACAAAAAAGGTACCAAATAAATTCATTATTGAATGAATGGAAGAAAGAACACACCCTCACTATATTATGCTTTGAAGCGTATCTCGTGGATCTGAAAGGGCATTTCTTAGCTACTCTCCAACGTTCCAGCAGCACCATCCCTAAATCTTCCCTTCTAAAATAATTCCAAGTTGTGGCAAATGATAGGATATCCCTCTTCTTAAAGACTGAATAATAGTGCATTGTATACAGTTTCTTTATCCATTTGTTCATCAACAAACAAGATTGTTTTCGTATCTTGATCATTGTCAATTATGCTGCAATGAACATGGGAATTTCTCCCTAACTTTTCATGAACTTAAAAACATGGAAATGCAGATATCTTTATGAGGTGATTTCATTTTATTACATAATAAATGTATCTTTAAAAATATACACAATAAATGTATTTAAAAAAATAACTCCAAATAGGAGCAGTCTCTATACTTAGAGGCACGATACTGAGCTTTCTACTCAGTAGGTTCTTTCTCTCTGCAACATGTATTTTTTTCCAGCAGGGTCTTGCTCTGTCCCCCGCCCCCAGAGTATAGCGCATAGCTCACCTCAACCTCAAAACTCCTGGGCTCAAGTGATGTTCCTGTCTCAGCCTCCCAAGTAGCTAAAACTATAGGCACATGCCACCAAACCCAGTTAATTTTTACAGTTTTTGTAGAGATGGGGTCTTGCCCAGATTGGTCTTAGACTTCTGGGCTCAAGTGACCTTCCTGCTTGGCCTCCCAAAGTACTGGGATTATGCCCTTGAGCCATTGTGCCCAGTCTACAGCATTTAAATAAGCATAATTTATGTTTCCATTTTTCCTGGAAAGACAATGTCCCAAGCCAACTATTTAGGAAAGATTATTTATCTTGACTATTCATTAATAAATGACAATGTTTGAATTCCACAAGTCTGAAATTTCACACAAGGGGCATATGCCTTCTGAACTACTTTCATGCCTAATACCTCTGGTAGAGACAGAGGCCTTATTTACAAAATGACTCTTGAGAATAGACGTATAAGGCACACTTCACAAACTTCACTGCTGGGGACATTGAGCAGTGCTAGGTCTTAAATACATAAACAAGTAGAGCCAATTCTCTTCCATGGCACTAACCCAAAAATGTCTTCTTTGTCTACATATGGTATCTCTTCCACAATTCTTTAGTAGTCAGCTTTTAAACATATGGTGGTTTTTAAAAGATGTTGGATTACATTCAGGTCTATTATTATACAAAAGGGAGTGGGCAATCAGACTGTCTACACCAGGGGCAGTGAGGGGCTCCAGTCTAAATGCTTTCCGAGAAGGAGAGTTGGACCAATTATCTGCCTAAGCGCAGAATTTCCACTGGATTCCTGAATACTCAGTTGCTCAGAAACTCTCCTTTGGGTCAGTGTTTTAGCATTTCCATCCCCATATGTCTGAGGGTCTCATGACACAGTCCCACCTGGAACAGTGGCTTGTAATTGGGTATTCTGAAGAACCTTAGACAGAATGTTCTGGGTGTAGGGTGGGAGAGTCGGGGTGTGTAGTCATAAAGAACCTTCAGGTTATTACAAACAACCGCTGGTCTGGAGCCTCATTCCCAGACTTCCCTAATGAGAAGAATCACCAGGCAGGCTTGTTCAGCAAATGGATATTCTAATGCAGCAGTTCTAGGATAAGCTTGCTCTAGAGCAGCAGGTCCCCAAATCCAATCTCTTTCTCTTTTGCAGTTTTTGGCCGAGTCTGGGTTTGAATCTTTCACCTCTGATATATGGGGCCGGTGCCCTGCTCCTTGAGCCACAGGCGCTGCCCCCACTAAATCCAGTCTTGAGAATCTCTGGCCAAGATTGAAAAAGCAAATGTCCTCCCATGATTGTGGCACCTTTGGTACAGCAATGTGGTCCCTGCGGGCAGCCCAGATGCAACTTCAATGGGAAATTGCTGACTGCTCCTATCCTCGGCTTCCTCCGGGTTTTTTTTTTCCAATTATCCCAAGACCCTCCCAAGGGTCTGCAACTCCATCTGCAACTAATCTTGGTGTTTCAAAGGGTTCTGCCTTCAGCCCTCTTCTCTTCTTTTCTTGGATGAGTGCATCCTCTCCAATAGTTACAAATCCCACTGAAGTGCTCCTGATTCCAGAACCACACCTCTAATTCAGTTCTCTCCAGGTTCCAAATCCATTTTTTTTTTTTTTTTTT
>NW_003852489.1:4969762-4974695 GCF_000181295.1 Otolemur garnettii
GGCTGGATTCGAACCCGCCACCTTAGGTGTATGTGGCTGATGCCTTAGTCACTTGAGCCATAGGTGCTGAGCCTCCAAATCCATTCCTATAAGACCAAACACCCTCACCTGGATGTTCCACAGCATCTCCAGCTCAACACCTCCAAAGCAAACACATTCATTACCGTACTTCTCCAACACCTGCTCTTCTTTCTCTAGCCCTAAGTGAATGGCAACACTGTCTTCTCCGTTACCCCAGCTGGACTCTTCCCTTCCCCACCCCTCCTCCAGCTCATCAGTCGGGTTTGTGGGCTGTACTTCCTAAGCCCCCTTGAATCTGTTCCCTACTCTTCGTAGACACTGGGCTTAGGCTCTCACCAGTTCTCACTGGGATAATTCCAACAATCTTCAAACTGGTCTTGCTGCCTATTTCTACACTCAAATCTGAGCATTTTACTCATCTGCCTCTAGGATTAAGCTGAATCTGCTTAGCACGACTGTCTATCATGTGGCCCCACCCACTGCCCAGACTGCACATCACGCCCTACCTGGAGCCCCCACCCCCACCCCACCACCATGTCTCTGCATCTGCTGCTCCTTCTGCCTCCAAGTTCTCCTCTGGTTAAGTCCTATTGATTCCGAGGACTGAGATCAGCTCGGGAAGTCTACCGTCCTGCTTGTGGGTCTGACTTAGGTCTTCCACAAGCCCCTCGACATCTTAAGCTTACTGTCACTTATCAACATGTGTGACCAATTCAACAGCACGATGGGTGTCTATTATGCTCCAGCCACAACACGCTGGGTGATGGGAATTTTGGTAAAGGAGACAGATTATGCATAAGAGCAGTAAAGTATTTTCTGGCCTATCCTTCCTCCCACACAGATTGTAAGTTCCAGCAACTGCCATTTTTGTTTGTGTTTGTTTTTTAGCTCTCTGTGTCCTCAAAACATAGCACAGAAAAAACAAAACAAAACATAGCACAGTACCTCAGTTCCTGACACCTAGCAGGAAGAAGGAAGGGAGGAATCAGTTTGTATAATTTGGGGAAAAGAGTAAGAAAGCTGCAGTTTCACTATTCAAACATTCAAAGAGAGATTTTATCGAAAAGGGAATGGATATTTTTTGTGGCTCTCAGGGGCAAAAAACAGGTCACTGAGAGAGAAGACGGTGATCTGGCAAATTTCAGACCAACATAAGAGGCGCCAAGTGACACAGCAAGCTGCCTCCTATAGACTCAGGACGTCCCAAGCACGAGCTCCTCTGTGAAGCCTTCCTGGAGTCACCCTGGGCACGCAGTCGGTCCCTCTACTACTAAGGCTTAAACGAACGCACACACTGCCTGACACACAGTAAATGCTTACACGTGCTACCCTCCCACTGATTCTTGAAGAAAACCTTGCTTCAGGGGGTGGAGTTAGACAGAGACTCTGTATTAGGCTACAGGGCTGGACTGAGAGGCCAGGACTTTAGACATCTCATATGGTATTCCCTTTAGGCATTTAAGAAGTTTCCTCCCAATTTTTCAATCACACTAAAATGACCTGACAATAGAAGGAAGTACTTCCTTCTCCAAGGGAATACAAATGCTCTTTGTGAATGATGTCACCTCCTCTGCAGGAACGATCTTTCAGGCAGGAGGGAAGCCCCCAGCTCACAGGGCTCCTCATCCTCACCACTGGACTCTACTCTAAATCAGTCCCTTAACCTCAGCAAGGACTATGGCACCTATACCACAGTCACCTCCTCAACTAGTCCTGCCAAATCCATGACCCATCCAACAACCTTGGCCTTGAAATTCACCCCCCACACCAAGGACTTTCACCTTCACTCCAGCAATTCACTCGCCTGGAGCTTGACATTGTCTGCAGTTGGCACTTCTAGTATTTTAAGCTTAGAAAGCTCATATTTTCATCATGGAACTTCCTATTCCTTAATTTCATATTCTTACTAATAATGTTGTTTGACTTCATTGAGCCTGTCAGCTCCCGCAGAGCCCTCACTCTGATGCCAAGACTTTGGCTTCCTCCTGGTGATTCCTTCACTGACCATCCCAGTGTTCCGGGCTCACGGGTCTGCTGACACCTCCCCTAGTCCCCACATCACTGCTCCGCCTTGTCTGTCTGCCCCTCCTGCTTTGCTGGGTCCATCCAGGAGGGTCCCTCCAACCATCTAATTTCTCTCTCCTGCTCCTGCTCTGGCACTGCTGAGTGGTGCTGTAGAAAATCCCACACTTCTGTCAACTGGCACCATGACAAATTTATCAGCCAGGCCCTCCTTGCGTCTCAACCTTTAGTTAGTTCTTTCTTTCTGTTCCCATTGGTTCCTGGTCAGTTCCCTCCTGTATTTCTCCCCAGCTCCCCTAACCTGTCACAACTGTCTCCTCATTCTCAGCAGATGACCTGCCAACCAACTGCCTTTGGGATTTCCTTTCTAGTTCTTTCTTTTAAAGATTCAGAAGTCTAGGCATCTTAAAAGTGACCCAGTGTGGGGAATGACAAGCATAAAACACAGCCCCTAAAGAATCGCCCAGCCAGTCGTTTAGGCAGAGCAGAGCAATCTCCTCTGATGAGGGAAAGCAGGGCTGGGAGTGTCAGCGGAACAAGAGAACAGCTCTGCTGTCTTTAGTTTCCCACTGAATACATTCTGGAGAGTTTTTGGTTTTGCCCTTGTCACTTCTGTTCTTCATCAGCTGGCTGGTGCCATGAGAGGCTGAGTGGCATCCTGAGGCAGAAGAAGATGATTACAGCAGGCGAGCCCCTGCCCCAGGCGGATGGTTTATAATCCAGATTACCCTGTGTCGCCTCCAAACGAGAAGGGACAGAGCAGTTATTTTTCCTGAGAGATGTGTGTGTGTCTCTCAGAGTCACGCAGTAACCAGAAAATACCCATCAATGGTGGCAAACAAGGGGCGAGGAGGCATCTCAACTTCTTGATGACCTCACCTCTCCCCACTCCCTTCCTTTTGGCCAGAATGAACCTCTTTCTGTCCCTCCAACATGCTGCCTTGCTTACCCCCAACTGTAGCTTAAACAGACTCCTTCTGGAAAGCCTTCTCTAATTGACCTAATCCTTCAGATTAGGTCAGGTGCTCCTGAGGCCACCTCTCAGCACATAACACACTCTATGGTTATTGCTGGTCAGCCTGTTTCCTCTTCCAGAATCTAAGCCCCCAAGAGCAGAGATATCACTGGCCTTGTTCTAAAATGCAGGACCACTTTATTTAGTGTCTCTGTATTGGTCTCAGAGAATCAAGGATCTTAGACGTCAACAGGACAGTAATATGATGCATGGAGAGAAAAGAATCCCAGGGAAGATGAAGCTAGGCTGAGAGGGAATCGGTTCCCTCTGGGGCAAGAAGACCTAGAGTCACAACCTCTGCACGTTTCCTGATGCAGCGACTCCAGCCCTCCACGCAGGGTTGGATGGGAGGCCACATCTCGGACAAAGGAGAAGCACCTGTCTGAGGTAGGTCCTTTAAGAGGAAAGGGATTTAATATTAAAGAGTGATTCAGGCAGGCGAACTCAGTGGCCTCTAAGTGGAGAGGGTTCACACGCTTCGCCTCAGCTGCAGTGCTCTCCCTGCTCCCTCTGCAGCCTGCGCGCCACCCTCCTGGCCCTGCTCTTTGTTCTGGGATCTCAGCCCTGACTCCTGCCTGTCCCAGCCCACCCAGGACTTTTTTTGCCAACCACATCGCATCTGGCCAACTGTGCCCAAGCCTGCATCCGGCCAGGCTCCGGGTCCTGCTGGAACGACTTGACTTCACCAGCCAGGCACCAACCCAAACCCTGGGCTCTTGTGACAGGAAGTGAAAGGGGAACAGGCAGTCTACACGGAGAGGGCGCCCCATGGAGGCTGCACAGCTCAACTGAGCAAAGACGCTGACACAGATTTGCTTCTCTCTTTCCAGGCAAAATGCCCAACTGGCACTGTTTTTAGAGGAATTAAGCTGCTTTCGACTTAGACGGAGGATAATCACAAGTTCCTGGAGGATAATATTGAGAAGGGTATCTGTCGGGAGAGACATCTGATCACACTCAGATGGGGCAGAGATGGCAGTGGGATGCTCGTTATCCTGCCGTCTCGGCCTTTGGCACAAACCTGTGCTTGTGCTTCCTCCCCTGGCACTTCTCCACTGCACCACACATCAACTTGTGAACTTTCCAAATTAGGGGAGGTGTGAGCCCCACCCCAGACCATAATCAGGATTTGTGGGCAAAGACTGGAGCCTGGGCATCTGCATCTTTACAAAGCTCACCAGGTGATTCTGAGGCCTTTCCTGTTGCTACCAACCATGACCAGATCTCTGCTCATGTCCAGGTCAGCGTGTCTGGCTAAAACCAGTGGTGCAGAGACAGCAGGATGCAGACCTCTGTACTTTTCCCCCACTCAGAAGCCACTCTGGGACCATGCACAGCAGGGGACTCAATGGGAAGGGCTTGTTCTGCTGTTCCTAGGGGCATTTTTAGAAACATACCATCCACACCCTGTGTAGCAACAGCCTAGGCCAATGTACTCATGAAGGACCATGGCAGAGATGACGACAGAGAATTGGTGTCAACTCTCCATGAATTGACCTTCTTTAGTGGCTTAGTAGGCTGTGAAATAGGATAGTGTAGCTGAGAAGTTTTCTCTCCTCCCAAGAGAAATCTCTTCACACAGGGCATGGCTAGAAACCTGTGGCCATCACTGCATTTGTTTCTGTAGTGGGGTTGTTCATTTCTAGATGCCCAGCACCGTAGGAGGTGACTGACACATCCCTGCTGAGTGAATAAGCCACTGAGGCCACCTTCAGGCTTGCGCTCTTGCTCTACCTATGTAAGTAGCCGGCCCAGTGAGGAAGCAGTTGACCCAGTGAGAAAGTAGCTGACCCAGTGAGGAAGTAGCTGGCCTAGTGAGGAAGTAACTGACTCAGTGAGGAAGTAGCTGGCTTAATGAGGAAGCAGGTGAGCCAG
>NW_003852489.1:4974921-5005542 GCF_000181295.1 Otolemur garnettii
CTAGTGAGGAAGTAACTGACTCAGTGAGGAAGTAGCTGGCTTAATGAGGAAGCAGGTGAGCCAGTGAGGAAGTAGCTGGCCCAGTGAGGAAGTAGCGGGTCCAGTGGGTAAGTAGCTGGCTTAATGAGAAAGTAGCTGACGCAGGGAGGAAGTAGCTGGCTTAGTGAAGAAGTAGCTGGACCACTGAGGAAGGTAGTCAAGAGAGTCCTAGATTGCCCAACTGCCCCAAACACTGCCTTAGAATCAAGAAGGAAACAACATTCTTAAGAACCAAGCCCGAAACTGCTGCCCTAAGTTCATGAGTTCCACCATAGCCATTGCCTGTCTACATCTCATTATCATGTTTCTGTCAACTGTTGCCACAAAGCTGTGGCCTATGAATGTTCTCACATACCTAAATTCCTTAAAACTAAAAGGAATCATCATTTCCATTCAAGAATTATTATCCAAATCATCCCTGAAGGGGAATGTCCAATTGTGTCCTATTGGCTCTTGGTTTAAGATATTTGGGGTGTCACAGAGAACAGACCAAATGACAGCCACTTTCCTGAACCTCATGGTGTGGAAGGAGCTGAATAACCTTTTCAGTCGCAACTTCAAATAAGGTGTGTTTTTATGGGTTTCTTATGCTGGGCTCCTAAAGGAGGGAGTACAATGCTGTGGAAGCAGCACTGGACTTGGAGTCAGAAGACCTGGATCCACCACCAACCAGCTGAGTGTTGCTACACAAAGACTTCACCTCTGTAAGCTTCCATGTCCTTATGTGTATATGAGGATAACGATATCTGCCCTCCAACTTGCCAGGTTGTTGAAATAAAGTGATGTGTTTTAAGGAATGCTAGGCTTTCCTCTAAGGACACTTCCTGCCAGGAATCCTCGGAGTCCTCTCTCGTGGTGGCTGGTCTCTCTCCTCCATCCCCTGGACCCTGTGGTGGAGCTGGAGTCCTTCTGCTCCTCACAGATGCAGACTTTTCCTCATTTCATGACTCTCATGCCCTGAGATTATACCGCCCACTACCCCTTCTTACTCTAGTCTGGTCCCTGTGCCTGCCTCTAGCCCCTTAGCCAGATCACACTACTTATTCTTTAGCAATTATAGCTCCTGGTTCACTGCCACTCTGTAAGTATCACAGCACTAATCCTGTCATAAGTCACACGCATGGCCGCCCTGGTCCCGGCCCTCCTTGCTCTCAGTGCTCCTGTCCTTCACCTCTGCTGCTCACTGCCACAGCCATTCCTTTGACAGAATTACCAGTAATTGCAAATTCCATCCCAATCTCAATCTCAGCTACCTCACACTGACCACCTCCTCCTATCTTTCTGGTCCTCTGCCTCCAATAACCCAACTCCAACCAGCTTTCAGCCTTGCCAGAGGCCATAATCCATTAATTCTGTCTGCTTTTCACGGCGCATCCCCATGTGTTCAATTGTTACAGTCAATCCCTGGCACACGTAACTTCTGCATCCTTCTTTCCCTTTGCTATCCTTGCCCTCTAATCATATCTGCTGAGTCCATTCACTCCTTTACTCTCCTAGATGATTACTTCATAGTATCTCCTCAATCCTGAAACTTCCAATAGCTTCTCTACCATTCTCACTTTTAGCTGAGGGCTTAGATTACTACTTTATCAAGAAAACAGAAGCAATTAGAAGAGGATTTAAAATCTCATCACTGCATCCACCCACCCATCTGGGTACACACAACCTCCCTCCCTTCCTTCCACCAAGGCCAATCCCTCCATCTATGCCCTAGACACCACCCCCTTTCCATAATTATGCTAGTGTTTCTTTCATTAAAAAGAAAGAAAGAAAGAAAGAAAGACCTTCTTGACCCCATTTCCTCCTTTAGTTACTGCCCCCATTTCTCCCCCTCCCTTAATCAAAATTCCTGGAAAGAGATGTCTGGACTTGCTGTCTACAATTGCTTTCCTCCCTGTCTACCTCTGAACCCACTCCAATCAGGTTCTGCCCCTACCTCTCTCCTGAAACTGCTCTTCCAAAGTTAATGACCTCCACATGATTAAATCCCACAGTCATTTCTCAGTTGCCATCTGGCCTCTTCCATCAGCAGGTCAAGTGTGCATGTGACGTCCTTGATTCCTCTCAAGTTTACTTGGCTTTTCGAAAACGCTCACCTGGTTTTCCTCCCATCTTTCTGGTTCCTACTTCTCAGTCTCTTTCACTGACTCTTCTACTCGTCTCAAGCCTTAAAAGGTGGGATTCCCAATGTATATGCGCAGTCTTCGTCCAGCCAAGAAAGGCTGAGACTGCCCAGGGAACCCTAGTTTGAGCTCTATTAGGCTCTGCCCTTCTTTCTTCTACTGGGTCCAAAGTGAGCCAGTGCCTAGGGCCTCTCACTCCCTGAACCCACAACCCCTTCTTCATTGGCTTTTCCACACGTGACCTGGGGATGAAAAACAGGTGGCCATTGGGGGTAGTAAGACAGACTGAGGGCAAGGGACAACTGCCACTGTTAGAGTCTGTGTCGGGCTGGGAGCTGTGGAAGGTGACGGCCAACCACGAGCTGCTGCACCCTCCACGGAACAGCTTCTCAGGAGGTCACACATCACTGCTTGAGTAATGGAGTCCAACAGAACATAAGAAAATGGGAGAATCAGGTGGGTTTTCGCAACTTTTTTCCTAAAACCAAGATGTTAAACTTTGGCTCACTGAGAAATGAGGTGTGAAGCCGGACGTGACTGCTAGGAAGGAAAGAAACAAGGGTTGGTTTTATTGTTATTTTCCCCTTTTGGAGGGGAGGGGTTGGGGCACCAGACAGGTTTCCCATTTGAGGACTGATAAGGATTTGCCTTGGGACACTGAAAAAAATAACTCTCAGGGTTACAAGGGAAAATGTATTCTTCCTGGGAAATGGAAGAGTCAGGATGAGGACAGAAGGAGCTACTATTCCCACACAGGCCTGGTTTGCCAGATCCAGTGGTGACGGGTGGCCTCCTGGCCCCGGGATGGGCCTTCTCCTTCCAGGCTGGGTTTAGCCTGACTCACAGCTCCAAAAGTCTCTACCTCCACTCAGCAAACAATGCCAGAGAAACATCTGCTACCCCTAACCTTCCACTTCCCAAAAGAAATGATTAAAAAGTTAAAGAAACACTTCCATATGGAAGAATCCAATCCCAACAGGTCACCACAAAGATACTTCAAACACAATAAAACAGGAAGAACTAAAAAAAGCAGAGAAGTTCACAGAACCCACACAATCTTTTATATAAGAAAAAAAAAAGCTACTCTGGGTAACTTTACACAGTTCTGAACACCATTTGGCAGTTAAGTATGTCCTTAATCTGCTCAATTTACTTATTACAGTAAAGGTTTAGAAGAATTTGAGAGTGGTGGCCAAAAATACTGCAATAATCTCTACTCCTAAAGTAAACTTACAAAGTGAATTAACTTCTTCGACTGAAATATTTCAAAGTTGAAAGTGTTCACCCTCCCCCTTCCTACCCCCTCCGAAAGAGACTGGCCACAGGGAAGACACGGTTATTTAAAATCGGAGACACTTGAGTGGATTTATGGTTATTCATCCGACAAACATTTATTGGGCACTTAAAATAAGCTGGCCCCAGTACTAGTCACTGAGATAGAACACTAAGGGTGCCAACCTCCCTCGGAGGTGCTTACAACACAGCAGGGAGACTAAGTCAGAACTCAGACCTACCGAGCAGGAAGAGGCAGCACAGACAGTCCTGGCTGCTCAAACTCCATCCTCCCGCAGCTGGGCAATAGTGGACAAGATACTTCACCTCTCTGAGCCCCCATTTCCTCAACTATAGAATGGGGTAGAGCTATCTCCATTACAGGGCTGGTAAAAGCAAGGACTAATGGGAGTATTCGTGGGCATGCCACAAATTGCTGATACCAGGAAGACTTTCTTCTCTGTCTCTGAAGCCTTATGAAAAGCTAAGAACCTGTAGATGTTTTAAGGCCAGAGGAAAGGGAGTAGACAAAAAAAAAAAAAATGACCTTTAAGGAGAGCAAAAAGAAAAAAGAAAAAAACAATGACAATAAAAACAATTCTACCAATATTTAGTTTAAATGTACTCGAAATTGTCCTTTTCTTTGGAGAGTAACTGAAACAGAGACAGTTCGCCCAGAGTTTGGCCAGTCAGGGCTGAGGGAAGCCTGTCAGGCTTTT
Organism: Otolemur garnettii; assembly: GCF_000181295.1. Classification (NCBI taxonomy): domain Eukaryota; kingdom Metazoa; phylum Chordata; class Mammalia; order Primates; family Galagidae; genus Otolemur; species Otolemur garnettii. The sequence continues at coordinate 4,979,075 of NW_003852489.1, forward strand.
GGAAGCACGTTGCTGATCCACGGGGAAGACCCAGGGCTGCGGGCAAAGCGGAGCCTCCGTCCAGGAGGCTGCATGCTGACTTCTTGGGCTGCTCCCTTGGGCCTTAAATTGCTTCCTGAGGTGAGGACCCCAGCTAATGGTTTATTTACAACAGGAAGAAGCAATTACCTTGGAGAACACTGACTCATACACCCTCCCATCAGCCAGGATGGCCAGCACTCTGCACCAATAACCCCCCAAAGGTGCATGAACCTGCAACTGCCTCCCTTAACAGACATGGCCAGGGGTCTCTATCATGGGCTCAGGTGAGGTGAGTGTAAATGAAGTGTGAGCAGGGGAGCCAGGGCGGCAACACCCAGCTCTGAGCTCAGGAAGTATAAAGTGCTGCTGCTGCCTTTTTTGTGGAACCTTAGGCAAGACCCTTATCCTCTCTGGGCAAAATGACTTGATAAATTCATGTGCCCAAATCTAGCTTCCCCAAAAGAATGTTGTCAGTAACATTAAAACAAACGAGCACAAAATGGATACAGAAAATCCTGGTAGATGAATGGAATGGAGCGCTCAGACAAAGTACAAAGGCATGTGACTGGGGAAGTCAGGCTTGGAATGAACACAATGCACCTTCCAAATTGGGAAGTCAGATTACCTGTTACGTAAAAGTTGGCAAGGCTTCTGGCAGCGTTGCTGGGCTGGGGGTAAGCATAGGTGGGTAAGGTTTCTTTCTAGAAAGACTCACAGAGAAAGAGGAGGGAAGCTTAAAGCCCTCTATAGGAGGAGGCTGACAAAGACAATGGGAAAGAAGCCTGAAGAAATGCAGGCTGTCTGCTCTCATATTTAATATCCAAGAACTAAAGGCAGAAGAGGTGCAAAAAGCTTAATAGTATTTGTAGTTCAAATTAAAGTGTTCAAAGCCCCGTTATAGAGCAGGGTAATGTATGCAATGACATCTGGGAGTGCAATCAGCAGAGCGCTTTCAAGAGCTGCCAAAGCAAACAACCAAATAACAAATCCACTTTACAGATCATCAATCCGGTCCTGGACTTGCCAAGGTAAATAGTAAAAGGCTGAAGTTTGCTTTGCAAACCAGGGAGCTGAGAGTTTAGCAAGGCCTTGGTCCAGAGTAGCGCCACTGGGGCAGGGCCTCTGGAGCTTCAGGCATGAAAGGAGAGCCAACAAGCCCTGTATCTGAAGAAGTCCAGAGAGGGGGCCAGCAGAGAGGGCTCCCTGGGGCGGGGGTCTGAAGACAGCCTTCGGTCTGGCAGGTGGCCGCAACGGCCAGGTGGGGTGGCGCCCTTGCAGGTGCCCCTCACCGGCTCAGAACACAGTGCTTTGTGTTCCTGGCTGCACTGGGGTTTGTGGATTTCTGAGAAGAAAACAGAACCCAAAGCTACTTTTCCTCCCTTTCTTCCAGTCTCTATGAAAGGCAGTTAATTCCCAAAGCCAGAAAGGCATTTCTCAGAGAAGTCAGTCAGCCTCCAGGGGAGAAGGTGCAGCCCTGGGGAGTGGACGCTCCCCAGAAAACCCAACTCCCTGGGAAGCCGACTCCCTCTGCTTCTGAGTCTGAGGCAGTTCTAGAGAAGCAATGGCCAAGGAACCCCCCTGGGGTCACTGCTGAAACTGTTATAACTGGGAAAAAGGGCCAGACCCTCTGGTCAGAGCCAGTAGACAGAAAACAGCAGATCTGGGACAGAGGGGTTAGAAGAGCTAGTCCTGAAAAATTAGGCGCCTTGACCAAGGACATATTATAAATGAGGCCTGGAAAGCGGGATGCAGCATGTCAGGCTGGAGGGAATCTCCTTCCCCACCCCTGGAAGAAATTGCTGCTTTGAATTTATAGCGCACACACAAGGCCTTAGGAGTTCAGTGGAATCAGACCTGACTAGAATGACGCTCCCTGAAGGGAAGTTTGCCCGAGTCAACTTGGTGAGAAAAAGAAACAGCCTGTAAAGGATGCAAGCTAAAAGTAGAGGTAGTGATGTGCCAAGGGAGGCCTCCTTCAGCCTGCTCCAGGTGCTCTGGGATAACAGCAGCGCTGGGGCTGCTAGAGCACTCCTGGGGACTGAGGTCCGGGGCTGGATGCAGGTTTGGGTTCTGTCTACCCCGAGAACAGCTCGGGGTAGTAGAGGGTCTCAGTCTCAGGGTACTAGGTCAAGGCCCCCCAATGGGTCAGGTGTTTACTGGGCACTAGGAATATCAGTCGCTGTTATAATGAACTGTCCCTGTGACATTTATGTTTCCCCCGAAATACAATATTTTTGTGGCTCCTTTGCCCTCTTATGACCTGCAATGTGTAAGGCACTGGTTCAGTAACTGACTTCATTATCATTCTTACAATATAACTACAACATAGGTCTTATCAGCCCATTTTATAGTTAAGGAAACTGAGGCTTTGAGAAGTTATGTCACTTGCTCAAGTGTCATCCAACTCACTTTGTCTTTTTCTGTGACTTCTAAGGAATGAAATGCTGGTCCCTACCTCCCCCTTCTCTCAACAGCTTTTAAGGGCAATGGGTGGACACGAGCTGGAAAGCCCTTGTTGATGTTCCTCCTGCATCATGGGATCATTTGTTCACACATCTGTCTCCCTTGCTAGACTGTGAACACCCAGAGGGCTGAGACTGTCTGATTACATTTCTGAATCTCTACTGGGGGCTCACCAAATTGTATGTTGAATTAATATAAATGAATGAATGAACTGATGAACACACACACAGATGCTGACTCATCTATCAGCCAGGGAAACAAAGGACTGGAAAGGTTCTAGAATCTGCTAAAGCTGTATAGCTAGTCTAGGGGGCAAAGAGGGGACTCGGGCTCAGGAGGCAGGAAAGGCTGGCACACATCGTGTGACATGCACAGGATTGGCAAGGTGGCGCACAGAGTGTGGGCTGAGGAGAAGGTGTGTTATTGGCAGCGATGAGGCAGAGGCCTGCCTGCCCCACAAAGTGTCTCGTTTTGTCCTGGGCCTGGCCTGAGGTCATGAACAGTTACTGCTTGATAAGGACTGGCGCCCTCACAAGATTACAGCCAGAAATCAGCTGCTGGGCACAAGCTCCTCCACAGATAGAGCTTTTCCAAGACTAACAACCTGCCGAGGTGGCTTTAAAGTCTGAGGGCCAGGAGCTCCCTGCGCAGCACTGCACTTGTCCCCACAGAGGGTTCCATTTCTCTGCTCACCCTGTTTCCCCTCTGACTCATCTTCCAGTGAAGGTTCAGAAATAGGCTTGAGGTGGCTTCAGGGAGATAGGAGGGCCCTTGGAAAAGCACCTTGATGGAATCTACAGAAAAGGGCTTGCAGAGCCACTAGGCTATGACAGTATTGGTTTGGGGAAGGCAATACTCTAGACAGGACAGTGAACTTGGAGTCACAATGCCAGGATACTGTCATGGCTTCACCTTTTACCTGCAACATGACTTCTCTGAGACTTAGCTCCTCTTCTTTAAGGTGGACAATAATTACTAAAGGACAATAATTCCTATTTCATAGGGTATCAGGGGGATTAACAGAGGTAGTGGAGTTGAAAGAACTCTAAAATTTGTAACAGTTTCTTCACATGAGATTTCTTTTCTTGCTGTCAAATTGAACTATTTGACATAAATCCCACCAGTGAACTATATGCCCCTCACAAACACGGTGATCAGGGGCTCCCAAGGGAAGGAAGATGGTCTCTAGGTTGACTAAGGGATGGGACAGGGGGATGATGGTAGGAGAGCAGGAAGTTCAAGGCCAAGAGGACTCCTTATCTGGAAGCTGTCCTAATGAGACACTGCTCTAAGTGGGTCGCCAGGCAGTATCTGTTCTAACAATGCCTTCTCATGGCCCACGAAACATGGGAGAGAACCCGGCTGGGTGCTTTTCCACAGAAAGAGGAGGCCTGTGGTCCAGCCCCAAAGCCTGGCAGAATGGGTGGCAACTCTCTGCACTTGTCTGAGGCAGCCTCGCCCTGCTCACAGGTCGGGACCCACATGCCAAACCAGACACACATATGGAGACAGTTAGCCCACACATGCAAAAAAGACAGACCAGCACAGGATGATACATGGAAAAGGCCAGCTTGGTACAAACCAAAAAAAGTACACCACCCAACCCATCACGGGCTCAATTATGGACAGATAAAGCTCTCATCAGCTCCAGATGGGCTGAGGGCTCAGAGGGTGGTCACTTCATGCCGACAAGCACACCTGCCACCTGTTGAGTACACACTGACAAGCCCACACCGGACTGAAATGGCATGAAAATGTGTGCCTCGCTCAGGGTTCTCTTCACAAGAATTCTCTTTCCACTTTCTCTCACCTCTAGGAGTGAATTTAAGAAGGGTTATAGTGTTTGGGCCTTTTTCTTGAGGTTAAAGTGGCCTAAAACCAGTCTGGGCTTATACTAGGTGACCCCCTCCTCTGCCAAGGTAGGCAGCCAGGGGACTCGAGAAAATAAGGGATGGGGCATTTGGCTGTTTCTGGCCAATCTTCTCTCCATTCCCAAGGAAATTCAGAAGCTCTGGTGTTCATACCTCAGAAACCAACTGGGAAAATCGAGTGTCTTGGAATGAAACAAGGCAGCAGGGCTTGCCACATGCCTCAGAAAAGGGCAAATTCTCTTAAGATCAGCAGGGACCTTTGGAATTTACCCAAAGAGCCTCCCTCTCACTCCCACCCCTATCATCTCCACCCCCCACCCCTTTTGCTGAAGGTTCTAGGTTGTTACTGGTATATATATGTGTATTTGTCTTGTCATTCTGAGAAACTTGGAACATTCTGGAGGGCAGAACAGGGTCTTAGGTGCTTTTCTCACTCTACAACATCTGGCACCTACAGAAGGTTTTCAACAAGGAGTTGTATTTGTTCAACAACAAACCTGCTGCGTGTCTGGCACTGTGCTGGTACATACTTGTAACCAATAGAGAGGCCTTTGGGAGGTGGCTTCGCTTGACCCCTTAGGGAGACAGCAGAATGGTCTCATCACGATTGTAGGGTGTCAAAGCTGGCAGAGGCCATACAGCACCATTTGCTGACTTTGCAAACTGAGGCCCAGGGAGAGAGAATAATTTGTCCCCGGGCATGCTATGAGCAGAGTTATATGCTGGGATTAGAACTTGGGTCTTCTCCCTTCCAGACCAATGCTGCCCGAGTCCTCTGTGCATTTTAGGTGTCCCCTGTGTGCTCACTGGCACGTGTTGCTGAGGGATGGCCAGATAGGTTTGGTACTCCTGGAACACTGAGGTCAGAGAAACTAACAGGTCTGTAGGGAGAGAGTGTTAATCTCAGTTTTAGCACCAACTTAGCCAACTGGCCACACACTCAAGTACTGGCCTCCTCCATAAAACCTTCCACTGAGAAGGACAGCTTGCTGCCCAGTGTATGAAGGCCTACATTTGGGGGCCCAGGCCAATTCAGGAGTTAATTCTTGGGAACTACTCCCAGCTGTCCTCCCAGCCTGTGAAATGAAATTGGAAGTTTCAGAACCTGGAAGCCTTGAACCAAAAGCTTTTTTTTTTTCCTTTTTTTTTTTTTTTTGTAGAGACAGAGTCTCACTTTAGCACCCTCAGTAGAGTGCCGTGGTGTCACACAGCTCACAGCAACCTCTAACTCCTGGGCTTAAGCAATTCTCTTGCCTCAGCCTCCCAAGTAGCTGGGTCTACAGGCACCCGCCACAATGCCTGGCTATTTTTTTGTTGTAGTTCGGCCAGGGCTGGGTTTGAACTTGCACCCTCGGTATATGGGGCCGGCGCCCTACCCGCTGAACCACAGGTGCCACCCGAACTGAAAGCTTTCCAACTTGAAAGAGACTTCAAGGCATCTAGACTAAATTCTGTACTGTAAGAACTTGTTTGCTTGGTGATTTCTCCCATTGAATAATAAATTGTATTAGAGTAGGGGCTGTGTCTTAGTCATTTTTACATTTCTAGTGCCTAACAATGTCTGATAAAAGGAAATTCTCAGTAAATGTTCATTAAACAAACATTGTGAACTTGGTAATCAGGGACAGCTTCCTGGAAGAGTTAGCATTTGAGTGGTGTCTTGTAGTCTCCATAAATAAACGTAGCTAAATCATGCAGGTAAGCAGGGAGGAAGGAGAGAGGATGAACGCAGGGCGCATAGAACCCTTTTCCTCCCCCTCCTCAGTATCACCCAGAAGAGCTATTCCTGTCCCCTTACTTTTGTTGTCTTTAAAAGTCTTTTGTTATTTCTGGTTAGGAAAGTAATATATGGGCCTACTTTTGTGGTTCATGCCTGTATCCTAGTGGTCTGGGAGGCTGAGGTGAGAGGATTACTTGAGGCCAAAGTTCCAGGCTGCAGTGAGCTATGATTGTGCCACTGCACCCCAGCCTGGGTGACAGAGACTGTGAACAAAAGAAAAGAAAGGGAAGGGAAGAGAAAGAAGAGGAAAGAGGAATGGGAAGAGGGAGGAGGGGAGGAAGGGAGGAAAGAAAAAGAAAAGTAATATGTGGATCAAAATTTGTACCATCCCCAAATGTACATATTGAAACCCTAACCCCTGGTGATTTGGTATTTGGAGGTGGGAACTTTGGGAGACCATTAGGTAATAAGATGTAGCTACTTCAAAGGACACTTAAAAAGAGTTTTAAGTCTTAAGCAGATATCCAATGTTTGGGAGGTAATTAGGTCATGAGGGTGGACTCCTCATGATGGGATTAGTGCCCTATAAAAAGAGAGCTTTCTTCCTCACTCTGTGCCATGTGATGACATATGGAGAAGATGGCCATCTGCAGACCAGGAAGGGTCCTCACCAGACTCCAGATTTGCTGGCAACTTGATCTTGGACTTCTAGCCTCCAGGACTGTGAGAAATTAATTTCTGTTATTGAAGCCACCTAGGCTATGGTATTCTGTTATAGCAGCCAGAATTAATTAAGAGGCTGATAACTGTAGAATAACTACACAAAACTGAATAAAAGAATGAGAATTCCCTGTTTCTTTGTTTCTGTTTTCTACTTCCCCCAGAGACAACCACTATTAACTGAGTTTAATGCTCATACTAGCACCTAGGCTTCCTTCCTCCTGTAGGATCGTAGTATATATACATCACTTTTCACCTGCTTTTTAAATATTTTAATTTTAATTTTTTCAGGCACTAACATTGGATATCTGCTTAAAACTCTTTTTAAGTGTCCTTCAAAGTAGCTATACATTATCGTGTGATACATGCATACAAATATACCTTTACTCTCTCTACTGATCAATAATTGGATTATTTCTTTTTTCCCTTTGTATTAAACAGTGCTTTTTACCCATACTGTAATACTTCAACCTACGTTTTTGTAGGATAAATTCCTAGGAGATAACTTGCTGAGTCAAAAAGAATAAATTAAGATATAATGGTTGCTACCAAATTGCCTTCCAAAAAGGGTACACCAATTTGCACTCCCATGACTACTGTATGAACAAGCACTCCACCTTTAAAAAGGTGAGGCCTAGTGCTCACCTGCCGTGAACTGAGCGCCACCTCTGTCGCTCAGAACACCTGCCTGACGTGCTGTTGCTCCCTCATCTCTTCGCACCACACACCTGTCTGCCATCTAACTCTCAATACAGTCTCAGCACACCTCTACAAAATCACGAACACTTACGCTTATCATAGTAATTTATAAACGTCTGTAGTCCCATTGCCTCTACATACAGTGTTTAAGCTGCCTCATGGTAGAGATGGCGTCCAATCCGTCTTTTTATCATCTCACATTCTTCTCTCCCCATCCTCTCCCAAGGAAACACCTAGTCCAAACATCTCTTCTGGGCTGCAGACCTACAGATGCAGTGGTGGATTTGATATTTTGACATTTCTATTGGCAACGGAGTGTGTCCACACCTTTTTCTCCACACTTAAATGAAGAAGTAAAATGAATAAAACGAGTCAGAAAACCAGGGACTATCCTTACCATCTCCTCCTCTCTCATCTCCTCATATCATTCCATCATGAATACGGAATCTACCTTCTAAATAATACGCTTAACTGTCCGCTCCTGTTTGCTACTAATGGCAGCCTAATCCATTCACTCGTCTTCCACCCCACTTTTCTAGCACTCCTGTAGACAGAATAATCTTTTGAAAACTCAAATATGATCATGTCACCCACTTCTGAAAACATGCTTCCCACTGCTTTTAGGATGAGACTAAAATCTATGTGAGTAGCAAAACCTTACAGCCTCACCTGTACTGTTTTTCCCTCCAGCCACACACGCCCTCTTCCTCAATCCTTAATTTCCTTCTTCTTCTTCTTTTTTTTTTTTTTTGGAGACAGGGTCTCCCTCTGTCACCCTGGGTAGAGAGTTTTGGCATCATGATAGCTCACAGCAACCTCAAACTGCTAGGCTCAAGCGACCTTGATAATTTCTTTCTCTTCCTCCACTTCTGTCCCCTTTGCTGAGTTAACACACTCATCAGAGCTTAAGTTAAATGTGACATCCTTAGAGAAACTCCCTGAACACCCCTTTGAGATGTCCTCATACCACACAGAATTTTTCCTTCGTTAACACTTCATGCAATTTGTAGTTGTTTATTTGTGAGATTAGATTATTGTCTTTTCTCCTGCCTAGACCATAAACTTCACCAGCTCTATTGTGTCTGGGCAGAGAGCATTAAATAGTATACCCTGTAGCCGTCAGTGGGTATGTGATGGATGCTGAACTAATGAATGTCCGGAGCTCGGTAATGTGTGACAGCGTGATTTTTCATTCTTTTTTCTGCTAAGGTTTCCTTGCCGTGCACTTCCTTTGCATTAAACAGTGCTTTTCCCTATGCTGCAATACTGGACACAGACGGTGTGAGCCATTCTACTTGACTGAGTCCCAGGTGACAGTCCCTAGGGACCTGCCTATCCTATTTATCCTGTGTGAAGACCAGGAGAAATGGAGATACTCTTTCTCCTTTAAAGAGTCCCTGCTTGGTGGAGTTGCCCCATGGCTCTCTCCTGCTAGTCAGAGTTAGGCCTGCTACTCTTGGAATCCAGCCAGCCATTCTTTGTAAAGCACCCCCTGTCACTTTAAGATTTTAGTCCCTTGCTTGGGCCATATATCAATGTTCCCTGCTGCAGTGGCTGTGCTGTCTGCTGTTCAAATTTGTCCAATTAGACACAGCCCCGTGGGGTGGAATTCAGTGTGAAATGTGCCTGCCACTGACCAAGAATGAATTGGTGTGGAAAGCCCTCAGGGAGAGCCAACACAGGTCTTCCCAGGACCGGCTCAGTACCCTCTGGGTGGGTGACTACCTCCCTGAGGCACAGGGTCACCCTTGCAACCCTGTGAGGCCTAATAACTGTTCAGGGCTGGGCAGGGAGGGGCCGGCCCACGTAGGTGTGAGGCAGAGTGGAGGCTAAGAACTAGCCCCCACAGATATGAAAGGTCAGGGCACTGCTGTGTGGCTGGTAGTTACTTGCCATAGTCTCTTTCAGCCACTCCCCAACACGAGTGCAATAGAGCCTGTGGCCTGCATGGTTCAGAGGGGACACAGTTAAACATTCAAAAGGCTCCACTCTATAACTCAGCTGGCAGTAGTGAGGGGCAGAGAGGAGCTTCTTAAAGCACAGGCAAACTGTTGATTGTGAAGGGACTATAGGAGCAATGGTTTTAAGATAATTTTTAGTATCTCTAATAAAAAAAAATCTCATTTGCAACAACTCTTATTTTTAAATGTTTATTTCTCCTCAAGCAGCTCAACTTTTCTTCTAAAACTCTTGAAAGCCTTAGCTAAAACTGTACACAAAATAGATGGCCGTCTACTAGTACACAAACCTGGGGCAGCCTCTCCCTCCCTGAACAGTTATCAGGCTTCACAGGGCTGAATGGGGGACCTTCTGCTTCGGTTTAGCCCCAGTTCTAGTATTCCCTAGGGGACCCACTCATCTACACCGTGGGCTTCAGTTTCATCGATGTGTGCAAGGAAGGTGGTTGGGTCCTTTTCTTCTCTGATTCATTTACTGAACATTTACCGACGGCTTAGTGTGTGTCTGGTACCTGGGATACAGAGAAACTGAAAGGCAGAGTCTCTGCCTCCCGAGTCCTCAGCCTGATGGGAACAGAGTCCCATAATGCCCCACATGCTCAGCGACCCTGCAGAGGCTTCCAAGAGCACCCTGAGCCAAAGATGCATGAGGATCACACTATGAAAAGACACCAAATACCTCGCAGACGCTGTCAGTTCTTGTCTCCCATCCAACCTTTGACACTAAACTATCCTTTTCCTGCAGGAGGAATGTATGTATCCATAGAAGCCCACGTGGGGGCTGCTGCTTCTGCACAGCTGACCAGCAGCAGAGAAGTCAGACGCTCTCTGAATCCTTTGAGGGAATCGGTGCCTATTACACAAACAGGGACCCACTTTTGGCCTGAGATGCCATATGGAAGAACTTGGTCACCACTTCCCTGCTGAAATTCACCTCCTTCACACATTCCCAGGTTTATAATTTTGATATTTCTCAAAGTACTTTTACATTATCAACACGTTTTCTCTTTCAAATTAATCCTCCCTTGCAGGAAGGGCTAGTGTCACTGCTTCAGTTTACAAAGTAGAAAACTAAAACCCCAGGCAGTTCAGGGCCACTCCCGTGATTACACAACTGGCTAGTGAGGGTCAAAGCTGAGACCTAGAACCCAGGGCTAGAACCCCTTTATGCCAATTTCTCGCTACACTCCTTATTTCCTGTTGTAGCAGAGAGCGCAATATAAATTCACATTTAACTAGTGAGATTTAACAGGAAAAGAATAATCACAATGGGTTATAAATGAGTCCTTCCCCCTGGGGAAGTTTGGACTCTCCACAAAAGTCTTCTCATCTTTGAAAGACTCCCCTTTGTGAAATGAACAATCTGGCCCGTGGTCATCAGCTGTCTAAGACTCCAGGGTTACAGTCAATTTCCCCATGTGACGCTGAATCCATGTGACCATTCTACTTTTTCTGTCTTTTTTTTTTTAACCAAATGCTTAGCAGCTCAATCAAACCAATTGTGATGCTTTCAAAAGGCATCAAAATAGCTACAACTCTCCCTGAAAAAAAAGGAAAGTGACTTGTTTTCAGGAAAAAATGTAAAGTACTCTCCCTAGGATACTCAAACAGATATTCATTCCATGACAAATCCCCCTTTTCTCCCAGAGCCCCTGCCTCTCTTAAAAGAAAGGCTTAAAAATATCAACACCAATGAGATTATACTTTCAATTTACTTCTGGCCAAATTTTATTTTCAGCCTTGAGTAACTGGGAGTTCTTTATGGTCAAGGACAAAAAAACTCGAGGCTGGAAAAACTTCATTAAAAAACCACCCAACACAACTCACTTGTTTGAAACTGAGCAGGGACAGGAGAAAGGGAGGAAAAAAGAAAAAAGAGTGGGAGAGAGAGTGAGGCCATGTTCTTGGCTGTGCCTCAGGTCTGCAGAAATGTCACAGCTGAACAGTGGCGAAGTTATAATCTCACTCCTCAGAGGCTGGTGGAAGGCTTGGGGGAACGGGTGTGACCCCAGCAGGCAGAACAAGTTCTCACTGAGTCAGAGGACAATCTTTCTGTTCCTAAGAACTGCTCAGTTTAACAGTGCCCCTGAAACAGTCTCCCTGAGACTGGCACCTTCCCTCAGGGTGAGTTCCTTGCATTTGAGCGGGCTGTGGAATTAGCAAAGGGCCTTCTTGCCTCATGACAATTTCCTAGCAATAGTAGGTCAGGTGTTGTCATCCACGGTTTACTGAGGAAGATACTAAGCTGAAGCTCGGGGAGATCAAACAATTAGCCAAGGTCATACAGACTGCAGGGACTCAGATCCAATCCTCTGGGGCTCTTTCCACTATTCTCTCTCGTCTCCCAGTCAGAATGGCCAGAATGGAGAGCACTAGGTCAGTTTGACTCTCAGAGTCTTCAGCAGCCATAAGGACAATTTGCTGGTCAACCTTCCTAGGACCTGCTTCAGTGTAAAGAATTTCTGATGATAGGGACCAAAGGCCAGCCTAAGTGCCAGTCAACAGGGCAAGGGCTCAGGCAGCCTAAGGGCCTGCAGGGCTATCCAGTGGTCCACTGGAGGAAAGCTCTTCTCGACTGCCACCTCTTACCACCCTAGGCTAAATGGCCTCTTCCCAGGCTCATCATCCGCTCACAACCACTGCTTTTATTCCTGCATTTCCTCATGGCCCAGGACTACAACCAAACTCTTTGTAAAAAGAGTTCATGAGCTTCCCCAAGAATCCAGAAGATGACTCGTTAAGGGGGACAGGAGTTAGGGTGGGAGTGTGAGTCCGTCTCTCAGTCAAATATAATGAGCATCTTTCTTCTTTGGCTACTGTTCTGTCCTTTCTCGGGTTAAAGAGGTGCTACCATTCTATCTCATGTCACATCTAGTCAGAAGATTGGATGTTACGGGGAAACTGAGAGCCCACCTTAAACACACAAAAGGGAAGCTGGAGATCTAAGTTTAGTTACGTTTGTAAAGCTCATTAGAAAAAAAGGGATAGGAGACCAAAAGGCACTAGATTAAGGATTCAGAGGACACGAGTTCTAGTCTTGGCTTTATTATTTTTTAATTGTATGACGTGGAAAATCTTGAATTTTCTAGGCCTCTTTTTAAAAAAATCTATGAAATGAACTAATAGTAATAATCCCTACCTAGATCACAGCATGCTGAAGGATCATCTGAGATAATGTATATGAAAGCCCTTTGTAAAGCACTACACGCATGTGATATATTATTATTAGACCAAAGAGCTGATTATACTTTTCAGGCAAATTGAAGAAACCCTTTTTGCCACTTAAAAAAAAAAAATGAAACGTATGTCCAAAGAAAATATTAGAGAAAGTCTAATTGTACTCCACAAGTCCTGTCATTAATGGAGGTAAATGTTTTGTGACTTATGATAAGCAGAAGAGAAGTGGACTGCAAAACTTTGTAGTTAAATCTATCTAATGGGCCTCTACAGCATATCTTTCACCACTACTCTCCAGCTGAGAGTCAGAGGTGAGTAAGGAACTCAAGTCTTTTGGTTCACAGTATGGCTGTCTAGGCAGAGACCATCTGATAAAGAAGGAAAAAACTGGGCTTTGGAGTCAAAAAAGACCTATTCTCTGAAAAACTGTGAGTTTCTGAAGAAAAAGAAATTTAAGACCTCCCTTCAAAGACACACACCACTTTCCATTCAAATGCCATTATGGTTATTAGTCTGACTAAAGGATAAAAAAATTCAGTACCAAAATAGGGAGAAAAAAGAAATTACAATGTCAAAATGACAAACCATCAAAGAATTACGATTTAGTCAGAAAAGAAATCTCTTAAACAGGCCTAAATGACTGGGCAAACTTTTGAATTTAATCTAGTGATACACTATAAAAACAATGGGTGTCTACAGCATATCAGGCAAATTTATAAGAATATGATCAATATATTTGACACACCATTTAATTATAAACTTCAGTGACAGAGACAATATGATAATTTAGCATCAACATTCTGACAGTGGAATAAATAGATATAGTTACTCCTCATACTAATCCCAGCAGAATTGTAAATTATCAAGCCAGACTGTACATCTGAGTTATAAGATTTCCTTAATATGATAGAGTTTGATGTAGGAGGTGTCATATCACCAATATTATGCCTTTTTATTAGAATAAAATGCTCTCTGAGGATATCAAGTCAAGTGGTCAGAACAACCCTAGGTTCTCTGCACATTCCTTGTATCCCCTGATCCAAGACCCTCGGTTCTCTGCACATTACTCTATCTCCCTGATGTGCACAGGGAGAAGCTGCGGGGAGGGGCAGGCCTGAGGCAGAGGGTGGATGCAGGAGTTGGGAGTAACTCTGCATTCTCTGAAGCTCGGGATCACAGACTTACAGAAGGATGGGCTTTAGAAATCCTCTAACCCCTCAGCCAGCATTTGATAGAGCAGGAAAATGAGGATCAGGGAAGAGGATGGATTGCTCAAGGTCACATGGGATTCTGGAAGAACCAGGTCAGAACCCAAGCTTTCTGATGTGTAGTACAAAGCTCCTTCTGTGTCACCGCAGCGCAGAAGCAATTGCTGAGGTGGTCAGCTAGAACACAGCCAATATGACTGTGGCTATTATCATACTAAAAGGAAGGAATGCACTCTCTAGCAAGGGCCAAGAGAAATTATAGTTAACATTTAACATTACAGGACCAACTTCAAAGACACTCCAGCTGGACTCTAATAATGGGAGGTGAAACTGCTAACACTAGCAGAAAGTCACAGGTGGACAGTGCTGGCTGGAAATAGCACGTCTTCCAAGCAGAGTGCTCTTCAAATACCCCAACATAAGGCCTCTGCCTCACTACAGGGTGGGGAGAAATATGAGAAGTAACCTTTAGTCCATGTGCAGTTCAACATGTTATGAAGCGGTGCCTCCCTTGTTAATGCTCCAGAACACTCTGAAGTGTCCACATTTGCCAACTGGAGGGAGGGTGGAGGCTGCTGGTAACAGTGGGGCAGGGAGAGGGTGCCGCTTGGGTGGGCTTCAAGAAAGACTATATTTGGTTATAACAGTAAGAAAGGAGGGAGGAGAGGAGATGGCTGCAGCTCACTGCCACCAAGGAGTGTAGACAGCACATTACAGATTCTGGAGCCTGAGAAGGGAGGCTCCAATTTAGAAAAAGCAGTTCATTCTGGAACCTCTATTCCCGTCTTGGTAGAATTAACCTGCAGAGCCCTTACTAACTCTGCCCACAGCTCGTTCTTAAATGAAGGACTGATGTCACCTACCCTTTTACGGTGGGTTTTAGTCACTTGTAGCCAGAGCCCTGACTCCTGATGTGATGGTTGAAGGAGAGGGGCAGAGGAGTAGAGGAGCAGAGGGTTAGAGACAGATCTTGAACAGCTATGGAGGCCCCTGGCCTGCTTTCTGCACATCATGGGACATCTGCAACACAAATGTTGTCCTTGCTGTCCCTTTGTTATTGGCTCAACAAGTCGGGCTGCTGAGAACAAACATCAGTCAGGTGATGTTTGAAGATCTGTGAAGTTCGGCCTGACTCCTCCCAGCTTCAGATCGCACCAGGGTTCTCTGTCCACGTCTGCCCTTAGGTGGGCTGAGGGAGGAGAGTTCATACCAGGCTCTCTGTGGCAGGACTCCAGCTGGCTCTGACACTATCTCTCTGCTCTAACAGGCCAGGTAGGACTAGGCTTCTGCCCTATCCTGGAGGACACATCTCCTAAAATATGCATCGGATCCCTGCCTTGATTAACTTCCATTCTTTAGGAACAACTGTGCCTTGCTTACCCTGCTGACTACTACTCTCTCCCCACACCCAAAGGAGTCTTACTGGATTCCCAAGGTGTAACTGAGGACCTACTGCCAGCTGCCCAGAGACCTCCCTGGCCCAGATCTCTCTACACAGGGCTCCCTCCTAGAGGGACCATCACTCCACTATTGACAAAGTCTTCCATGTTGCCAGGAGCCATGCCTCCCTGGACCACGGCCCAAACACCAGGAACTGTGTAGCACAGGCACCAGTATGAGCAAAGGTTGGGGGAATAAGACAGTGGTCATTGGTCCAGTCACCACAGGCCCACAGAGCAGGTGTTGGACAAAGGCTTTTTGCTGATAGGTAGGGACAATCACACTATCAGAAAGAATAAAAGCACATGACCTATTATTTAGGAAATGTTACCTTTATATTGCTTTATCTATAAGCCATATATTATTGTTGCCCTGGGTGGGGTCCCTACTATTTTGTCCTGAGCTAGTGAGGATGGCAGGAAGATGCAGAACAGAGGCCTTTTAAAAGCCTGACTTTTAAATGAAACGCATTTTGCGTTTTAAATGAAACGCAAATTGATCAAATACCTGGGGGAAAACGAAAGAGAAATATGGTATGATGGATGCAATATATAAATATATTAAATTTAGAGAGACAACACTATTCTTTGGATCTCTAAAATTTTTAAGAAAATGAAGCAGTGACAGCCACGTTTTGTAGGTGCTACACCTATCTCAGAAGTGTATGAGTCTCCCAAATGCTGACAGTGTCACCAGGGTCTGACTGAAAGGAATTCTGGACCACATAGCAGCCGTGTCTCAAAAGGACTGGCCATGGCTAGAGTTAGCTTCTTGCACAAATCAGTCAAATACAGGACTCCTTAGGGGAGAAACAGCTAAAGATAATTTAAGTCAAAACTGTTAATTTAATAAAACTGAATGGCAAGAATAGCTGTACATCCCTGTGAGGAAGCTGCCACAGTGCTCACAGCCGTGTGTGTCAGCCTGAGTGCACGTGTGACTGAGTAGGGGCCGGGCCATGCGGAGGGCGTGGAGAGAAAGAATACACCTCTCTCCCTTCCTCCTTTCCTTTTTTTAACATCAGACGCAAACTATCTAATATACACAGATGATAAAATCCTATCTTCTGCTACTCTAAGAATGACATCTTAAGCTTTCCTTCAAAACCACATTTCCCATTGGGCTCATATTCATTAAGCACCTGGAATGTTAGACCCTCTTCTGGGCACTAGAGAACTGCAGATGGAAAGGTAGGGCCCTGAAGAAGGTCGGGGAAATGGAGAAACTGGTGGACAATGGAGGTGGATTTGAGACACCAGCCATGGGACCCTGTGAGCTTACCCAGGAGAGGAAGAGAAAGCTGGTCAATGCTGTGTTCCCTGAGGTGAATCTCGGAGAAGCCTGGGGCACGTGGAAGCAGGTGGAAGGGAAGAGCAGATGAGGTGAGGAGGATGGAATGGGACACGTCAGGGACGAGTATGAGCAAAGGCACGGAGGAATAAGACAGGCGCCATTTGGTGCAGTCAGAATCCGGGACCCACCGAGGGGTGAGGCTGCGGAGTCTGTGAGGCCAGGGAGGAAGCGGCCCAGCACGTGGGTTCTCAGGCTCTGCCATTAACCAGCGGTGCTGCGCTGCCTCTTCCAGAGGATTCTCTGCTCTCTGGGAAGCCTGAGATGAGGGGAACAGGACCAAGGCTGAGGGGTTGGTCCTACAACCCAGAACAGGGAGTGCAGAAGGCCATGGCGTGGGAATGCTTGGGGGGGGATTCAAGGCATTTTTCAGGCAAACTCTTCCTCAGATGGGTGAAGAGGAGTTCCAAATTCAGACAAATGCAGTCATTGCTAACAGCATTCACATTTGGAATTCCCTCTGGGGGCTGAAATCGACATTTCTCACAAAGGAAACCTGGACAAGTATCATCTGTAACGAGCACTACCCACTCCCGGTGTACAATTTATTGGCCCAGAACACCAGGTTAGCAAGTCGAAATAATTAAACATCAGGCCAGCTGTGTTAGGCAATTAGGTAACATTTTTCATTTAGGAGACCACACAACAGAGAGGAGAGAATTGGGAGATAAGACCTGTGTTTTGATTTACTAAGTCTCTGCTGCAGATAAAGCCCAGCTTTTTGGAACCCTCTAGGCAATTACTATTTCAGGCTTGGCAAGAACTTGAGTCTGAAAGTAACTATTAGGCTTGTCTTGGCAAGACTCAAAGTCACTGGAGTTGTAAGGTTGTCCCAGGCAGAAGGGAAAAGTCAGCGGCAAGAGGAAGCCAGGAGCCGGAGAGCCATTAGCAGGGCTGTTGTTGCAGGCTTGGGGCTCCAAAGACGCCAAGTTCAGCCCTCCCACAACATGTTCTTAGAGAGGGAATGTGGTCAGACAGTGAAGACCCAGGCCTGCTAGTCGGGATGCTGTGGTTCCCTTCCTGGCATCTGCTCTTGTCAGTTCTGTGGGCACTGCTGACACCCGCTGCCCTAGCATCTTTTCCTGTAACAGAAGAGGACTAAGAGTTCTCATGTTTGGGGGAGCAAAGAGGTGTGACAGGCAGGTTGCTAAATGGTGCTGGCTTCATACAAAAAGGGGAGAAGGGGATACGGACATCAGAGCAACCAGAACGTTAATCTCCCTGTCGGGAACTGACAAGTGCCTCTGCTCAAGTCACTTCCCCCGTGTGGGCCTTGGTTTCCACAGCGTTAAACCAGGGAGCTGGACTGGGCTAGATGATCTCTCCCGCCCCTTCCAGGTCCGACATTCTACTAGTCTAAGATGCCAAAGAAGATAAATTGCTAGGCTGCAGGCAAGTAAGATATTCTTTGAATGGAAAAGAGAAGCAGCCTGTGTGCTGCCAGCTGACTTCCCCCACAAGGCTCTGGAGCCAGCGCTAAGTATGGGGCCAGGAGAGTGGGGCCGTGCGAGGAGACAGCGGGCCCGCGTGTGGTCACTGGCTCCGCTGCATCGAAACATGTCTTGCTTGAGCTCTTCCACTTAATTGGGAGCTTGCCTTTCCAGTTGTATATTTTTATCCTGTGCCCTGGAACCCAAACCATTAGGTTTGTAGCCAAAGGCTGCTTCTTGTTTAATCGTTAACTGCCTCAGCACCGTGGAGCTCCACCCCAGCCAGAAAGTCCTTGTCCAGAGGCTGCACCTCTCCAGCGAGCGGGACTCCAGGGAGGGTGCTGAGCTGGACTAGAGTCCAAGTTCTGTCCTCTAGCTTTGGAAATAAATCCCCTGCACTGTCTGGCCCACACAAAATCCCAGTTCAGCCAGGCCTCTCCTGTGGGGTTATTCTGGTAACAAAATGCTTGAGATCAGCAATTCTTTTCTACTCTTACCCACTCTCAGAGAGGGGCCAACTGGGCTATTCCTTAGGCTCCACTTTCTGTGTCTGAAATGTGGTTGAAAACTAATATTCCAGATGTTTCCTCATATTTTAAGTGGAACCACAGATTAAGCTTCCTATAGGAAGGCAGTATGGCACAGTGGAAGGAGGACGGTCTTTGGAGTCAGACAGGCATTTAAATTGTGGCTCCACCCTTTATGTCTTGAAAAAGTATTAATTTTTTGAAACTTAGCTTCCTCTCCTAGTGAAATAACAGCATATGCTTTTTCTACCTGGCAGTAACTTCCAAGACTCCAAAGACTGTCTGCTTTGTTCATCACTATGTAATCTAAGCCTAACAAAGAGTAGGTTTTTCAATTAACGCTACTGAGTTAGCGGTTTGAAACTTCACAGGATTTTGAGATCAATGAGATTAAAGATGGAAAGTGTCTAACCTTGTACCTGACACTTGGGAAGTGTTTATTCACCAATCTGTAGTGCTTTGAGACGCATTGCTTTTACCTGGGTGAGGTGGATGTTCAAAGAGGAATCCAAGTCCTTGGTTATGCTTATTTGGGTAATGAAGAGGCCACCTTGTGGAAGAAAGTACAGGCTTTTGAAAGCTCTTTGATGTGGGGGTATTTTCCAACATAATCAGTACTGACCCCGAAGCTAACGCTGAAGCTCGTTCTCTGGCAATGGAAAAAGAAGCCAATCAGATACAAAAACACTGATGTCACCGACGGTGGTAGGAGGTCCTTCAGCAATATCAATGGCTTCCTGGCCTTAGGGTCTTCTAAGGAGATTCACAAAACTAGACCGGGCATAGCAATAAGAGTCTCGAGGGCCCTTGGTACACTAGACTATTGTTCCAGGACAGAAGCAACTCAGATCAAAATGGTGAGTGGGATTTTCCTTGCATTGGCCACAATACATATGTTTGTTCAAGAAAAAAAAGTTGGAGCAAGAAGACATGAGCGTCTGCTGCTGAAGAAAAGCCTGTTGTGCCAGCCACAGTGGCAAGATTGTTCAGGGAGTTCATCCTCAAAGTCCAATTACTCCAACAGAGTAGCCAAGGTCAGTGTCAGTGTGCAGTGTGCCAACCACTCCAGCCACTGCACTACCAGATGGACACCACGCAGGGTATGTGCCTTTTGGGAGAGCTGACAGCCTACTAGGCCAGCTAGCCCATCCGGCTGATAACACCTTTCTCCTTGCTCCCTTCCACTTCCCTGGACAGACAGGTCTAACAGATGCCTCTGCAGACAGCAAATGACTGCAGCAAGCAGAATCCTTTATTGGACTCCTTTATCAAGAAGTGGGTCCACTATCATATGGGGGGATCAGGGAGAATGCTATGACTTGGCAAAGGGTCAGTACCTCTTAACGATGACCTAGGGCCCACATTTTAGGAGCAAGAAATCAAAAATTTCTCTTCTCTTGCTTTGTTTCATACAGTTCACCAAGAAACTAAAACAATCTACAGAATACAAGCCATATGAGGCTGAGATGGAAAGTGACCTAGTTACCTTACACTTGACTTAAAAATGTGTCTTTTAGCCGGTGCTCACTGCTCAGTCAGCAGCGCGCCGGCCACATCCACTGAGGCCAGCAGGTTTGAACCCAGACCAACCCAGCTAAAGCAACAATGAAAACTGCAATAAGAAAAATAGCTGGGTGTTGTGGTGGGCGCCTGCAGTCCCAGCTACTTGGGAGGCTGAGGCAAGAATTGCTTAAGCCCAAGAGTTTGAGGTTGCTGTGAGATGTGGTGCCACGGCAATCTACCCAGGGTGACACCTTGAGACTTTGTCTCAAAAAAAAAGAAATGTGTCTTTTAAACACAGGAGACTAAGCTACCTCCCATTCTATACTTCAGAGTGATATAAGAACAATAATTTACCTCCCAAGTTTTTCAAGCAGAAAATGGTGAATAACATGTCCTAATATAGATTTAGAAAACAGATATCTAAATTTTTTTTTTTTTTTTTTGAGATGGAGCCTCAAGCTATCCCCCTGGGTAGAGTGCCATGGCATCATACTCACAGCAACCTCCAACTCCTGGGCTCAAGCGAGTCTCCTGCCTCAGCCTCCCAAGTAGCTAGGACTACAGGCGCCTGCCACAACGCCCGGCCATTTTTTGGTTGCAGCCATCATTGTTGTTTGGTGGGCCCAGGCTGGGGATTTGAACCCGCCACCTTAGATGTATGTGCCTGGCGCCTTAGCCGCTTGAGCCACAGGCGCCGAGCCTCTAAATTTTTCACAAACCAAACAGCCTGAATAGATATATCAACTTTGGACTGTGTTGTGAAGATGTAACTCCATCAACTGCAGCAAGACCCAATCTTGGAGAGGTGCCACCACAGAGAATCTCTAATTTTTGATGAGGCAACTTACAAAATTTTTCAAAAGAAAGTTCATTTTTAAGTTGATGTCTTAAGGTACATCTATCTGTGCTACAAGTTAGGCTCTCTGTGTACTATGTTCTCAAATAAGAAAGAAAAGAACACTACATATATATCACATTTATGTGCATTTATACAACAGTGAACATCATAATAATAATAAAAATAACAGCTAACACTTATATAGCATTTATTGCCAAGCAGTATTTTTTATGGGGTGGGTAGCAGTATTTTAAGTATTCTACACATATTAACTCGCTGAATCCTCACAAGAACCTTAAGATGGCAGGAATGCTATTTTATGCATGAAGAAACTGAAGTACAAAGAGACAGAATAACTTGTCCAAGGTGACAGAGCTGTTAAGAAACAGAGTTGAGATTTGAGGTTGAAGTGGACTGCTCCAGAGTCAAAGTACTTATCTCTTGAGCTTAACTACCACTAATGTCTTAGGCCTCACAGGCTTTTTTTCCTTTTTCTTTTTCCTTTGGTTAAAGAGATAGGTCTCAGTCCGTCTCTTAAGCGCAGTGGTGCAATTACAGTTTACTGCAGCCTCAAACTCCAGGGCTCAAGCGATTCTCTTGCCTCAGCCTCCAAGTACATGAAACTGCAGATGTGCACCATCTCACCCAGCTAATTTTTCTATTTTTTTTTATAGCAGGGGTCTTGCTACATTGCCCAGGCTGGTCTTGAAGTCTTGGGCTCAAACTATTCCCCTCCATCAGCCTCCCAAAGCATTTATAAGCCACTCATTCATTCATTCATTCATTTCTGAGACAGACTCCTACTCTGTAGCCCAGGCTAGAGTGCGGTGCCATCAGCCTAGTTCATAGTTCCTGGGTTCAAGTGATGCTCCTGCCTCAGCCTCCTAAGTAACTGGGACTATAGGCACCCAGCACAACACCCAACTAATTTTCCTGGTTTTAGTAGAGATGAGGTCTCACTCTTGCTCAGGTTGGTCTTGAACTTCTGAGCTCAAGCAATCCTCCTGCCTCAGCCTCCCAGATGCTAGGTAATGCTAGCAGGTGTTGAGCCACCATGCCTGGCCTCATAAACTGAACATAGTCTTCTACCTTCTGCTTTCTAACTGCCTCCCAGACGCCTTAGTAGTCTTTTTTCTACCACAGCTTTTACCACTCTAGTGATTTGATCTCATACATCAGTCTCTAGAACTACACTGGGAGCTCTTGGGGGCAGGGCCTGGAGGCCTGTTCCTCTTCATGCCTCTCAACCCTCGAATTTTTGGTTCACAGCTTGGCTTACTTAATACCTGGGCTTGGGGAGGAAGATTAGTTTCTGAGAGATGATTCATAGGCAGGCTACAGAAAGACTTGAGAGTTCTTTAGGTGGCTGATTCCACATCAGTCAAAGGAGGGGTTAATGAGCCAATGAGGTAGAAGCCCATGTGCATAAAAGAATAGCAGAAAGAAAGGGTTGGAAAGATGGAAGCTGGGAGAAAGAAGAAGAGATCTTTCTCTCTTTTGATCCATTCACCCAGCAAACCTCTGACAGTTCCCACGGATTCATTAACTTATAAATTCTTACATGCGTCATTATTAACCATAAGGAAGGCAACAGCTAACTCCTGCCATGTGGTGGAGAAACACAAGGTGGTTGCCCAAATGCTATAGTTTTTAAAAGGAAAACGGATTTAAGCATAAGCCTTTCCCTTAACTTTATACCTATTCCTTTAGTCACATTTGCTGGTGTTCACGGCTTCTGTAAGTTGCTGTTTGACCTCGTGGGCTTCTTCTCACAAAGGTGTAGATATTCTTGTTATGCTGCTCTTCCCCTAAAGCTGAAATCCTTAAACTGGCCACTACCTTCCCACAGTGGCTATTTCCCAGTCCCAAAGCCCCTGGGGTCACCGCTCTGGCTCCAGACTTTGCTCTGAGTGCTTTATGTGTCTGTGTGTTTTCCTCGGGAAGGGGAATGCACTTCAGGAAATGAGGCAACACCTGAGATGGAAACTGTTCTTTTCCAGGGAAAACAGAAACATCAAAATATTCTTTCATGCTATGCTGAAGCAGGGAAGCAGGAGGCACGTGAGGCAGGGAAGGCTCGGGGCCACACCAGCCCGCCCCACCTCTCCCTGCTTCCTCTTCTACAAAGGAAATCTGGGGAGTGATGCTTTCCCTCAACAAATTTACACAATCTCTCCACTTTTTATCCTAGGAGGACTGGGGAGGGAAAAAGGGAGACTTTGGATATCGTTTTCCCATCCTGAAAATTTTGAGAAATGTTAGCAAATCAGCAGAGAATTATCTAATTCCTTTATAAACACCCTCACACAGGCTAAGGTTCTTTTTTTCCTATCACTAAACCAAAGGCTGAAGGGAACATGACTCCTTGTGGGGGGAAAACTTAACCCTTGTTTGGGTCAAGAGTCATGGACTCCAGGACGAAACAGGATTTCGCACTGAAAATGCTCAGAGGATGGGACAGTCTCTGCTGGGGGAGGCCACAAGCCCGGACAGGGGAGACACATATAATCTTCTCCCAACCTACTTACGTAAACTTTATAAGTATAATGTTGGCAGATTCCAGTGCATAAAAAAGTAGCTGAAAAAACTCAAACCATAAATAATGCCAAGTAATAAAGAAGGTGAATGTTTCTGTTATTAGATTCTTTCATTGTATAAATCTGTTTAATAAGCTGGCTAGGAATCACTGATAGAAAACAGACTTAGTGTGGTGTTACAGACCAATCCGTTCTAAAAGGCCAGTACGGGAACCTGTGCCAAGTTATATTTTTCTGTTCTTAACCAATGCAACTTAAAATGTAATTGTTGTTTCCTTGTTCAAAAATGGAAAATGTCTTAGGAGGCTGTGTTTGGAGGGGGAAGGCATGCGTGGTGTCACGGGCGCTCCCTCCCGCCTTCCCTTAACCACCTCTCCCCTCTGCTTGGCCTCTACAGACTCATCCTTTCAAGGCACTTTACCATATTTATAGAGCACACTGCCTTTTGTCTTACTCACTGAGAGGGGCTGGGGTCTGTGTATGACTCCTGCTTTTTTCGAGTGCTATTTCTCAACATTTATATGCATGTGTTTAGAAAAATCCCTCCAAATATCCTGCTTTGACCCAAGATCCATGGCAACCACTTTGGCTACAGAAATTTACTGAGAACTAGAGGGGGCGGTGAGGGGGATGTGATGGGATGGAAGGGGAATGGAATGGAGGTCTCTGGGGTCATGTTCATCCCCCAACACTGGGATTTCTAATGCTTGTTGATGTTTTTCTGGGGTTAGTTACTATCATCATGATGGGCTGTAAAATGAAATGCTATAAACTAGCTGAAGGCTTGAGTAGAAATATTTGCCAAATGGCATAAACAACAACACGGGGAGGCTCCACACACTCAGCCACACTCACAGGGCTCGGCCAGCGGTGCCCACACTGCTGTTTACGGCACTGTGATGGACAAACTCCCTCGCCTGGCTAGTCCAGTTTCTGACCCGAATTCCCAGGTCCCTTTTTAGGAAGCCCACACACATCTCTCCTTCCAAGAGTTTGCTAAATAGATAAAACAAAAGGTAATTGGATGAAATAGATTATTTATCTGCTCAATTTAATTAGTGCTTGGAAAATCTGAGTCTTGATGTTATTCAGAGTTGCTCATATAACACCGTGTTACATCTGGAGCCGTGCGTGGGGTGTTCTGCTACGCATTTTACTTAAGTCATACGAGGGTGTCTGAAGGTATCACAGACAATTAAAAGTTTGAACTAAATAATTTTGATTATTTCTCAAGTTGGCCATTAAGTCGCTACTTAGGAATGTAACCCTTTCTAGAACACTTGGGAAAAAGTAATTCTTGGACGTGAAATTAGTCAGAGGCCTCTCTACAGTTTCTCAGATTTATGTAGTTCTTTTTATTTCGGAACACTAATTTATCCGGCAAAATCCCATCAAGAAAGATCAGGGTCACCATCCCCTTTTAACACAGGTAGCTACCAAACATAGAAGGTGACATTTAAAAGGGACTGCTTACGCGTTGGCTAGAGGCAAAAGAAAAGTTATTCCACACTTAACAGCCGTGGTAAATGCAGCTGGATAAGAAAGGATGGGTTAGGTTCTTTACCGAGCTTACTCTGAAGAAACTCTAGTAAGTAAAACCCTAGTAAACTCTAGTGAAGGGGGCGGGGGTTGGAGAACCTACAAGTGGTATTCTTTGTTCTCCCAAACCTGAAGTGGAACCTGGCAGAAAAACTTCCCTCTGGGGAGCAGTCCAGAGGAAGCTGAGGCGGGGCTGCTCGTGGAAACCGACATTCTGTAAGGGCCAGCTCAAGCTTGGCACTGCACTAGCCTCTTAACTTTGTCCCTCCTTTTCTCATTCTGTGGCTAGTGGGGAAAAGAAGTTAAAGAAAACCACAAGGACTCAGTGGGAATGACTTTCTGATCAACACTGACAGACCTTTGACAGAAGCACAGAAGCTGGGGAAACTGGTCCAGAGGCTCTAATGCCAAATTGGCCAACAAACCCCAAGCTGTTCCTAGAAAGATCTGATGCCAGGAACGTCAACTGAGTTAGAAACAATCATTTTACTCAAGCCTGGGGAAAACTCCGAAGTTCCATTAAGGAATGATTAATAATAGGGACCAAGATGTAATCAAAATGTAATTACCCATGGATTTATTTTCAAAGAAATATTTTAATGAAAAAAATTTCAAGACGTGTATCTAAAAAAAAATTTTTTTTTTTTGAAATAGGATCTTACATTGTCACCCTTAGGAAAGTGCTGTGGCGTCACAGCTCACAGCAACCTCAAACTCTTGGGCTCAAGTGATTCTCTTGCCTCAGCCTCCCAGGTACCTGGGACTATAGGGCTCCACCACAATGCCCGACTATTTTTAGAGACAAAGTCTAGCTCTGCCCTCAGGCTGGTCTCGAATTCATGAGCTCAGGCAATCCACCTGCCTTGGCCTCCCAGAGTGCTAGGATTATAGGCGTGAGCCACCTCACCCCGGCTATATTTTAAAATTAATATTTGGTGATACCAAGTAGGTTCCTTCCACTTCTTCTTCTTCTTTTTTTAAATAAGGACTTTTATTTAGATGATGTAAAGTGTATCTTTTTTTTTGCAGTTTTTGGCCGGGGCTGGGTTTGAACCCGCCACCTCCAGCATATAGGACCAGCGCCCCACCCTTTTGAGCCACAGGTGCCAGCCCATTCCACTTCTTAAGATGAATTTCATTTCATTTAAAAACAAAACCTGGGCCAGGTGCTGTAGAAAGAAATTTAATTGTAAGCAGAGTATACATAAGGAAATAAAATGGCACATCCAACAATGTGTTGGACAATAAGTTCCACATATTTGCTAATTCACGTAACCTTTATAGCTCAGCAGCAGAGATTCTAAGGGATGTACTGAGATCATAAAGCTGCTGAGAAGTGCAAGCAAGACTCAGGTGTGCTGCACTGGTTATCCTAGACTCAGGTGTGCCGCACTGGTTACCCTAGACTCAGGTGTGCCGCACTGGTTACCCTAGACTCAGGTGTGCCGCACTGGTTAGGCTAGACTC
>NW_003852489.1:5005990-5033613 GCF_000181295.1 Otolemur garnettii
GGTGTGCTGCACTGGTTACCCTAGACTCAGGTGTGCCGCACTGGTTAGGCCAGATTCAGGTGTGCCGCACTGGTTACCCTAGACTCAGGTGTGCCGCACGGGTTACGCTAGACTCAGGTGTGTTGCAGTGGTTACACTACACTGCCATCACACATAGGAGTCGGGGCTCTACGACATTTTCCTAAACTGTTTGAGAACTGGAAACACATCAAGGTATTGAGGCTCTCTAAACGAGAAATCCCCCAGGAGCTTGGTTGAAGGGATACCTGGGGGATAACCCTTTGGGCCAAATATAGTGAAACAAGGAGAAGATGATGCCAAGGGTTTCTGCTGCTTGACGACTTTCCACCAGAGGTTCGAGATAAGAAATGTAATCAAGCAGCCATCATCACCAGTCCACTTCTACGTGCCAGCAGCTCTCCTAAGCATGCATTACCTCCTGCGGTAGATACTACACTGCAGTGTGTGAGGGATCACGCACCTTTAACAGATGAGGAGAGGTTTAGAAACTTGCTCAAGTTTAAACAGCAAAGTAAAGAGCAACGGATTTGAACTCAGGTTTGCCAGCGTTTCAAAGGCTGTTTCTTTCTAGCACACCAGGCTTTTCTTCCAGCTGGGCTTGGCGCTGCTGTGGGCTCACTGTCCCACTTGGCAGGATGCAAGTGGCACTCTGCTGCCTTCTCCTCTTCTCACACTATGCTGAGTAGAGAGGAAATTCGTGACCCAACTGAGCCACTACTCAGAGGTTCAATTGAGCATTGATTATCCACCAGGGTCAGCTGGCGACCTAAGGCCAGTATTCCATCTTCAGGGGAATAGGGCCATATGAAAACAGTAATCCTCCTAAGAAAAGTGACATTTACCTGTTACTTTTATCCCAATATAAATACAAATTTTAGAAAAGGATTGGGAAGGAAAATAGATAGAATTCAAGGGTATCAGGTAACTGGAAGAGACATGTTGGAAGTTCAGTGGTCTATGGCGGTGACTTCCTGTGTCAGGTACAGGGTTCTGTGAAAGTCCAAAGGAGTTCTAACTCACCTTCTTTCCCTCCCTCTGTCTTCCTTTCCTCCTTTCAGGGGTAATAAGGTCAGAAAAGGCTTCCCAGATGAGGTGACATGAGTGCTGAGTCTTGTCGTGTGAGTGGGAATGGAAGAAATAAGAGTGGGAAGGGCATTCCAGGCGTCACATAGTGTGACTAAGTTGGAGAACTACAGGAAATCTGGTGATACTGAAACAAAATTCAGAGCAGAAGCGGTCAGAGCTGTGGGTCCAGGAGCAGGCAGATGCCAGACCAGTGAAAGGCTCTGTAGACCGTGCTAAGAACCTTGACCTCTTCACTGTGGGCAAAAGGAGCTTCTGAAAGATTTTAGACAGGGGAGTGACACGGCCAGAGCAGCTGTGTCACAGGACAGATACGTGGGAGGAGAAGTGAAGGCAGAAGACCAGATAATTACAGGGATGGGGCCATCAAGTAGTTAGTGGCAACAGGAATGAAAAGGAGAAAGGAAGAATGTGAGAACTATTTATAGGGAAAGGATCAGCAGGAATTGATGACTGATGTGTGCGGAAAGCAAGACAGAAGGTGGCATCAGAGAGGATGACTCCCACGTGTCTAATTTGGTTGACAGGGTGGACAGTGGTGTTACCAGCTCAGATGGGGATTGAGAAAAGAACACCAACTGACATGCTGGGGGTGGAGCGTGGTTAGCACGGCTTTGGCCAAGGATATTATGCCTACTTTCCAGCCATCTACCCAACAAGCACTACTGAACACCTACTAAGCGCCAGCTTCAGAACTTAGTGTTGGAGTCACAGAGATGACTTTTCAGCCTTTGCTTTCCAGGAACTTACAATCCAGAAAGGAGGTCAGGAATAGTTAGCAGAAAAACTAGACTGTGAACGCTTATTATCACAGCAGCGTGTGACAGGTGCTCCACACAGAGGGGACCAAGGGGAGGGGGGAGACACCAATTCTGCCTCAAGCCATGCAGAGCCAGAAACAGCCAATGGGAGAGAGGGTGCACACTGACATCTACCTGTGTCCTCCTCCTGTGGACTGGTCACTTCCGACTGTTCCCACTCCCCTAAAAAGAAGTCAAGGGTAGAAATGAGAAATGACAGCAGGAGGAGAAAGCACCAAAGTCCAATTAACAACAGGTGGTGAGTCTGTCAGTTCAGATCGCCATCCTGGAGCTGAGCAAAGATGGAGCGGAATCGTGCTCAAACTCTATTAAACCCAGAGCTCTAATGGCTCAGTGAAGCCCACGTGTTCCTTCCCACACATTGGATGTTTCTCTGGCACTTCAGAAGTTCCAGGCTCCTGCTGTGGACCCAAACAGAGGTGCTGTTTATATTTTCCCCCCACTCTTATAGATGAGAGACTATTTTTTCTTGTTTTAGGCAGCTTGGAAGATGCCCACGGACTAGGCCTTCTGTAGCAGTGTGAAACTCTGGCTCCCCATAAATCCTCCTCCTTTAGTCTCAATAAGATGACAAACATTATCTGAAAAATCAATACTATTCCCAGGTTTGCTGGGTCAGCAGAGCCACTCAGGGCCCAGGATGATGGCTGCAATGTTTGCTGAGCCATCTCAGAGGTCCCACCGTCCGGCAAGCCTTCGCCCTCAATGGATGTTCTGAAGGTGGGCTGGAGATCTCATCACAAATTGGGCTGCCTCAACTATCTTTTGCTGTGACTATCCTAGAACCACAGATAGTCACATGGCACTAGAAGAGGTCTTACAGATGGTCTCTCTTAAAGCCCTTGTTCATGAAAAACAAACTGAAAAAATGACTTAGACACTAGATCCCCTATGGCCTGAATATTCCCTTTCACTGCCTTTCTCGACCAAGTTTGAACTACTGTAGGCTTCTCTCCGACAGAAACACACAGGGGCTAGAACTGACACTATAAATGAAGGACCAGATAAAGTAAGTTTGTCTTTTTTCTCAAGCTGAAATAAATTATAACATCTTGTGACTTGTCACTGTAACAAAATATCTACATCTTAATTTTCTCAGCAATAAAATGGGAGTAATAATGATGTGGACCTTTTGAGTCTGTTTTGTGGGTTAAATAAGATAGTGCTCAAGGCACACCTGAGCTCACGAGTTCAAGACCAGCCTGAGCCACAGTGAGACCCTGTTTCTAAAAATAGCTGGTTGTTATGGCAGGTGCCTGTAGTCTCAGCTACTTGGGAGGCTGAGACAAGAGAATTACTTAAACCCAAGAATTTGAGGTTGCTATGAGTTAAGATGCCAAAGGACTCTACTGAGGGTAACAAAGTGAGACTGTGTCTCAAAAAAAAAAAAAAAAGTGCTTGAGGTAAGGAGACTACCTAAAATTAGTATGAGAAAACTCTGCATCTTAATTTCTAGTTCTTTTTTCTAATTAATTATTTTTTATTAAATCATAACTTTGTACATTGATGCATTTATGGGGTTCAGGGTAATTTCTAGTTCTTAATTCATAATAATAAAGAGGGTATTCCATTTCTCAAGAATCTAACAATGACCATGGCATAAAAGCAGAAAAATTTGCATTTCATTATTGGAATGGTGTGGTTAGTTTGTTGAAGATTCTATTAGATGGTACCAATTTTCACATTAAGTGGACATGAGTTATTGCTGAACACTTGAAGCTCTCTCTGGAGAATAAGACATCATAGCCACATAAGTGGCATAGTCAGATCCCATGGCATATTATGACGTGACATTAAGAGACAAGATGAGAAATGTCAAGTAATACACCAGAGAGAACAGAAGCCAGGGAGTGGGGGAGGGGGAATTCTAGCTCTTTCTCCTGGCAGGGCAGGAGTGGGATAGGGAAGGAGTAATGTGCTTACTGTCTGTGTGGAGAATCCCAGGTTTTCTTAACCTTGGCTGACAGAGCCCGCCTTCCCCCACCATGACCCTAGGTCTTTGCAGATGGGAGCAAGAGCCCAAAGTGGCTGATTCATTTACTTCCAGAGGTGATCTGATTTCTTTTTCATGTATCTGAAAATATGGGTAAATTTGTGAGGGAGGGTGGGAAGGGTACGATTTTCACACTGTGAAGAAATAGTTTCTTTCTGCGGCAAAGTCAAGTTGTAATCTCATTCAGAGGTTATAAAACTCAGGGGCACAGGCCTCCGAGAGATCCATGAATAGAATTCAGGTGGTCCATGAATTTGGATGGGAAAAAATAAATCACCTATATTTTTGCTAACTTCTAGTTAAAATTTTGCATTTACATCCAATTACAAATGTAGGCAAAAAACTGTTACTATCAGTATCCATGACTATTGCCAATAAAACCAGCATTACTGCACATTACTGCAAGTTCACACCAGCAACTGTGAAACTTTTTCTAAAAGAGATACTTTCTGTAAGGGGACAGATGGGAAATTTTTAGCCTTTGGGGGCCAAATGATGTTAGGACAACTACTCACTTTTGCTGTTACAGTGAGAAAAAGCTGGCATAGACAATATATAAATGACTGAGCAGGTTGTGTTCCAATAAAACTTTTTTTGGAGACAGAGTCTCGCTATGTCACCCTCAGTAGAGTGCTGCGGCTTCACAGCTCACAGCAACATCGATTTTTTGGGTTTAAGAGATTCTCTTGCCGCAGCCTCCCAAGTAGCTGGGCCTTCAGGCACCCGTCACAATGCCCAGCTATTTTGTTTGCAGTTCTCATTGTTGTTTAACTGGCCGAGGCTGGGTTCAAAACCACCAGCCTCAGTGCATGTGGCTGGCGCCGAGCCCCAATAAAACTTTATTTACAAAAACAATGTGGGTTGTAGTTTGCTGACCTCTGGTGTACACACATTATGATTGTGAAATTACAGTAGTGATTAGTTCTATTATTTAATTAGGTATATATATCACTAGAGCATAAATATGCAGGTATTTAAAATACGTTAGTAATTTTTACATTCTTGTACATTTTATCTCTTTGAAAATATTTGGAGAAAGGGTTCATAGGCTTTACCACACTGCCAATAGTCTGTGGCACAAAGATCAAGTTGTCTTATCCTAGACACACAAGTTTATTTACAAATGACTCCTGGACTGAGGCTGCAAGAGAGAAGGAAAACCAGAATCCGCGAGGTAGAAAGCACCGTCAATTGAAGCTAATCAGCTATGAAATAAAGACCTCTCTGGACTTTCTACGGCAGTTGATAGGGGAAGCGGAGTTCTCTCCCCTATTTTCAGTGACTCCACGCATCTTGTACAGTTTTTCTCTGGTCGCCGGAAACGGTTCTCAGTATTCCCAGCTTGCCTTCTGTGTCCTCACTTCTTGCTGCCGCGCAGTTTTGCCGAGTTAACAATGAAGCCTGGTACTTTAAGCACGATGGGTTTAAATACCCCAAACTAAAACTTGCTTTACCATGCTTTCCTTCTCCAAATGCCACCTGAATAATGCCTTCCTTGGGAGCAAGTTTTCTCTTCAGAAACCTGACATTGAAGGGGCAGGGGGCACAGGCTTCTCCGTGCCTGATCAAGGTCAAAGGTCTACAAAGATTAAGGTCTTGGGACAGTAAAAACTAACTAGGACTGCATGTGGCAAGTGACATCTTTCTCAGAGGAGACCGGCTGCTTTGCCCTTTACATATAAACTGTATTTACTTCTAATAACGCAGCAGCAAAGTCTAATGTGAGGAGAAAGCACCTTCTGCTCCGTGCTGTACTAAACAGCTCTGGGTTACATTTACAATTTTAATAAACTGATTTGTCAAAACTGTCAGAATCGAGGGAGATCATCTGGATGCCAGATGAACAAAAATATCTGTAATTATAAGTTGTCCATTTCCCCCTTTCATCTTCTATATATGTATCTGTGAGCAGCCACATATTTTCATGCACATACATACACATAAATTTTAAATCATTTTTTAAAACCTGTCATAATAGAATTCAGGCAAATAGAAAATACAGTTCTCCTGGGATAGCACTGGGACTTGAAGGCTAAGCTACACTCCCCATCTTAGGACCAACATCCTTTTGTTAAACTGTGCTGTCAGAGCCAAAATATTTCAGTTGCATTACCACCTGGATTGTTCCTAATCCTTGCTGATCACTTGGCTGCTGTGTAACCACAGGCAGGTAACTAAACCTCTCTGGTTCTCTGAAAGCTGTGTGTGAAACAAACTTTTTTTTTTTTTTAGAGACAGAGTCTCATTTTATCACCCTAGGTAGAGTACCGTAGCATCACAGCTCACAGCAACCTCCAACTCCTGGGCTTAAGCAATTCTCTTGTCTCAGCCTCCCAAGTAGCTGGGACTATAGGTGCCTGCCAGAATGCCCGGCTATTTTTTGTTGCAGTTTGGCTGGGGCTGGGTTTAAACCCGCCACCCTCGGTATATGGGGTTGGCGCCCTACCCACTGAACCACAGGCACCACCCAAAACAAATATTTTGATACATGTTAACTATCCTATATAAATGGCAGCAGTATTAATGAGATTCTTTTCATAAAGAACCCTAAGCCCTCTAAAGAACAGAGGCTCACACCTGTAATCCCAGTACTCTGGGAGCCCAAGGTGGGTGGATTGCTTGAGCTCAGGAGTTCAAGACCAGCCTGAGCAAGAGCAAGACCCCATCTCTAAAAAAAAATAGCCAGTTGTTATAGTGGCTATAGTGTCCTGTAGTTCCAGCTACTCAGGAGGCTGAGACAAGAGGATCGCTTGAGGCTAAGAGTTTGAGGTTGTGGTTTACCAGAGTATTTTGCGGATGTCCAGGGCTGTGAGCTATGACACCATAGCACTATACCCAGGGTGACAAAGTGCAACTCTGTCTCAAAATAATAAATAAAAAAATACGACGAAATTGCCACGTGTTATCATGAATAAATTCAAATACCTTGTCTCAAGTTTACTCAGAATCCCATCTTTGTGATGTAAATTTTAACCTACATGTGACTACCCTCAACTAGAAGGCAGCCTGCATTTGAGGGCACTGAACTCTTTTGCCAGAGAAGGGTGAGAAGGATGAATGAAAAATGGAGGTGCATCCTGAAACACAGAGATTGAAGTGCGGGCGCCCCTTGAGAGGTGTGTGATGTCCCTACCGGGGGCCTGCGTTCTCGCTCCCTTTTGGAAGTACCTTGGAAAGGCAGTGGGCCTTCTCGATCACCGTTTTCATCATCATCCTCAGGGTAGAGAATGTGAGCTAGAGAATCTTCCTACATGTAGGGAGAACAAGGATGTGAAGAGAGCCCACGTCTGCATAAACACACAGATCAGGGTATTTGGGAGACTTCCACAAACTAGAGCTCAGACTCCTTTTCATTTTATTTCACTTTTATTTTAAGATCAATTCAGTCTCTTGATGAGGCTAGCTAGGGAGCTGACTTTGGCGAGGTATAGTGAGATAGCTGATTTGTAAGCCTGATGTTCTAGATGACCTCTGATGGGTTAAGGGCTACCGTGAGTGTCTCTATGGCAATTTTCCAGCCCTGCTACACACCAGACATGAAGTGTGCTGGGAAGTACAATTTACCACAGTATCTTGCTGATGTCCAGGGCTGTCTTTGAATGACAAGAATCTGTCATTCTAAGTAAGACTTGTGGCCTTTTCAAACCAGAAATGGACATATAGAATAATAATGCTGAAAGTGACCCTGGCTTTTTTTCTGGGGAAGAAAGCTAAGAAAGGGTTAGTGACTTACCCAAGGCCCCACAGTGAGCTAATGGGGAAGCTGAAGAAAGGCCCCAAAGTCAGTCACTTCACTGTGAACCCATTTTGCAAAGCCAGTGGCCCTTTGATTCTCTCTGGACAATTTGGGGATAGTCTTTGATTACAGAGGAAAGTGGAATGCCCTACTAACAGTGGATGGAATAAAAAAATTCTGGACAGCCTGGCCATTGGGCAGAGGGTATTCTCACAGGGCACACAAACACCCGTACTTTTTCCAGAGTCCCTGTTCCACCCTCTCCATTGGAGTCAGCTTGTCTTATTTTAACTCTGCCCATCCACCACTGGAGACCCACATCACACCGACCTCCTTTCCAGTGAGAACACCTGGGCTTGGCTTTCTCTGCAGCCTTTGCTTATTCCCACAGGGGTCTAGGGCCCTGCCGACTGCTGCTTTAATCATTTGTTAATTTGCTGAAACATCTGGTCAAATTTTGGAAATAATCTCAACAGGAAGGTTTATGCTAACTTCTCCTGGATGTTGAGAGTTTCCACATGCCCCTCTCTGCCTCTGCCCTCCCCCCACCAACACTCCCATACATCCTACTGATCTCTAGACAGTCTGAGCCAACACAGAAAAGGCTGAGGAAGATGGCTTCGGCTCCTATTTCCCTTGGTTGTTCTGTAGGCTCCTTATGCTGGATGTGAGCCAAAGTAAACACACCTTCTCTCCTCCATCCCCACCCTCTTTCCACTGTAGCCGCCTGCCTCATTATGACACTGTGGATCCCATACACCACTGACCCTCACGTCCTGGACCTCCTCTCCATTCCCACTGCCACTGCCTCACTTCAGGCATTCCTCCCTCCTCACTTAAGACTAATTCAGTTAGTATCTGATGGTTCTCCTGGATCCAGTCTTACCCCACTTCAATCCATTTTCCAGATAGTAGCCAAAGTAGTGCCTTGGAAACAAGTATCTGATCATATTACCTTGCTTAAAATTCCACAGGACTGTCCAAAGCCTTCAGGCTCTCTCTCATGGTACCCAAACTCCCCATGACCATCAGCCTTTTATCCCTCCTATCTCATCTCCTACCCCTCCAGACATTCATGCCCCGTATCCTGGACCTCCTGGACCGAGGAAGCTCCCTGACTGTGCTCTGTCCTCTCTTGTCTATGGACTTGACCATGCAGTTCCCTCTTCACTGCTGTCTGGCTAATTCCAACTTGTCCTTCAAGCCTTGGTTCAGTCACTAATGTCTCCAGGAAGCCTCCTCTGGCACATGGTTGGTGCTTAATAAAAAATTTATGTTGAATAAATCAAATAAAATGGTAGGGACATATTCTAGTCAATACATTTTTCGCTACAGAAACACAGTAATAATTGCAGAAGAATACAGGGCTGGGGAATGGGAACTTTGGCTGAAGATGATGTCAATATCGGCTTGAGCAGAGGTGATCTGTTTTAGGTACCTTTGACAGAAGCATCTTTTTCAAAAGGGAAATAGAACCCTAAATAATAGTCCACAGAAGACTGGAATTTGGAACAATAATATTAGTGCCTGCCTTGGAACCACTGGGTCCCGTTAAACCCATTAGATGGGTCACTGGAACCATCAAATCATAGTGGATCATGCTATTTATCTTCACTGATTTTACTAGCAACTACCTCATCCAACTTTCATTAGGGCTAACTTAAGGTGACCACCAGGAACTTGGAGAATCCAAATGACCTCTGGATAGAGGCTGTTTCATCTAATTGGAACAATGATGGAATGGGGGGTGGGCAGACATTTGTCTCATATGGTAAGGATACACATTTAGAGTCTAGGTCCCTAAGAAACAAATCAGGCAATATTTTTCTAAACATCACTGGCAAAACAAAACTCAATTTCATGAAGGAAGAGACACTTTTCATGCCCTTTTTGGGCTGATGCAGGAGCTGTCTGTGTAACTGTTATGTTGAAAATGTGTGATGATCTACAGAGATTTCAAATGGCAACAATAGCTATCTTGACAAGACTAGGTTTTTGAACTGAGCAGCATCAGAAATAGGCTTCATCATAACCAGGTAAAGAATCGAACAACAGAACCCTCATCTGGAAGGCACTGCCTTGGTTGTTGGTGAGAACAATTGCACACCAAAGGAGCTTCCTCCACGCAGACAGAGAGGCAGCTATTCACCTGACAAAACTCTCTCAGTCTGTCCTGTGCCCTGGGGATAATGCTGGACATTGTTAGTCCAGAGACAGGGATTCTCTGCCCATTCTTCCCCTCCAGTGGCCATATTGCTCTCTGGCAGAAGGCTCCCTCACCAACACCTCCGTGTACCATCACCTACACCTTATAAACCATTTCACTTGAGAATTAAGTTTTAGAAAGGAAGAAAAGAGTTGCTGACTGGGCTACCTAGTAATCCAGCACAATCATTCCAGATAACCCACTTAGAGAGAGTTCCTTGTCTAGATTACCATTCCCAGGTATCTTATTAGGGAGCATACCCTCCCAAGGTTTAGAGATCAGCCTTAGGGAAGCATATTCCCCAATTAAGACTCCATCACCCAGCAGGGGCTATTTAGAAGGTGAGATTCTCAGCAGTGATACCAAAACCTTTCTGGCAGCCATGGTTTTATGCTGTGATGTCATCAAAGGCTTTGGCCATGGGGATAGAGGTGGTCTTTGGTTTCTGAATGACTAAGGTGGTTGAGTGTTTAACTGACTCTGCCACAGGAGCAGAGTGCTGACGTAAGAGCAAAGACTTTAAGGGTAAGCAATGAACCAGAAGTCCAAGACAATCTGTCTTACGAGGTACAGAAAAGACTGATCTCATTCCAAGGACCAATATCAAATACAGGCTAACTCCCACCAACCAGGTTTGGATGGAGCCTGCCTCACTGTGTTTAAGTGACAACACTATTTTAAGAATCCTGATAAATAAAGGGATGGGAGAGATGGAACAAAAGAATAGTACCCAAGGGCATAAGGCATTTCTGCCACCTAGACTGGGCCAGAGAGTTTACTGTGTTATCAACTCAGGGCCTTTCAAAGCAAGTTTGCCCACTAACACCTGAAGCAGCGCATTAAAGCAGCACTAGACAAAAGCTCTACTTCTTATCCCTCCTCAGGCTTCCTGAACTCAGACAACCAGTGTGGAATTTTTTAATAACAAAAGGAATTCCAAATACCATGCCGTGGCTAGCATAACTCTGCTTGTTCCTTGGATGGCTTAATCAAATATTTAAAGATACTTCGGATGGGTGACTCTCCCCAGGCTGGTGGGAAGTTTCTTGACCTTCAAATATAAAGGTAAAGGACCTGTGAAATGTGGGACTTCAGAGTACTACTCCCTGCCCGTGGGCCCAGGATAGAAAAAACATAAGGTGTTACATTTAAAATCTCTTTTCAAATATGATAAATAACTCCATGATAAGTTTAACTATGGTAGCTGGGATCTCCTCTATACGTTTATTGTCTTTGAAAATAAATTATTTTGCAGACTGGAAGATACATGAAATGCTCTCATCTATTACTTAACTATAGATTCCAGCTACTTTGCAACAAAATGAGCTGTTACTCCCAGCAGATCCTTAAACCCGCATGCAATGGATGTAAGCATAGGACCACACGCAGTTCCTCACATCCAGCCCCACCGTCTCCTCCCTCTCCTATTTGGCCTTTGTTGATCCCTGGTTACATGGTGACAGCATGAGGGTTGTGACGTACATCTTAGAAATGCCTGTGTCCATATAGCAGTCCTTTCAAAGTGACAGAATAAGACCTTTCTCTGCCTTCCTCTATAGGAATTCTCTGGGCCCTAGTTTTCTTATCTTAGAAATGAGCCAGGAGAGTTAAATGAACAGTCCTTAATTTTTTTTCTCCACCTCAACAAATCCGAGAGATATGTGACTCTCCCATTAGTAAGAGTGGGAATGATTTTTAAACTGGGGGGAGGAATGTAACAAGAAATTATCAGAATCTTTTGGATTAGAGGGGCAGGAGGATTTTCTCAAGTTATAGGTGTGATTTCCAACCTGCAAGATTTCTATTATCCCTTCTAAATACGGAACTGTGACTATCTCTATTCTCATCCCCTAATTTTCCCTCCATTTATTCCCAGGTCGGGGCTACATCTCTTTCAAGATTTTATCAGTACAGTGATAATTTTTACTAACATACTGGTGGTCTCACAGCCTGATCACAGAATGTCGGTTTATACAGACTCTTTTGGTTGCTAAATTTCAGCAATAATCAGCACTTACACTGTGAAAAACATTTATTAAAAATTTTATATATTATCAAATTTTTTTTTTTTTTTTTTTTTGGAGACAGTCTCACATTGTCACCCGTGGTAGAGTGCCATGGTGTCACAGCTCACAGCAACCTCAAACTCCTAGGCTCAAGCGATTCTCTTGCCTCAGCCTCCCAAGACTGCAGGCACCCACCACAACGCCTGACTATTTTTAGAGACAGGGTCTCACTCATGCTCAGGCTGGTCTTGAACCCGTGAGCTCAGGCAATCACCCACCTCAGCCTCCCAGAGTGCTAGGATTACAGGCATGAGCCACCGTGCCTGACCTCAAATAATTCACTTGCAAGAATAAGCCCCACAAATGACCTTTATGTGACTTACCTAACTATTGGTTTATTGCTTAAGTTTACATGATTTAAATGGAGATTTTTAAAGTTGAAGGGCTCAATTTTGCAAATATTGTGTAAGTATTGATGAAAAGCAGACACCGCAGGCAGATTTTTAAAAATGAAATTCACATACTTTGTTACTTGTGTGACATCCTGTAAGTGATAGTTTGCAAGACTCTGGTAACTTGCTCTTCAAGTACAAATACTGGGTGCAAGAACAGAGGACTCTGTATTCTCCCAACCTGGACTTCCCTACCGGATCCTCAAAAATACAGGACCCCTCATTTCTTTTTAAATCACACTAGGGAACTGTCTTTTCTCTTAGTTCTCTACAAAAATACCTGCGGGAAAAAAAAGAAAGAAAGAAAAATACAAGAACTACTGTGAGAACGTTCAGTGGCAAGGGAGGAAAGTGGGGTGGGGGTTGGAACGCATCTAAAGAAAACATTGGGGTGATCCTAGAATCCTATCCCCCATAGGGGTGGGTGGGTGCCAAGTTCTGTTATTTCTCCTAAATGATCCCAGCAGCTGTAGCCCGTTATATGTGGCAACTCTTCTAGGATCTCAAAGGGTTTTCAAAGTCATGCTGGCAGCTGCCTCCTGTCGCCCCGCTCTGTAATGATTGAACCTCTTGTTCCTTTTATAGAGTTGTTCTCTCCTAATAAAACACTAAATGCTGGTCTGAGCAACTGTTCCAGGATCACTAGAAGCAATCCTCCCTCCGTCTTCCTCCTTACCATACGGGCCTTGTGCTTTCTATCACAATGGACCCCTGTGTAAACTGCTCTGTCCCCGACTCCCAGCGGCAGAGGCATGCAAGCTGGCTTGAAAGTGTGCGTGCACAAACATCAGGCAGGCACCACCAGCCCCATTTCAACCGAACCTGAACTCCACATCCATCTCCGGCTATTTTAAGAGCTGCTACTTTAAAACTGGGCAACCATCCTAAGCACATGAAAGCACAGGCGAAGCACAAACTGTCATAAATGAAGAACCGCAATTCATTGTGTCAGGAGTCTGCAGAGGTGATACCTTCAAGCTGTGTGTCAGAATCAAAGCCGTGACTTGTCAGCTTTTGGATGGGAGGCCCTGCACAACAAGGCCATTTTTTTCCCCCTGGCAAATACAAACCACATTTTAAAGGTGTGAACCCTTTCCAAACTTCAAAATGTAAATGGAAACAACACCATACCAGTCTCGGTCTGAGCTCATCTCAGATCTCACGATCCTTCCCCGAGTCATAATCTGAGAGCTACAGAAAGCAAGCTCAATTCCCTTCCCCAAACCGAGTATGGCAACATTTAAAAGTGGCCTTTATTTTAAGGTTTCATGCCTACTTTATATGTAATCTGTTTTTTAATACTTCTATTGAAGATCGTAAGCTTCTTAAGAGTGGGAGCCTGGGTTATTCAAACAGTTGTTCATTTTGTTTTCTTTTTGCTTTTTTGTTTTTCATAGTACTTGGTAAGTTGTAATTGTTCATGAAATGTTCACGGAATAAAAGAAATGAAACCCTAAAAACAAAATGGACTTGGCTTTGTGGGGGATTCAGGCTGCAACAGGCAAACTGAAAAAGGCCCTTGGCCACACTTGTTCCCAAGATTTTGAAGGCTTTCAGCTGGGCTTTTAATGAGGGATTCCTACCTTCCTGAAATAATTCTGTTTAAATAGTGGCCATTTGACTATAAAGGAAAAAACAGAAAGAAGCTTTAGGGTCTAAAAGGCAGTAAACAAATTAGAGGCACCAAAATTCTCCGGGCAGCTTTTCTTTATCTTAAGATCTCTCGGAAAGTATAAATTAAAATGCTATAATTGATGATTTACTATTTTGGCTCACATTAGTCTTTTTTTTCACCAAGTGCTAAGCACTTTATTCAAACTGATTTTATTTTTCTATTGTGAACATTTAAAAATATATAAGCAGAGAGGATGTCATAATGAGCCCTATAGGCCCACCACGAACTTTAGTAATGATCAATTAATTCACGGCCGCTCTTATTTTATCTGTATAAATTTGTTTTTAACTTACGTTTTGTGACCATCGGACTTTTGCGTAGTGCTCCCCAATTAGTTTATAATTACTATCAACTTCTTAGTTTTGAGAAACCTCCCACCCTGAAGGTGGAAGTTTTGAGCCAAAATATGACATCTGACGTGGGTGCAGCTGCTTAAAATATGTCTTCATTAAAGTCAGATGAAGGAGATAAGCTTGGTCTCAGCCGCCAAAGGAACACAGGCAAAGTTTGCATTTTTTCTTTCCCCTACCACACTCCCTCCTGTGCTCCCTTCCCTAACCTGAGTAAATACCCTAGTTTCTAAAGAAGTTAAGAATGTGTTGCCCAGAACCTTTTGGTCATTAGTGCTCAGTTTCCCAGTTTCTTTGCTCACCCTTTGAAAGAACCTGAAGGTAAGGACACAGGGCAAAATAAACACTCAAACAAATTGATTCTGAAGAACAGACTTTTAGACCGCTTTACGTTTTTATGGCTTACGATGGTGCAAAAATGTTACTTACTCCCTAAACAGTTATTAGTCTCTGTAATGTAACATAGCAGATACCTTCTAAATCCTTTTAGCCTTCTCCCCCTTACTGGAAAGATCATCATTTTTTTTTTTTATTTCAAAGTGGATTTAATAAAGAAAAGGAGTGCTGTTAAAGCAATACGTGAGGCTTTGACATTAAGCAGTGCAACCCTGCGGAGTCGGCAAGAACAGGGTCTCTAATCTCCAGTGATTTATAGAGGCTCTTCCTTCATCTCTGTACTTGGGGAGGGCCAAAAAGTTTAGAGACAGCCTGGCGTCCCTCTTACTCCACACCACTAACTCCTGCTGGCCAGTCTGTCGGCTGAAACGTTTAACCCTTTCACTGCTACTTGACAGCACAACCATTAAAGCCAGTTTATTTGCTTTCAGACGAAAAGAGTGGTTTCATATTGCAGTAATGTACATGGAGGTAAACAGCGATGTCTGATGTTGAAAAATTATAAGCAAAGGGCAAAAAGGAAACTAAAAATCAAATTAGGGTTATTGGGAGATGTTTGGCAATGGCCAAGAGTCCCCTTTCAAGAGGGAGTGAGCGTCTACTGGGTGAGCACCCGGGCCCCCCCCTCCCACCATCACTTGGAGTGAGCCGGCTGAGTCATGGCACATTCTCTCCCAAGTAATGCTTAGTACTTGGAGAATAACTCAAGGTCAAAATCAAAGTTCCGGAATATGATTAGAAGGATCAGACAACATTAAAGAGTCTGAAACAAGTTGTTCTAATAAGTCAACTGAGGGGTGGGAAGGAAGGTGCCCTTGTACTGAGCTCTGCTGAAGAGAAAATGTGCATAGGCAGGGCAATTGGGCTTGTGTGGTCCTTCCACAACGGGACTGGCGATTTTAAACATTTTGTTAGTTGATAAATAAATACTGTGAGCATGCTTCTCATCCTACCCCACTGCCCCCCCCCCCAACCCAAATCCATTTAATACCAAGGTACATACGA
Source organism: Otolemur garnettii (assembly GCF_000181295.1). NCBI lineage: Eukaryota > Metazoa > Chordata > Mammalia > Primates > Galagidae > Otolemur > Otolemur garnettii. The sequence continues at coordinate 5,021,735 of NW_003852489.1, forward strand.
AACACTAGCCCCCAGCCTGGCCTGACCAGGATTTGGTGGTTTCCAGTACAGCCCTTCCCCCCAGGATGGGGACAGCACCTGATAAGAGGATTGGCATGGGGTGGTAGCTCCCTTCTGCACTTAAACAGTCAGGTAAACTTCTTGGTTCTCTGGTGGCTACAAATTTGGCTCCAGTCTCTGTCAGACAAGGAAGCACTCTTCCTAAGCCATCAGGAATGAAGGAGACCTTAACCTTAGTCAAGGTCTTGGGCTGAACTTCATCTTTTAAAAGATCAGAGCACCATGTATGCCTATGAGGACTGACGGAGATCTAAGCAGAAAGTGCGTGCTGATCTAAAGCTGGGCAATCTGCAGCAGAGATGGCCCCAGAACAAAGCCCTTGTACTTGATAACCTTGGGCCCTTGCTGTCTGGTCCACTCCTGACAGAGAAAGATACAGAGCCCTACTTTAAGAGGCCTTCTGGAATCAAGTACACGGGTCAAGAAGTAAGACTGACAAAGATCGATACTGCATATTTTAGGACTGGCAGATGGCAAACCAAGGTCACAAAATTCACAAATGATAATGGCAACAGCACGCACTGAAAGACGTCATACTTCGCCCGCCCACAGCTCGTGTAATTTCTTTGATTCAGAAGCTGGTTAAGGCTCGGTGCCTGTGGCTCAAGTGGCTAAGGCGCCAGCCACATACACCTAAGGTGGCGGGTTCAAATCCCCAGCCTGGGCCCGCCAAACAACAATGACGGCTGCAACCAAAAAATGGCCGGGCGTTGTGGCGGGCACCTGTAGTCCCAGCTACTTGGGAGGCTGAGGCAGGAGACTCGCTTGAGCCCAGGAGTTGGAGGTTGCTGTGAGCATGATGCCATGGCACTCTACCCAGGGGGACAGCTTGAGGCTCTGTCTCAAAAAAAAAAAAAAGCTGGTTAAGAGCCTCTTTTGATGGAGGGGCTACTGAAGGAAGGGATGGGACTTGTTCAAGAGCACACAGCCAGCTAGTGAAAAAGTCAGCAGCAGAGCCTAGAGCTTCTGACTCATAGTCCATTATACCTTGATGTAGAGTCACAGTGGATACAAGGTAGACTGGTAGAGATAACAGACCCAAGTTCAAGTTCTGGTTCTTCCATATCTGTGGGCTAGTTGGCTTAGCTTACTCTCCTTAATATGCTATTAATAACTGTATGTGGCTAATGCTATGAAGCTTCATGAAAGAATGAACAAAAAGCACTTAGAACAGTGCCTACCACGTAGTGTGCATGAACAAATGTTAACATTCTATTGCTATTACTTCTATTCTTTCTTCAGAGAATCATGCGCTGGTCCCATTCAAGTGACAGGAATAACAAGTGCACTTTCTGGAAACAGGATGTGGCTGTCAAGCTGACTTCAACCAGTGCAGTATGAGACAGTTTCCCCCACCACAGCCCACTGTCTGCTGCAGCCACATTGGGCTGGAACGTCTCTGCACAGAGATCTGTTCACCAGCTAGACAGAGCTCTCTAGGAGTAAAGGGCATCGCATTTCCCTAGTGGCCCAGACATTTACTGAAGGAATACATGAACGAACGTAGAAAGCATTCTCTTTCTGCACCTTGGCCAGGATTTCTGCTGTCCGCATAATTTGTCTAAATACACTGCTTTCTCACTCTGGTGAACCCAGGGCAGAGTTTAGCCGCCAAACATATTTACAGTACAACCCTTCTCTGAAGGCGACACCCTCAAGGAGGCCCTGGGCTGCCCAGGGAGATGCCTTCCTGAGGTGTGAAGCGAGTATTTAACTCAGCCCCTCCTGACAGCATTCCCACAGACCCAGCTCACTGTTAGCACTCTCCATTCCTGTGAAAATCCCTTTCTGTCCTGTTATTTTTTGGTCCTTCAACAAGCAGCAGCATGCTAATGTGAGAAAATGTGGAGAAACCCCGTCTAGGTCCAATTGCTGCTGGTGGCCTCCAGGGTCATAAACACCATGTCACATTCCTATCCTGCTGCCTGTTCACCAGGAGGCCGCTAACGGGAGGCCCTTCCACGTGCCACTCTTCCCCAGCACATGGGTAGGAGCTGACATCAGTACAAACCCAGGGGCTGTGTGAGCCGGTCATGATGACTTGCAAACAGATGCAGGTTCAGAGAATTTAGGAGCAAGAGGAAATGTGTCACACTCCCCCACATTCAGGTTCACCAAGGCCAGTTGCAAAGACCCATCGGCGGTGAACGCTGCAGAGCAATCCCACAGGAAGATGTGCATAGCTGAGCTCCTTGTAGCAGGCTGTTGCCTCACACCCACGCCCTGGGAACTCTTTGAAGAAAACCTCCTGCTAGTTGTTTCCTTTAGGAAATGTTTCTGGTCAATGAGTAAAAGAGGTGTCATGATACCTGGTCCTGGTCGTAGGTCTGAGGTTTCACGAGGCAAACACCAATATCCGCTTAACTTTTTTTTTTTTTTTTTAAAGACAAGCTTCCCAAGTCTTGAAAATCAAAGAGCAATTGGTAGAGCTCTAGGAGTTAGAGCACTAAAGCTGATTCACTCCAAGTGAGAAACGGAAGTGGGAAAGAAGACACAAGAAACAGAGTTTCAGCTGTAGGCTCTTTCCCTTTGGGAAACTACAGACCCCAGCTTCTGGTCTCCTGTCTCCTGGATAAACACGGGCCTTATCGGCCACCCACAGTACTTCAGTTAGTAAAAGAGCTTAGGAATGTAAATCACAGCAGAGTGAAGTGTGAGCCTAATTTGCACTTAATCAAAGCCAATTAGAGGTACATTATTTACACAAAGCCCATGCATCTCAATTATGCCTAGTACAGCCCAAGACAGTTTTGAGCCCAGACCTTAATTCTGCTTAATTAGATTAGTAAACATTTTCACTGAGTCAATCCTCTAGTCTAGTCTAGAGCCAGTGGGTAAACCAAACCAAGCATGCAGAGCTTTTCACTTTAGGGCCAAGAAAGTGTAACTGACACCTGTCGAAAATCTGCTGAAAACAAAAGTATTTCAAACTGGAGGCCGTAGGAGGTAGGAGAAGCAGCGCTCCACTCTCTCTCTCACACACGAGCACCCGCTCTGTCCCGCACTAGATACTGTATTAGTTTCCTCCTCCTTTTCTGCATTTTAACAAGAGAGAAAACACAACCTGGGAGGATGGGCAAAGTCAGGGACCCCAGTTCAGCTCTAAAGTGAGACTTCTCAAGTCTCTGGTCTGCCAAGGTGGAGGCAGTTTCAAGGTAGCAGATTTGAATCACTGGGGGTGGGGGCAGAGGGGGCAGGGAAGGCCCTGAGGTCAGCAGCAGTCAGTAGGCCAAGAGACTGCAGCATCATCCAAAGAGACTGAGGGCAGAAATTGAGGGGAACAAAGCTTTCAAAAGCCAGATAGGCAGGAGAGGGTCTTGATGACAATTGCCTGAGAACATCCCTTCCCCATCCGTTCAAGGAACAGGTGATAGGTGCTGGAGAAGCTTCTGCCCTCCTTTTGGAGGTGGCTTTGGGTGACTGTGCTATGCCCTGCCATGCCTGTGCAATCTCCACACTGGTGAGTAGGGGCTCTCCCAGCAGACATGGACAGCTCTTCTGAGGATTCTTTCTCTTTATTTTTCCAACAATCAGCACGGCTTTAGGGCAGTGGTTCTCAATCTTCCTAATGCTGCAATGTATTTTCATTGTTAAAAAGGGGTCGCAACCCACAGGTTGAGAACTACGGCTTTAGGGGAACCAATGAAGCTCGCATAGGTTCAAAAGCCAGGTAAAGTAAAGCCTGATCAGCAGGAGAAAGGGGGGGGATAAAAGGAGAGAAAGGAATGCAGCCATGGACTGCACTGCTAATCGCAAGGAGCCCAGAAGCAGCAGCTGAGCTCAACAAGCCTTCAGGTCACGATACCAAACATACAGTTAAAGCTGCCCGCGTGGGTTCATTCAAGTTCTAACTGCTTAAAAATCAATTTACCTTTTAAACCTCATTTTGCCACAAGTCGCCTTTAAATTCACTTGGCCATCACTTCCTCACATCTACCTCCTTCCAAGCAGAGCAGAGAGGGAGAGTGAAACAAATGCAATATAAAATGCTTGGCACAGAGTAGGTGCTTAGTAAATGTCTGGCGGCTCAGTTGTAGGAAACCGAGACCAACTGAATTCACTGGCCACCACAAATGGACACATTTGTATTAAAACATAAATAAAACAGTAACATCTCTGGAGGAATTAGGCAGCACCACTAAATGTCCCGGCTGAAAAACTGTTTCCACGACATAAAAGAGGGATGGGGAACAACACAGCCATCATGACTTCAAGTATTACGCTACAATGTCACGGTATCACTTATATACAATGTCGTGGTATCACTTATTGTTTTATTTTTAATTTTAAAAAGGAAGAATCACAGTAAAAATATATGTATGTATTCCAGTTGTTAAAACTCATTTAATTAGCTGGGTGCAGTGGCTCATTCTAGTACTCTGGAAGGTCCAGGTGGGTGGGTTGCCTGAGCTCATGGGTTCAAGACCAGCCTGAGCCAGAGCGAGACCTCCTCTCTTAAAAAAACAAACAAACAAACAAACAAACAAACAAACAAACAAAACAGCTGGGGCTGGGCAATCGTGCTCAGTGGTTAGGGCACCAGCCACATGCACCAGGGTTGGTGGGTTTGATTCCCGTCTGGGCCTGCTAAACAAACAAACAAAAAAAAAAACAAAAAAAAAAACAGCTGGGGCTGGGCAATCGTGCTAAGTGGTTAGGGCACCAGCCACATGCACCAGGGTTGGTGGGTTTGATTCCGGCCTGGGCCTGCTAAACAAACAAACAAACAAACAAACAGCCAGGCGTTGTGGTGGCCACCAGTAGTCCCAGCTACTTGGGAGGCTGAGGCAAGAAGATCACTTGAACCCAAGAGTTTGAGGTTGCTGTGAGCTACGATACCACAGTACTCTACCGATGGCAACAAAGTGAGACTCTGTCTCAAAACAAACAAACAAAAACCCCCCCTCACTTAATTCCATATTTAAGATCTGTGCATTTCACTGTATGAAAAAATTACCTCAATAAAAACATTTTTAAATGCACATTTTAGGTAAAGGATTGACATAATTTAACCAACTTCTTAAATTAGGGTGGAAATGAAAATAGTGCCCAGATCTGACAAAGTGAGGTATAGAGGCTTCTGGAAGGTTGAGCCACAGTATTTTGTGAGGATGGGCTTTTTTCTTCATCATCCAACCCAGCTCCTCTATTTTATTAACAAGACCAATCCAAACATAACTTTCTCGGGCGGCACCTGTGGCTCAGGGAGTGGGCGCTGGCCCCATATACCTAGTGTGGCGGGTTCGAACCCAGATCTGGCCAAAAACTGCAACAACAACAACAAAAACCCCAAACAAACATAACTTTCTAGAAAGGGCATTCAACATGGCCTTGGAGCTTCCCTTGTTGACACAGAAAGTCACGTATGTCTAAGAGTAAACCAACTAAATCAGCTTTACTTCCCAGAAGATTCTGCCTTGGAGCTCTTTCAGTACAATAAAAATGAACTGGGTTCTCTGTCCTTGAATATTATCCAAATGTCCTGCCCACTTTTTCCAGCCATCCAACTCTTAAAAGCTACTTAGTCTGGACACTTGAAGAGAACCTCTCACCACAGGTCCAATTCTCCTCTCCTCATTCAGTTCCCAACCAAGGCTCAGGAAAGCCTTCTCATTGGTGAGCTATTCCCAAAGAAGCAATAAAGGAAATTTCACATTTATGAGGTTTGCTTTTGCCTAGAGACAAATTTTATTTCAAACCTGAGACCAATTAGGGAGAAAAATAACAAATGCATGTATGAATGTGTTCACTGGAAAACTGTCCCAAATAAGTCTCTTACACTTTAAGAAGAATTTTTTCACATATTAATTCACTTGAGCTTATTAGATATTCACAAAAATTCAAGAGGCAGGTACAGAGTAGCTAATTGGCTTGAATATATTATAGTTGTCAATGAGGTCTTCTGAATCCGGATTCAATGTTCCTTTCATTACGTGAAATAGCCTAAGTTAAAATAGCTGTTTAGGAAAAAAGTTATTGAACATCTATTATGTGTGCAACATTCTTATAAAAAATTAAGTGAGACAGAAGAAAGTGAAGATTTATTATGAAAACAAAGAATTTTGTAAACGACAGAGAAATGGAGTAAGCTCTTCTAAGTATGATGCAAACTCCAGAAACCATTAATATTACTGATAAATTTCAACACAACATTTTAAAATCTGCATGGCAAAAATTATTATAAAATGGTAAAAGATACCGACAAGCTTGGAAAAGTATTTATGACATTAACGACAAATAAAAAGCTAATTTGCTTAATATGTAGAAAGCTCCTCCAAATCAATAAGAATAAGTAAGAAAAAAATAGGCAAAGAACATGAAATAAATATAGTACTTAAATATATGAAAAGATGCTCAATGCTAGTCCAAGAAACACAGATCAAAACTATGATCAAAACAATGAAAAAACACATTGAATGTTCTACCTGATTGGCAAAGACCAAAGAATCTGATACATTGGGTGGCACATATGGCTGAGTGGGTAGGGCCCCGGCCCCATATACTGAGGGTGGTGGGTTCGAACCTGTAGTTGAGCCTGTAGTCCCAGCTAATCGGGAGGCTGAGGGCAGAGAATCACCTAAGCCCAGGAGTTGGAGGTTGCTGTGAACTGTGATGCCACAGCACTCTACCAAGGGTGATAAAGTGAGACTTTGTTTCTTAAAAAAATATATATATATATCTGATACACTGTATTGGCAAAGTAGCTGTTAAAGAAGTGTTATCAGATATTGCTGGTGGGAGTATAAGTTAGCATAGCAACTATGATGAAAAAATTGACATTAAAAAAGTTACAAAAAATTCTCATGTAACATATCCTTTGACCTGGGAATTCTACTTCTGGGAATTAATTATAAAGTTACACAAATGCCTAAAAGAGGTAAGATGTTTACTTTAGCACTGTTTCCAGTGACACTGTTTATAAGGCACAGTTTACCATGACAAAAGACTGAAAACCATCCAGATGTGCAACAATAGGAGTTTCGGAGCAAATTACGGAAAACTAAAATAATAGGGAAATTTTAGAAATACTAAAAGAGGAAAATTCTCCAAGATATATTGACATATGAAAGGAATGTTCATAGTGAGGCATCCTTCTGATGCAAAGAAAAAGAAAAAAAAAAAAGGCAAAGAAAAAAAAATAGCTGCTCATGACGGCATGCACCTATATTCCCAGCTACACAGAAGCCTGAGATGGGAGGCTCAGGAATTCCAGACCAGCCTGAGTGACAGAGACCCCACTTTAAAAAAAGAAAAAAGAATGCACAGAATATCTTTGGGGTGATACACAGGAAACTGGTAACAGTGATTACCAGAGACTGGAGGATAGAGTAGGTGTCTTTTTACCATATACAACTTTGTACCTGGTCTTCTTTTTTTAACCACATGATATATACTATTTGACAAGCTGACATACCATGGGAATACAGTAGACTGATGAGCTGGAAGTTGCTAGAGAAAGCTTTCGACCTGTTGAGGGTCCATATATGCCCAGATGGCTCCATTTTTGCTGCCCAGATGAGCAGGCATGTGTGACAATAACTGGCAGAACTCTTAGCTCTGGTGCCACATGCTGAAGTACTGTTAAGGATGTACTTGGACGGGCCAATGTTGTGGGGTGTACATGCATGCAGGCACATACCCCCCAGTACCAACTCTTCACATGATGACATGTTTTGTTTCAAGTTAAAAGAAACTTTTACATCCATTATTTAGTCACATGTATCCAACCATATTCCCTGATAGGGACTGTTATTTCTTTCTTGTCTATAGATCTGTACATTGAAGGTCAGGAAACTTAAGTTACTCACCCAAGATGCAAAATCTTTAAGTCTCAGAGTTAGGACTCAAACCTGGATCCTGGTTGCAAATTATGTATTCTTTCTACCAGGTCAACTACCTCACATTCCTTTCCAAAGACAAATCTGATGACTCCTCTCCCAAGCTAGATTCTGTGGCACCCAATAAGCCTCTTGGATTTTAAAAAACTGTAACAACCTTCGAGATGGACTGTTGTTGATTCTGAGATTTTTTTTTTTTTTAGAGACATAGTCTCACTTTGTCGCCCTCAGTAGAGTGCTGTGGTGTCACAACTCACAGCAACCTCTAGCTGTTGGGCTTAGGCAATTCTCTTGCCTCAGCCTCCTGAGTTGCTGGGACGAAAGGTGCCCACCACGATGCTTGGCTATTTTTTTGTTGCAGTTTGGCCAGGGCAGGGTTTGAACCCGCCACCCTCAGTATATGGGGCTGGCGCCGTACTCACTGAGCCACAGGCACTGCCCTCCTAAGTCTAAGATCTTAAGTATTGACAACAAAGTAACAAGTGACTGGAACTTTTTCAGAATCTTTTTGCAATGTGTAACTTTCTTCAAGAATGGAAAGAACACTGAACCAGCAGTAGAGACATGAAGTCACTAATCCCAGCCCTACCCTATCTTGCTGGGTACCTTTGGCATAATACTTCCCCTCTCTGGGAATCAAGGTCCTCAAGTGTAAAGCAGGGCTTGGACTACACTGGAAGATTTCTTGAATTGTGCTGACAATATGGACAGAATCACTTAAGAGACAAACATTTGAGTAAAGGGAAGCACTTACCACTCGGAAGCCAAGCTGAACAAAGAGTTAATGTAGAGGGGTTCTTGGAGAGGGAGAAAGTGTGAGCTGAAGGAGGCTTAGCAAGATCTGAATTGCCGCAGTCATTTAGTCAGCTTGGACCAGCCAAGCCCAACTTGGCTTGTGGTTATCTGCCTGGCTTTTTTTTTTTTCCTTAACTCAGGCAGAGGGACCAGTGCCACCTCATCATGGAGGCCCAATGGCTTGGCCCACTATTTTTAACATAGTTTGTGGTCTACACCAGGATGCAATGAACAACTCCACGTCCTCCAAGCGATTAAGACTGAGTATAACATATGCTTATCCCCATGGCAGTGATGGGGACTAATGAACAGACATTGGGCCACATCAAAATTAGACCCATAATTTTTCTAAAAATATCCTCTGCTTAGGTCCCAGGGGAAAGTCTGCAAAACACAAACAGTGGCTTGTGAATCCCCGAGCCACCCCAGGCTATGCAGAAGCTGCCTTTCAAGAAGAACCCAAATAATGAGGAATGGAACTCCCTGTATACTCTCACACCTGCCTAAAAAGGGGATCAAGGAGGACAAGAAAATAAATAAGATAAAATAAGCAAAAGCTTCTATTAGATGGGCCATCCCAGGCTGTCTTAAAAAACAACAGATGTACTGAGATATAATTCATCTATCATGCAATTTGCCCATTTAGAGGGTACAATTCAATGACTTTTAGCATATTCACAGAATTGTGTGTATGAATGCACAATCTATTTTAGAAAGATTTTGATTACCCTGAAAAGAAACCTGTACCCCTGTGCCATCATCTCCCCAGCTCACCACACCCAACCACTAATCTATTTCCTGTCTCCACAGATTTGCCTATTCTTCCCTGGGAAAAGGAACCCTGCCGGCTGGTTCTTCCTGTCACACGTTTATCAAGGTTCATCTATGTTGTAGTATGTACAGATACTTCAATCTTTTTCATGAACAAATATTTCATTGTTTGGATATATCGCATTTTGCTTATCCATTAATCCGCTGATGAACACTTGGTTGTTTCCATCTTTGGGCTATTGCGAATCTACTACCATGAACGTGGAACGTAAGCATCTGTCCTTAGTCCTGTTTTCAATTCCTTTGTGTATATCTGTTCGTCAGCTGATAGACATTCGTTTGCACTTTTTGACTATTAGGAGCAATGCTGCTATGAAAATTCAGGTACAGGTTTTTGTGTGGACATGTTTTAATTGCTTTTGGATATATACTTGGGTGTAGATCTGCTGGATAACATGGTAATTCTGTTTTACCATTTAAGAAATGGCCAGACGGTTTGCCACCATTTTACAGCCCTGCCAGGTATATGAGGGTTACAGCTTCTCCACATCATTATCAACACTTGTTATTATCTACCTTTTTGATTATAGGCATCCTAGTAGGTGCCACGTAGTACCTTATTACAGTTTTAAGTTGGATATCCCTGATTGCTAATGATGCTGAGAATCTTCTCATGTCACTAAGGACCTTTGTGTATCTTCTTTGGTGAAATGTCTATTTAGATCCTTTGCCCATTTTTAACTGGGTTATTTGTAATCATATTATTGAACTGTAGTGGTCCATTATATATTTTAGATACATGTCCCTTTCAGGTATACGATTTGCGAATTTTTCTCCCAACCTGTGGATTGTCTTTACTTTCCTGATGTCATCCTTAGAAGCCCAAAAGTTTTTAATTTTGATGATGTACAGTTTTTCTGTTTCTCCTTTTATTGTTTGTGCTTTTGGTGTCACATCTAAGAAACCACGGTCTAAGCCATGGTATGAAAGATGTCACCTATGTTTTCCTCTAAGAGTTTATGAATTTACCTTCTACATTTAGGTCTTTGATTGATTTTGAGTTAATTTTTGTGTACTGGTGTAAGGTAGGATTAACATCGTTCTTTTGCATATGGATATTCAGTTGTCCCGTCACCATTTGTTGAAAAGACTATGCTTTCCCCAAGAACTGTCTCAAAACTCATGTTGAAAAATCAGTTGACTTGCAGGCTTTATTTTTGGACTCTCAATTTTACTTCACTGTGTTGCATGTTTATCCTTAGGCCAGTGCTCCAGTATCTTGTAGCTTAGCAGTAAATTTTGTTTTTTATTTTTCTTTTTTTAAGACAGAGTCTCAATCTATTACCCTGGGTAGAGTGCCATGGTGTTACTGCTTACAGCAACATCAAACTCTTGGGCTTAAGCAATCCTCTTATTTCAGCCTCCCGAGTAACTGGGACGACAGGCATGCACCACTAGGCCTGGCTACTTTTTCTGTTTTTAGTAGAGATGGGGTCTTGTTCCTATTCAGGCTGGTCTCAAACTCCTGAGCTCAAGCAGCTCACCTGCCTCGGCCTCCCAGAGTGCAGGATTACAGGCATGAGCCACCACGTCCAGCTGTTTAGCAATAAATTTTGAAATGGAGAAGTTGAGGTCTCTAACTTTTTATTTTTCAAGATTGTTTTGGCTTTTCTGCATCACTTGAATTTATATATACTATAGATTTTAGGATCACCTCGTCAATTACGGGAAAGAAATCAGCTGGGATTTTGGTAGGGATTGTGTTCAATCTATACATCAACTTTGAGAGCATTACTATCTTAACAATATCGTCTTTCCTTCCCATTTATTTAGGTCATCTGTAATTTCTCCCTACATTTTGTAGTTTTTAGACGATAAATTTTATACCGCTTTTGTTACCTTTATTCCTAAGTATTTCTTTATGTTATTTTAAATAAAATTATTTTCTAATTTCATTTTTTGTTTGCCCAGCTACTGTATAGAAATACAACTGATTTCTGTATACTGATATTATAACCTTGTAGAATGGGTTTTCTTTTGAAAGGTTTTGTACCTAAAGCTACAAAAAACAGTTAAGTATTATAGTGGCTTTGTATTGTACCAACTTAACTAATCTGGAACTCTGATTCTAAGTATTCCCCTCCTTGTAGAATTATGAGTTGGGTTGACTATAAAAACATTTCTGTGAGATTAGGAAGGTAGAAGCACAGCAGCCATCATTACGCTCTGAAAGTAAAATGTAGGGCACATGGTGCTGTGCAGCTTGCCTACTCCGCTGGCCAACTTTCTAGGCCTGCATATCCCCCAGTGTTCATGAGATAATTCTTCTCCAAATTCTCCAAATCCTAGACTGGGTGCATGTGCCTATCTGCAGTGAAGAGTGCCAGTTCCTTCTGCAGCTCAACCATTTTATCA
>NW_003852489.1:5033762-5041257 GCF_000181295.1 Otolemur garnettii
AAAAAAAAAAAAAAAAAAAGAAAGAAACACATGTGGGCTCCAGGTTCTCCTTTCTCTCTGCTGCTTCATACTGAGCTTTCTTTCCAACCTCAGCCCTGCTCTACCAAGAGAACAAAAGGCAAAAAGACTACTTCTTCAGCTCCCACAAGCACATAAAGTCATGTATAGTACAATCCTTTGTTCTATACACTTCACTCAAGGCTTATACTATTTGTGTTATTATAAATAGTACTATTTTATAAATGTCAATTTCAGATTATTTGTTGATAGCATATAGACCTTTAATTAACTGCTTTTGTTTCTGTTTTGTTTAGGTTTTTTGACATAAGGTCTCCGTCTGTAGCCCAGGCTAGTGTGCAGTGGTGCAGTCATAACTCACTGTAACTTCAAATTCCTGAGCTCAAGCAATCTTCTTGCTTTAGCTTCCTGAGTAGAGTGCCATGAACTCAGAACTACAGGCATGTACCATACCCAGCTAATTTTTAAAATATATTTTTTTGTAGTGATGAGATCGTACTATGTTGCCCACACTGGTCTCCAATTCCTGCCCTCAAGTGATCCTCCTGCCTCAGCCTTCCAAAGTGCAGGGATTATTGGTGTGAGCCACTATGCCTGGCCCTCAATTCATTTTTACATATTGACCTTCTTTTCTGACTCTTTCCTAAGTTCCTTATTAGTTCCAATAGCTTTTTAAAAAGAGATTCGTAGGATTTTCTACATAGACAATCATGCTGTCCGTGAATAAAAACAAGTTTAGAGGCCGGGCACGGTGGCTCATGCCTGTAACCCCAGCACTCTGGGAGGCTGAGGTGGGTGGATCACCTAAGCTCATGAGTTCGAGACCAACCTGAGCCAGAGCAAGACCTCATCTCTACAAATAGCTGGGCATTGTGGTGGGCGCCTGTAGTCCCAGTTACTTCGGAGGCTTAGGCAAGAGAATCGCTTGAGCCCAGGAGTTTGAGGTTGCTGTGAGCTGTGACACCATGACACTCTACTGAGAGTGACAAAGTGAGACTCAATCTCAAAGAAAGAAAGAAAGAAAGAAAACCAATTTTACTTTCTTTATTTTGTCTTATTGTGCTAGCTAGAAATAATACATGGTTGAATGGAAATGATAAGAGCGGACACCTTTGCTTTGTTCCTGATCTTAGGGGAAAGCTTTTAATCTTTCTTCACTATTTTTGATGTTGGCTGTAGGTTTTTCATAGAGTTGAGCACACAGCTATTTAAAAAATGTTCAAAGATTTGAAAGAAAATATGAACATAATCAAGACAGAAAATGTGAAATTAAAAAACAAATAAATATAACTTCTAAAAATGAAAAATTCACTGGATGGATTTACAAGAGAATGAACATTACAGAGATCCACAAAATTTGAAGATACAGAAATAGAATCTATCAATCTATCAAAGCTGAAGCACAAAGAGAAATGAAATGTAACAAGAAAAAAAAAACAAAACAAGACAGCCTTAACAGAGCCTCAGTGACCTGTGGGACTCATTGAGGGTCTAATATATGAAACTGGAGTCTTAGAGGGAGAGTTAAGCATAAAAAATTTTGGAAAAAAAGTAATGGTCAGAAAAATTTAAATTTGATGAAAATGATAAACTCAAAAGCCAAGAAGCTCAACAAACTATAGAATATACATAAGTAAAACCAATTTAGAGCATGTTATCCTCAAAATGCTGAAAGACAGATAAGACATAAATCCTAAAAGTTGCCAGAGGTAAAAACAGACATTATATATGGAGCAAAGAATAAATGCTAACTTCTTGTCAGAATCAATGTAGGCGGCCAGAATGACATTTTAAAATTGCTATTAAAAAAATTAGAGGGCAGCACCTATGGTTCAGTTGGTAAGGTGCTGGCCCCATATACCGAGGGTGGCAGGTTCGAACTTAACCCCAGCCAAACTACAATAAAAAATAGTTGGGCACTGTGGCAGGAGCCTGTAGTCCCAGCTACTCGGGAGGCTGAGGCAAGAGAATTGCCTAAGCCCAGGAGTTGGAGGTTGCTATGAGTTGTGATGCCACAGCACTCTACTGAGGGCAATAAAGTGAGACTCTATTTCTAAAAAGATTAGAAAAAAATATAAATTAAAAATCCATTTTTAAACTGCTATATTCTGCAAAAATATTCTTTACAATGAAGGTAAAATTTAGAACAACAAAATTCAGAACAACAAAAATCATTTCACCACAAAGACATTTGCAGCAGAATGTTTATTGTGGCTCAATTCATAATTGCCAAGTCATGGAAGCAACTCAAATGTCCATCAACCCATGAATGGAAAAACAAACTGTGGTATATGTATACCAGGAAATGCTATTCAGCCATTAAAAAAGATAGAGACTTCACATCTTTTACATTTACCTGGATGGAGCTGAAACATATTCTTAGTAAAGTATCCCCAGAATGGAAAAATAAATATCCAATGTAGCCAACACTAATATGAAACCAATATATGAACAATTACATGCTCATATGAACAATATAGCGCAAGTACAGTCTACTATGGGGGTGGGGGGGGTAGAGGGAGACAGGAGGGGGAAGGGGAGGATGATGGCAGAAGGAGGGAGGGCACGTGGTGGGATCTCACCTATTGTGCACATTGTAGAGATGTATAACACACCCTTGGGTGAGGGGCTCTTTTCTAACTGGAACTTTACCCCGGAAGTAAGAACAATGTAATCTAAAAATTTGTACCCTGGCAGCGCCTGTCACTCAGTGGGTAGGATGCTGGCCACATACACTGAGGCTAGCAGGTTCAAACCCAGCCTGGGCCTGCTAAACAACAATGACAACTACACAACAACAAAAAATAGCTGGGTGTTGTGGCGGGCGCCTGTAGTCCCAGGTACTTGGGAGGCTGAGCCAAGAGAATTGTTTAAGCCCAAGAGTTTGAGGTTGCCGTGAGCTGTGATGCCATGGACACTACCAAGGGTGACATAGTGAGACTCTGTCTCAAAAAAAAAAAAAAAAATTATACCCTCATCATAATTAGAAATAAAAATAAAATAAAATAAAGGTAGAATAGATATTTTTAGGCAAACAAAAGATGAGAGACTTCTAGACAACATACTGATATTTCAAGAAACAATAAAGGATATCTTCAAAGGGAAAGAAAATTATGAAAAATTGAAACTCAGATCTACGTAAAGGAACAAAGAATACTAGAAATGGATATTACAGGAGCATGCACTCCAACAAAATGAAGAAACAAGCCAGGAAAAAAGACTATATGGGGAGGGACTCCAGGGCTTGACAGTGAAGAGAGAACATAAATGATTCTCTGTTTCAGGTAAAAAAGGCAACAAGTCCAGATTGGAACAGATGTCACGAGAGAAAAAGGCAAAATTATTACAAAACTTAATGCATCTGAACTGGGGCAGATCTAGTTATAGGTAGACTGAAACTTGCACAATAATTGGGGCTCTCTTTGAGGCAAAAAAGGTAAAATTAAGATACAATTTAAGTGTGAGAGTAATTTTTACACAGAATGGAGAGATCTTTAAGATTACATATTTTTAAAAGCTGACAAATACTATAAATATCACAAAATCCTGGCAAAAATAACCTAGTACTTTTTAATGAACTATCCAAAAGAACTCTAGAATCTTTAATTTCCTTCATTTTTGGCTACATATCCATTGATTGCCTCTGCACACAGTAATTGTGTTGTAGCAATTTCCTATGGAAGTAAGAAGATAGTTTAGTTTTTTTCCTTAAGAAATAATTTAAGGATAGTTTTGCCAACAAATGGTTTTGGGAAAACTGTATGTTCATGTGTGAAAGAATAAAAGTGAATTTTATTTACCTTACACCATGTACAATAATCAATTCAAAATGGATTAAAGACATAAAGGTAATCTTGAAACTATAACACCATCTGAAGAACACACAGAGGAAAAGCTTCATGACATTAGATTTAGCAATGATTTCTTAAGATCTGGCAATAAAAGCAAAAACACATAAATGGGACTAAATTGAACTTAAAGACTGTGCAGCAAAGGAATACAACAGCATGTGTTCACAACAGAGGGAAAATGCAACCTAGGTAATACAAAATAGAAGACAAGATTTTCAAACCATATATATGGTATGGGGCCAAGTTCCAGAATATATAAAGAGCTCCCACTATTCAACAACAAAAAACCTGATTACAAAATGAGCCAAGGACTTGAATAGACATTTATGCAAAGTGTTATGTACAATCGGCCAACAAACATACGTGAAGGTGCTCAAACCAACTAACCACCAGAGATATGCAAATCAAAGCCACGGTGATACACTGTTTCACACCCATTAGGAAGGCCACTATGGAAAACATGAAAAGAAAATAACATTATGTAAGTGCCAGTAAGGATGTGGAGAAATTGGAAGCTTTGTCCATTGCTGGTGGAAACATAAAATAGTGCAGCCACAGTGAAAACAGCATAAAGTTTCCTCAAAAATTAAAAATGGAATTGCTGCATATCCAGCAATTCCACTTACTTGTATATATCCAAAAGAACTGAAAATAGTATTTCAAAGAGATGTTTGTACGTCCATGTTCACTGCAGAATTATTCACAATTGTCAGAGAGATAGAGGCAACCTAAACGTCCACTGATGGGGATGTAGATTCCAAAAGTGTGCTACATACCTATAGTGGAATATCATTCAGCATTAAAAAGGACGGAAATCCTGTCACATGCTACAGCATGGATGAAACTTGAGGACATTATGCTAAAAGAAATAAGTCAGTCACAAAAGGATAAATACTGCATGATTCCACTTACATACTGTATTTAAAGTGGTCCAACTCCTAGAAACACAAAGAAGAACGTGATTACCCGGGGCTGGTGGAGGGGAGAGGAAACTGGAATTTATTCAGTGGGTACAGAGTTTTAATTTTGTATGACGAAAACATTCTAGAGATCTGTTGTATTAATAAGACACATACGCACTACTGTACTGTATACTTAAGAATGGTTAAGATGGTAAACTTTGTGTTATATATATTTATACCACAATAAAAAATAATTTTAATCTGATCAAGAGAAAGCAAAAGAAACCTAAAAGATGTGGTAGTGATAGGGGTTGGCGGTATTGACACTAGAAGGGGAAGACCGTCAGAAACTCAGAGACTATATAATTCCGCCTTCCCAACTGGATCGAGAAATATCCCTTAAAGATGGAGGCTGTGTCTGCTTCTTTTTCACTGAGTAGTTAAGAGAATTCTTAGATAGTAGAAAATACGGCATGAATCAACGAATGAATAACAAATGAAAACAGGCAAGGGGGAAAGCAGCAGAGGAGCAAATAGTCCCTGCGATGGACTGAGACTGAGGACAATGGCTCTTCAGTGAATGACAGCGTCTCTGTGGCCCAAGTGACATCTCCAAGAGAGTCACAGTTTCTCTCCAGGTCAAAATGTAGGACATGATATAAAACATTCAAGAGATACATGACCCAGTTCTTTTTGGGGGGGAGGGGTATGGGTTTTACGTGTGCTTTAAGTGCTACAGGACAGGTTCTTGGATGTGGAGGAGAATAAAACAAAGGAGCATGCGGTCTTTTACCCCACAGTCAAGTTTCAGGTCACACGGTCCTTTCCTACGTAGCCCTTCCTGGCTTCACTCTGGAAAATTCCGTGTTTTATCTCCTTGGCACCTCCCTCCTTGAGTTCCAAATCAGATGGTACGCCTATGTCATCTCATGCTTCTTGCCAAAGATCACACCTTTCAGCGGTACCTTTTATCCACTCACTCAGTCATTCAGTAACCTGCTGGCCAAGGTGAGGTGCTGGGAATTCAGAGCGGAGGAAGACATGGTCGGACAGCGCAGCTGTTGGTAAGGGGCCGATTATTTCTGGACCAGTAAATTACTTATTTCCAAAGAGATACAAGCCTCGACATCCCTACTTAACATCTTTTAAGTTACCAATCACTATAACTTTCCTATACCAGTGGAAAGAGGACAAGAAGAAGAAGAATCCTTCCTTTTGGAATTCTAGCTCTAAAAAGCAAACATGGAGGGCTCCCTTCTGCAAGTATCTCTGGCTGGAGATGGTTCATCTCTGGCAACACACAGAGTGTGCGTGTGTGAGGACACTGTTTATTCTAGACTTTCTGCAATTTACAAATTGAAACAAATAATGGTGGAGACATTTGCAACTGTGGAAAAAGGGTGTTTACAAAGTGGGAGAAAACAGACTAAATAGGCTTACATTATATAAAATTTCTAACACGCCATGGGATGAACTCTACAACGACGTTAGGTGCAAGGGCTGTGAGTCATACTTGTTGGGGCAATTACAGAGTTTTAAAGGTTTCCTAAACATGTCACTTTCAGAAAACAGTATCACGTAAGTTCATCTTGGTAAGCCCTAAAGATACTAGACAGGAACATTTTCCTAGGCTTCTTGTTTCGTCTCTCCATCCTTAGATACAGCTTCTCGGATACCATGTCTTAGTTTAGTGTTAAATCATTCAAGGCCAAGGTGCTTCTCACACTTTCCTTAGGAAACTAGTTCCCCTTTCCCAAACCTTTCCCCACCTGAAATTGCTCAAGGTGACTTTTTTGTGTGGGGAACATGCAAGAAAGATCCTTCTTTCAGTAGGGCGCATCAGCGATTTTCTTAGTCCACTAAGAGCTGTGGGGTGTGCCTTTGTGTTTCTTTCTTTTATTTGTTTCGTCTCTTTAGAGTTACTTGTCTCCACCCATTGCACCATTTCTCTATAGCCCTGAATGTTTTAATCTAGCACTTGTGAAGTACCTAACTCCTTAGTACTAGAGTACAAACGAGATCAAACCCTAAGCCACAAGCTTCTATTTCCTAACTTGCTTGTTACAGAAGTTTTCATATGAAAATCATTAAGTTGCTTGTTAAGGATCAGAAAAAGTGTGCCTGGGCTCGGTGTGGTGGCTCACACCTATAACCCCAGTACTTTGGGAAGCCGAGGTAGGAGGATTATTTGTGGCTAGGAGTTCAAGACCAGCCTGGGCATCATAACAAGCAAGATATCATCTCTAAAAAAATTTTTTTTAAAAAAAGTTATCCAGCTGTGGTGACACATGCCTCTATCCCTAGCTACTTGGGAAACTGAAGTGGGAGGATACCTTGAGGCTGGGAGTTCAAGGTCACAGTGAGCTATGATCACTCCACTGCACCCCAGCACCTCAGTGACAGAATGAGTGTGCCTAGAAGAGGTATCATTTTAATAAAAATGAGGTCAAGTTTCTCCTATGTGGAAACTGACCCTGACAAAGACGTCTGTCTTTCATATGGGAGCAGCAGAGAGAATAACCACGCTCCACGTCAGTTCCCACAAAAGATGTAAGTTCACAGGTGCTCACTACAAAAATGGAAAGTCAAAGGTTTTTTTTAGGATAAAGATAAGGACTGTGCTGAGAAAGGGAAGGAGGGAGGGGATGGGGGGTCAAGGGATAGGGTTCACCTTATGGAGGCGGGACACAAAGATCAGAGGGTCCTTATCTAACAAAAGCAATT
>NW_003852489.1:5041306-5049384 GCF_000181295.1 Otolemur garnettii
CCGAAAAAGATAAGGATTATGGTCATTTCATCTGTGAAATATGTACAGCCAGTATATATCCAAACACTGTCAAATAGACTACTTGATGGAAAAAAAGAATGCTGGTTTTTTGTGGTTTTTTTAGAGACAGAGTCTTACTTTGTCACCCTCGGTAGAGTGCTGTGGCATCATAGCTCACAGTAACCTCCGGCTCTTGGGCTTAGGCTATTCTCTTGCCTCAGCCTCCTGGTTAGCTGGGACTACAGGCGCCTGCCACAATGCCCAGCTATTTTTTGTTGCAGTTTGGCCAGGGCCGGGTTTGAACCAGCCACTCTTGGTATATGGGTTGGGGCCTTACCCACTGAGCCATAGGCACCACCCAAGAATGACAGTTTTATACAGTGTGATCCTGAAGTTCATTTCTTTATCAAGTGAGCCTGCTTCAGTATGTTTGGGCATGAATTGTCAATCCTCATTCAAAGCCAACATGAATTGCAGCCAAGACAAGATTGTAGAAACCAGGCCCACAGAAGCAGGAATTTGGTTAAAGAGCATTTTCTAAGGGGAATGTTAATTAGTTTTTTCTTTTCCTTGTGTAAGAAGAAACTGAATGGAAAAATTATTGAGTATCTACTACGTATCAGGTACTATGTTTTATTATTCGGGTCCTCATTTAATCCTCAAACTATTTCAGTGAGGTAACAATGTTAAATGATCCATATAAGGCTACAACAGCTGATAATAACTTTTTTTTTTAAAGTGGAATTAAATCCAGGATTGCCTATCTCCAAAGACCACATTCTTCTTTCTATAAGGCAGTTTCTTTCTGATGCTTCTAATATCCCTTGCATATTCTTAAAAATCTGACCACAACTAACACTTAGCTCTTTTTTAGTTTAGATTTTTTTTTTTTTTTTTTTTGAGACAGTCTCATGCTGTCACTCTCGGTACTGCCATGGCATCACAGCTCACAGCAACCTCCAACTCTTGGGCTTAAGCGATTCTCTTGCTTCAGCCTCCCAAGTAGCTGGAACTACAGGCACTCACCCTAACACCTGGCTATTTTGTGTGTGTGTGTGCAGTTGTCATTGTTGTTTTAACTGGCCTGGGCAGGTTCAAACCCACCAGCCTTAGTGTATGTGGCCGGCGTGCCCTACCCACTGAGCTATGGGTGCTGCCCTTTAGTTTAGATTTTTTTGGGTCTGGGCTGGGTATGAACCCACTACCTCGGGTATATGGGGCTGGCGCCCTACTCCTTTGAGCCACTGGTGCCCCCTTCTCAACATATTTTTAAGATTTACCTATATTACTATATATAGGTCTGTTTCGTTCATTTTTACTGCTACACATAAATATAACATATCATATAATATGATTTTTTTTAACTCATTCTTTTGTTCATTGGCAGTAAACAGTATAGAGTGAGTGTTTTACACGCAAGTCAGGGTTTTCTCCGGATTACATATCTACAGGTGGAGCTGCACAAATCAATAAATATATTTATGTATATATAAACTGATCTAATCTTCATAATAACCTAATGAAGATTATGTCATTGTACCCATTTTATAGATGGAGAATAATCTGGCTCTAGAATTTATACCACTTTTCTGGACAGTGCAATTTATCCTCCAGTTATATCGAGGTACTTCCAAGTAGGACCAACAGTATCTAAGTATCCACTCCTCACAAACACTTATGGAGAGAGTTTTTGACAGAGTCTCAAGCTGTCACCCTGGGTAGGGTGCTGTGGTGTCATAGCTCACAGCAACCGCCAACTCGGGCTCAAGTGATCCTCCTGCCTCAGTTGTTCAGCACTGAGTTGAATAATCCATCTTTCAACACTGATTTGTCCTATATCAAGTTTCTACATATGTGAAGTAGGTCCTACTGTCTGTCTCTGTAACAATGGTGTTGTCGATTTGTCTTAATTATTACAGTTTTATATTAATATATAAATAAAATATAACTTATATATATATATATATAATGTAACTATATTACATTTTAATATCTGGTAGGACCCAAATTAAATGAGATTCAAATGAAATTCATTAAGAGCTCTGTTTTCTTCAGAATTGTTCTTTGCTGGCTTTAACCCTTTGATCTTCCCCATGAGGTTCAACATCACCTTGAAAAACTCTATGGAGAAACGTGTAATGAGTGTTCTCTAATTGCTCCTTTAATCCACTCTCTACTTTTGACTTTGCTGTACATGCCGTGATGCTGACCTGCAATGGGCTCTTATACTTAGCTAACGAGATGGCCAATGGCAGGAGAACCAAGGACAGAAGGAGAAAGAGGACAGGGTATTTCTCTGCTAGGCTCTCTTGTATTTGTATCCAGGTGAGCCGTAGCTGTTCCTGCATGGAAGGCCTGCTGGGTGGGCAAAGCTACAGCACTAAGTTTGGATAACTGCTTCCTCCCTCCCCCACCCTCCGTTGCAGCCTCAGGCCCAGGGGCTCTAAAGGCCACTTGCTCTTGCTAGCTCAGTGTGCTCACCTTCCCCTGCTGGTTTCTTGCTTTCCCCAAGCTTTGTCCACACCTCTGTGAACAGGTCCTTCACTAACTCTCTTCAGTAAACACTTTTGCCTGTGCCATTGGTTTCCTGCCAGGATTCTGAGTAACTGAAAATTTACATGGTTTTCATTAAAGTTTCTTTTAATTTCTACTTTAATTTAGGATAATTTACAACTTCAAAATTTTACGCATTCCTTTGTATGGACATGTTACATCCATTTATGTGGGTGTCCTTCAACTTTATAAATTTCCTATACAGATTTCACATGTGCTTTCTAAGGATTATTCCTAGCTTCCTTGTGCTTTTGATTATTGTTGCAAGTAGGTTTTTTCTTTTTCTAAATTGGCTATTGCTGACGTGTAGGAATACC
Organism: Otolemur garnettii; assembly: GCF_000181295.1. Lineage (NCBI taxonomy): Eukaryota > Metazoa > Chordata > Mammalia > Primates > Galagidae > Otolemur > Otolemur garnettii. The sequence continues at coordinate 5,044,177 of NW_003852489.1, forward strand.
ATCAATTTCAACATCCAGAAACCTTGTTGAATTTTTAAATTAATTCTAATAGTTTGTTGATGCTCCTCAATTTTCTATGCAGCAAATAATATTATCTATAAACAAAGCCATGTCTTACTTTTCCAATGCTTATTATACCTCTTATCTGTTATTCGTATTTCATTGCACTGGCCAGCACTTCCTGTATAATGTTGCACAGAAATGGTTTTTACGGACATCCTTGTCTTGTTTCTCTTAGATTTCTCTTCACTAAGTAAAACCTAAATCCTAAAGTTTGACCTCCCTGCTTCCACTTATCCTTAAATAATTATATTCAAATCAAAGTTCTCAGAAGGCACACTGTCCAAAAAAAAAATTCACTTCACTATCATGTGCCCTAGAGAGAATGACATATGTTCTGATAAAGAAATGAGGCGTCTTAATAATCTGTCTCCAGTGAAACAGCCTCCTGTAGGTTGGGAGCTTTGGCTTGGGTACAGCTAATTTAAGCAATAAGTTTCCTGTACATGCAAGCATCAATTTGTATGCTAGAAATTGTGGAGATGGTCACATCAAACGCCACATGATTTACCATTTGGGCTTTTGAAACTGGGGGGAAAACATGCAGAAAAGAAACAAACAGCTCCTTTTTTTAATGAATGTAATAACAGAAGAGTAATGAGGTTGGAAAACAGATGTGGACCAAGGGAAAGCTTGTGCTACAGTGTGGCCCACACAATCTGGAATGGAATGATACAAAAAAAAACTTTACAAGCTGTTTTGAGCCTTGAATTAAAAGGAGTAATCAAGCAAGTCTGACTTATAAAGGGTCAGGGGGTAGCATCCTGTAGCAGAGAATAAACAGAACTCCTTTTACTTAACTGTCCCCTGCCCAGCTAGGACTGCAGAGGAGGGTTTCCCTGGGCAGGAGCCTCTCTGAACATTCTCTTGATTCAATATTTAATAATTGCCATCTAACCTCCTCTCCCTGCCCACCCGCTCCCCAGGGAGGTACTTCCCTAATGGGTTGGCCCTTTTCAGTTTGGTTTTGGTCTCTGGCTTTTTATATTCCGACGGGGACACCTCTGTCTATTTCTATGACTTCCAGGCAAAATGTGTCAAATTAGATAAACGTGTTTGATGCTGGATTGGGAGGGCACTCGAGTCTCTACATAATTTTTTTTTTTCCCAAATAATTTCTTTCCATACCCTTTCCACCACATCTGCCTCCTAGAGTCAATCAGAATAACAATCCCAACTAAACTCCCAGGCAGAGTTGTTACTGTTTCCCAGCAGTCCCAGCACACATACTGTGTGCTACAACATCCTGAGCGGCAGTTCTCAACCTTCCTAATGCCGCAGCCCTTTCATACAGCTCCTGTGCGTCGCGACCCACAGGTTGAGAACCGCTGATCCAGAGGAGAATGAGCACATTGGTGGAAGGAAGATAAGGCCTGACCTTGTTTCCAAGGAGATTAACCACACAAAGATAATTTTCTTCTGCTCCTATGGGCAATGTTATTAATGGTGTTTTAGGGCAGAATTGTCAGACATTCATCAGTTTCCCAAACTCTGTTAGTCCACACAGAGCGTCTCCCCCAGTGGTCCTGTGAGAGGCAGGCTGCTGCAGCGGTCTGACTTGGCCTCTGAAAGCTTTCAGACTCGACTACTGAAGTCCAGCCAGCATCTAATTTTACCCGTGAGCTCCAGGAGACACTAAAGCTGGTGGGAAGATTATAGAGTTCCTTGAAGCTCTGACCTACAACAGGAAGAGGGTTGTCAGCCTTCATGTCTCTCAGCCTAAATCCCAAGGAAAACACAGCGGCAGGGCGTTTTATCACACGTTCCCACTGTAAAACTGCACATTTCAGAAATGCGATGCCAGCTCCCTCGTCTGCCATAGCCCCCGTGTCAGTATAAACAGATGACCTTGAAGGGAATACTTTTACTTAAGCTTTTCAATTCCAATTGGTCCGATGCACTTGGATGTCTCTGGGTTTTCTTGTAAAACTATAGAAATCTGCTTTCAAATTGGCTAATGCCCCTACACGTTCAACTCAGATCGCTGAATTAATGTCCAGGGAATTTTTGGTCATGTTAGTGTGAAATACCACAGTGATTTCAGAGTTTCAGGGGCATTCTGAGGTTTCTGTAAACAGGGTGGAAACAGAGCTTTGAAGTTAAGTCTTGGCTCTGGCATTTAGTAACTGTTTAAACCTTGGCCAAGTTACTTGACTGCTCCAATACTTACCCATAAAATGGTGTAATAATCTTCACCTTAATACCTGTCTTAAAGGGCTGGTGTGAGGATTAACAACAATAATCTATCTTCGGCCACCTGTACAGTGCTTGCCTCACACAGCAGTTCAATAAACAGTAGCTATGATTATTATTACCAAGTCGGCCCAAAGCAACAGGAGGCATAGCCACAGTCCTATTCAGTAAAATGCCACCAAATGACATGCCTTAGTGCAAAAGGTGACCTCAGGTGCCCCTAAAAGCATCAGAGGATCAGCCAACAGGGGAACAGAAATGATAGCAAGTGTCTGATGTCTGGGGAGATCTCCAATATGATTGTCCGAGGCCAGCAATGAACAGCTGCCCACGCTAAGCCTGGTGCCCTGGAACCAGAACATGAGACTCTTCTTGGAAGTAGGTTGGTAGAAGGGAGCAGAAAAACCAGAAGAGAACCAGCTTCCATGGCTGGGAAACTTACATGGCTTCTTTAAAATTCTTATGCTGACAAATTGCTTTCTAGAGTAGCTTGTAGCCAGTGACCTAAGAACAGACTATGAGTTAGACAGCCTCAGCTTCTCCAGCATTAAGTAGATCATCTGATGATGTTCTTAACCCCTACGGATAGGAACTGGCAATTACTGTGCTATTAAAGTCAGAGCTGGACTCTAATAAGAAAGAACAAAGCACAAACCATATTGGAACACTGGCTGTAACTCTGGGTCATTATCTGGCTGAATTTCTGTGTTCTCAAATTCTGTGTGCCCTCAAGAAGAAAAGAGATCAATGCAGATTAGGTCTGGGAGCTCTGCTTACTCTCCCCAAGCTCTTCCAAAATAAAAAACATAAATAAAAGTAAAGATTACACTAACTACCATTTATTAAGTATCTCCAAAGTAACAGATACTACTGCCAAACTGGTCCTGTACCACTCTCCTGCGCACTAGAAGGAAGTATTTCAGAAGGGGCTTAGATACTGAAAAGCTTCTTTAGTGTCCAATAGAGAATAACAAGTTTACTTCTGGCATCCAAACAAGCTGTTTAGGAGAGAAGGGCGGTGATACTTAGATGCTCGGCTTTAAGAAGGAAACTCATCTTTTAATCAGAAACAAAACAAGAATCCTCAAGAGCTCAAGGCTTGCTGAACATCTGTCAGTTTAGAATGGATTAATAAAATTAAGAGGGATGGTAAAATCTTATCTTGGAGGAATTACAAATACAAATCCATATGCTGGAATAAGACAGAGTAGTTGGTTGTCAATATGCAGCTTGTGTGCTGTGGTTCTTCCATGGAGCGACACCTGGCTTCCCAAATAAACTGCAGAAGGCGGAAGCAAGTCCCTACTACATTAGATCTACTAAGATTTATTATTAACAATTCCACTCTTTAGAAAATCATGGAATAGTCAGTGCCTGTAGTATAGTGGTTATTGCGCCTGCCACATACAGCGAGGCTGGCAGGTTGGAACCCGGCCTGGGGCAGCTAAATGATAATGACAACTGCAATAAAAAATAGCTGGGCACTGTGGCGGGTGCTGAGAGTCCCAGCTACTTGGGAGGGTGAGGCAAGAGAATCACTTTAAGCCCAAGAATTTGAGGTGCTGTGAGCTTTGATGCCACAGAACTCTACAGAGGGAGACTCTGTCTCAAAAAATGATCGCATGAAGTAGGCATGATGACTCACATTGACAGGGGCACAGAGAGTGAAGTAACTAGTCTAAGGTCAACAGCTAGTAAGGAAGTGGCAGACCTACAACATTAACCCAGATGAGCCTGCCTCTAAAGCCGGCATTCTTCTGACCACACCACGCAGCCTCCCTGGAGCTATGATACCCATCATGGTGGACATCTAGAGGCAAGAAGGCACAACTCCTTTCCACAATGAGTTTAAGGTCTGAGAGGAAAGATAATAAAGATACATAAATAAATAGACAACATAAGGCAAAACCTAAGTGCCACATAAGAGCAGTGATTATTAAAGATGAAGATACTCAGGAAAAAAAAAAGACAATTTCTGGTTGTAATGATCAGAAAAACCTACAAGGAAGAGTGGTATCCGGTCTGAATCTTAAAGGATGAGTAGGGATTCTATAAGTAGTGAAAAGGATACGGCTAAAAATACGAAGGTAGGAAAGAAAAGGAATGTTAAAGAGATGATACATAATGACATCTGGGATGAGCGCAGAGTTCAAAAGAAGTGGGAGGTAAGAAAAAAGGACCAGCCGGAACCAGAGTGAAAATGGGAAGAGGAGCTTCTATTCATTGGATTCCTATTAATGTGAGGTGCAGTGTTGTGTCATTTTATTAATATCGTAAGACCCATTGGGGGGGGGGTCTGTCATTCACATTTGTACACAGGAAGAAACAGGCTAAATGAAGGTCATATATTTACTGCACAGAAAGATCAGATTCTGAATTATTTGATTAATCCCAAATTCCCTGTTCTTTCCACTACACAATGTTACCTTAAACGAGACAATGATGAATTTTGATTTCTATTATTTGAAGGTATAACAAATCAAATAAGGCATTTGAGGAGAAAAATATTTTAAGAAGATCAAAACATTTGTGGGATAAAGAAAGGATCTCTTGGGGCTGCTGAAGTATTCCACTTGAAGGTGACTTGGCAAAAAGTATTTTTTTTTCCTTTTTTATGGGGTCTTGCTCAGGTCTGAGCTCTTGCTCAGGCTGGTTTCAAACTCCTAAGCTCTAGCAATCCAGTAAAAGGTATTCTTGAATGGCTCAGTGCCTGTAGCTCCATGGTTAGGGTGCCAGAAACATACACCAAGGCAGGTGGGTCCAACCCAGCCCAGACCTGCTAAACAATAACGACAAGTGCAACCAAAAAAATAGCTGGGCATTGTGGCAGGCATCTGTAATCCCAGCTACTCGGGAGGCTGAGGCAAGATGATGGCTTGAGCCCAAGAGTTTGAGGTTGCTTTGAGCTGTGATGTCATAGCACTCTATCAAGGGTGATACAGTCAGACTCTATCT
>NW_003852489.1:5049404-5049945 GCF_000181295.1 Otolemur garnettii
AAAAGGCAAAGGATTGCTCTCTGGAAATAATATTCCAGTGGGCTAAATTCCCCCCCCACCCCCCCCCCCCCGTTGTTCCATGCTGGTAAATTGCAAAAAAAAAAAAAAAAAAGAAAAAAGAAAGAAAGAAAAGAAAAGCAAAGCAAAAAAGATTCTTGCAGAAATGACTGAAGACATGGTAGTTCTGTACTTTATTAGCGACGTGATTTAAAAGGAAATAATATGAGTGGAAACACTCAGTAAATATTATATAAAACATAATATACTTTTAAAAATCTAAAATCTTCAACTGTGGTAGAGAAATACCTCCAAGGGAACCTGAGTTCACCCCCAGGAGCTGCTCAGAGACCTACTCACAGTCAGTACTAAGATCCCCCCTTGAGGCTGGGGGTGGGTAGAAAACATATACTAACTGCACAAGGTAAGAAAACAAAGTTGCAAAATAAATGGGATACAGTAATGACTTGGGAGTTTCATAAAATAACTTCTCAGTTTGACCAGACTCTGATTTTTAAGGCACAAAGGATACAATGGCAACTCC
>NW_003852489.1:5049972-5088675 GCF_000181295.1 Otolemur garnettii
GCCTTAGAGCCAAATCCCATCCATTTACTATTTTATTAGATACCACTCACTGAACATCTAAACAAATTGCCAAGACTTTATAACAAACAGCTCAGAGAAAAGCAAGCTGTGGTGAGGTTCTCCTCATCTGCAGTCGGAACCCGTCAGTCCCCAATGTTACACACGGTGTGGCCAAATGAAAAAGCCAGCATAAAAGGCTTCCAAAGAGTGAGAATTCTGATGAAAACAACCTCACGCAATACAGACACAGCATGTAAGCTAACTATCCAGAGAAGTACCCAGCCAAGTCTACCGTAATTTCAGGGCTCACACTGACTCCACAGGGCGTGAGGATGTGTCCACTGTGGGTCCTGAGCAGGGAAGTCTTCTTCCTGGGAAGACTTATGGGTACTGATGCTGTTCAACAGTCTCTGTCCCTTTGATAGTTACCCCCATTTTCCTGTGATACTTTTCAGACACTGTCAAATTAAGAAGAAATGTTGGAAAGTACAACGTGGAAACTAAAGAAGGTGTATTCTGGAGGTCATATGGCAAAGCAGCTTGGGCACACTCATCCAAGCTCTCTTCTTACCTCGCTGGGTGACTTCTTGAGCTTCAGTTCTGCTCTTTGGAAAATTAGAAACAAGATTAGCTGGGAATGATATTTTTGACAAGCATCAAAGAAGGAAAAACTTTGATATTTTCATCCAACTCTGGGGTAGAGACGTTGGTGGAGACTCTGTTCCAATCTCTGGTAGCTCCAAAAAGAGCAGCAACATGTGAAACTTCAATAAGCCATTGTGCTTCTCCTGCGACAATTACAGCTCTTTGAAAATCTGCCTTCGTGCCTTCAGAACAAATTGGGATTCATGAAACCAAAGTCGCAAAGAGGAAAGTACCAGAAAAAAAGAAAGTACCAGGTTTCAACGTAACCAGGCAATATCAGAATTAAAAAAAATTTAAGAGGGAAAAGCTAAAATGTTCTCATTATAAGTTGGGATGAATTTAGACTTGATTTTCCTAGGTAAGTAATCGTTTTGTTATTGTTTGTAAGTATGAAAGACCTTGCCAGCAATAATATACTATACCTATTGGCTATTAAAAACAGTATCAATTTTCTAATCTTAAATATTTTAGAAAGACAGGAAGACTGACTTGACACTAGGGTAAAGGAGAAATAAGGGCTCAAAGGAAAATATAATTGAGGAATCAACTAAAAAGTAATTTCACTTAGTTCTTTAAGCACCCTGGAAGTCGGCCTTCTTTACAGTAAAGTATTATGTGAGGCCTAAAGGGACACTGTGGGTGAGGCAGTCGCAGCCCAGCAGGGTTAAATCTCTTCAAGCTTTTAAATAACAAACAAACATCCACTTAACTTTTACAGGGGATTGTTCTCTAATAATACCTAAGGAAGGAGGCTGGCTCTCTTGAATTTTTTCCTCAGGGTTGCCTCCTTGCTGACTAAGGAAGAAGGTCTAAACCAGAGTTTTAAATAGGGTCTCCAAGGGCCTAAAGTGGAAGAAAGGCTAGAGGATTTAGGTCTTGAGAGTATTATCCAAAGGCTCTTTCTCCTCCAGTTTTCCTTTTATATGTAAATAAGACAAGGTTCTATTCAATTACCAAGTTAGGCTAGCAAGATAGAGGCCATCGCTTTTGTTTTTCTAGCCTCAGTTTACCCACTTGTGGACTGTGGAGATGGAACTAGAATAAATGCTTAATCATCCTTAAAGTCTCCTTCAACTAAAATTATAAAACGCAGATGAAAAAGCAAAACAAAACTAAAACAAACGAACAGCACACCTCTGAGCCTCTGTGCCTGGGCTGGAATCTGGGGACAGGACTTCCTAAAGCAGATGCTGGGAGGCGTCCGTCCCCACCGCAATCCTGGGTCTGACAGCCTCCTGTGACTGGGTGGTGACCCTGAAGGGCACCCTCCAGAGGGTGACTGTGACTGCAGCAACCGTGGAAATACAGTCGTAGCAATAGTAATAACACAAATGACTGTACGATGCTAACACTCCTATTGGCAGTGATTACAGGCAACATTCATTGAGCCCTCATCTCGTGCAGGGTGCTGTCATTGTCACATGGGTCTATTCAATCCCTTCTCATGACAATGCTAACAAAACAGTTGTCTCCATTTTGCAAATGAGGAGACAGACTGAGACCAAGGGCAGTTAGGCAGCAGTAGGAACAGATGGCCCCACAACAGAGCAGTGTTTAGTCTCCTAGAGCTGAAATCTAAGGGGGAGAGGACCCCCAAACAGTGCAGCTGGCCCCTAAGGATGGAATGGAGCTCCCTCAGCAGAAGGCTTCGCCTGGTGAGGTAAAAGCCAGCGGGTTTAGCAGCCCGAGAGCTCAGAGATAGGATTCCACGGTTGGTTCCACCACTGCAGTTGAAGGCAGGTCAATTATAAGATGAGGGCAGAGGATGTGATAACCTTTAAGTCCCTTTTGTCCTCTGACACTCTACACCAGGGACCATGTTCCACAAGGACTCAGCTACTGTTTAATTCCCAGGCTTTTTTTTTTTTTTTAAGTTCTTCATTTCTATTTTAAAAAATTGCATGTTCCCGTGGCCCTGGAATGCCTGCCTCCGGCCTCTCTGGAGCCCTGGGTTATGTGAAAGCAGCCGTGCCAAGCTGGCCCATGGGCGGGGCTGAGTCTTCCTGGCTGGCTTGTGACATGTTCCTGACGTACTGTGTGGTCAAGGAGCTGGAACTGGGGGGGCTGAACAAGGGCCAAGCCTTGCACTTCAGCTTCCTGACCTGGCAGCCATTCAGAGAGACCCTGCTAAGTGCTATTTCCTAAATACACTCTCTTTTCATAACAATCTTACCACATTGCTTTCCTTTACAAGCGCTCTTAAAAAAGGGAACTGGACTCCTTCTGGTTAATCTACACAGACTACATTTGGAAACCATCAGAAACTGAATTCTAAACAAAACGTTATTAATGTGTTGTAATCTGCCCTCTATGTTGCAGATGAAAAGAAAATGTTTTATAGTTTCAGAGCATACGTTTTAATTGCCTTTTAAGAGTGCATATACTTTTAGTACTTTGTGTTATAAAACTGTAGTATCTGTTTCTTGATAACTGTTGAGTGATCTCAGCTATTTTTATTAGTTTTTTTTCTTTATCCTTTTCTCCCTTTTTCTTCTAAACTGCCACCCATGTAAAGTTCCTTTAGGTCAAACTTGATATAAAGCTCACATATTTGGGATCTTCATTATAAATAGCTTCTTTACAACCTCCACTTCACTATAAAACACTTGTTCCTGAAAATGAGTTCTATAAACAAAGATGGAGTGGGTGGCTTTGTCTAATAATCCGCTCTAGCTGGGAACCTAGCAGTCCAGCCCTTTCCCAGTTGCTCTTGCTTTTTTATGAGGGCCAGATGACCTGCAGAGATCTGATGCTCTTGCTACTTTTCTCAACTGTACAGCCCTGTCCCAAGAGACTAACATATCAGTCATCAACCTAGAGACTTCAAGGGCAGAGTCTTGGATGGACCAAGATCCAGTCTTTTTTTCAGTAAAGAATCCCCAATACATTAGAATCAGGCCTAGAGTTAACTGACTACCCACCAGCTTGTCACCAGGCTGACAAATCCTGGAAGGCCAAGGTACTAGGCTGAGGCCTCCCATGTCTCATCATCTAACTGGGCAAGCAGTGCTCAGCTCTAGTGCCAGGGGTACGAGACTGACTCAGAGGAAATAAAACGACTTATCTTGTTAAAGTTTCTCAGGCCAGGGCTGGGGGACGAGTGTGTCTGCCCATCTGAATTCCTAGCTAGGAGGAAGGAGCAGAACTGGACATTGCCCTCATTAATTAAGTGCCCTCATTGGTATGAAGGACCAGAAACGCAGCCTGAAATCCTACAACCTTTCTGAGATTATATAATGTAGGATAATGTTCAAAACCAGATTCCTCGGCTCCTCGGACCAGAAAGACCCAATACAGGTTATCTAGTTTATGACTCACTTTCGGGTAAGGAAACTGAAGCCCAGATTGACGGTAAATTGCCCGAAGTTTCACAGTCTACAAGTATCCAGGGCTCAGCTTAGAAGCCTGGGCTCTAGTTCTCCATTCTGGCTCTTACCACACTTCCATACGGCATGGTCATCAGTTTAAAGGAGGTATCACTGAAAGGAATGTGCTTCAGTTGCCCGAAAATGGGAGACTGTGCCCTTTAATTTTAGTTTCTTTTTAGAGATAATCATCTTCCTTATCTCAAACATTAACTCAAATGCTTCTTATGATGTCTCCAGTGCTTCCCTAATGCCTTCATGACTCACTGGATATTATGGCTTGATAGAGTACAGAGCAGTGATCGGTTAAAACCTCAGTTTCTAAAGCCATTTTTTTTTTTTTAATGAAAGACAAGCCTTTGTCTCAGTCCTCTTTCCATCTCACACGATATATTGAGAATCCTTCCAATGGGTTAGGAGGCCCTATTTGTATGATATGTCAGAATTCACATTGTATGAAGGAGCATTTGTTAATAAATCACCTTCTTACATTTAAAATGATCAGAATTATGGTGGTGCCCATAGCTCAGTGGGTAGGGCACCAGCCACATACACCGAGAGGGGCCGGTTCGAGCCTGGCCTGGGCCTGCTAAACAACAATGACTACTGCAATCAAAAAATAGCTGGGCATTGTGGTGGACGCCTGTACTCCCAGCTACTTGGGAGGCTAAGGCAAGAGAATCACTTAAGCCCAAGAGTTTGAGGTTGCTGTGAGCTGTGATGCCATAGAACTTTACTGAGCACAACACAGTGAGACTCCGTCTCAAAAAGAAAAAAACGATCAGAAGTTGTATTTTACATTAACTTTTCTTGGCTGGGAATGGTGGCTCACATGTGTAATCCTAGCACCCTGGGAAGCCAGGAGGGTAGATCTATCGCCTGAGCTCAGGAATTTAAGACCAGTCTAAGCAAGAGTAAGACCCTGTCTCTACTAAAAATAAAAAAACTAGCTGGGTGTTTTTCTGATCAAGAGGATCACTTGAGCCTCAAGAGTTTGAGGTTGCTGTAAGCTATGACACCAAGGCACTCTCCTCAGGGCAATAGATTGAGACCTGTCTCAAAAAAATAAACAAATAAATAAATTAGCTTTTCTTCCCTACCCTCCCTTTAATAATCTTTTACTTCATATATGTGCTAAGGAGGATGAATGAACTAGGAACAGTAAGGTCTTATATTTATCAAATCACACACAATAATTAAGGCAAAGCTCTCTACAGAGTCTTGGGTATAAACTTTACTTAAACTTCCATCAAGGTTAGACTTAGGGGCCGAGTGGGGTAGCTCACACCTGTAATCCTAGCACTTGGGAGGCTGACGTGGGTGGACTGCCTGAGCTTATAGGTTTGAGACCAGCTTGAGCCAGAGCGAGACTTCATCTCTAAAAATAGCTGGGCATTGTGGCGGGCACCTGTAGACCCAGCTACTTGGGAGGCTGAGGCAAAAGAATGGCTTGAGCCCAACAGTTTGAGGTTGCTGTGAGCTGTCACACCAGAGCACTCTACCAAGGAAGACAAAGTGAGACTCTTTGTGTCACTTTTTTTTTTTTCAGTTTTTGGCCTGGGCTGGGTTTGAACCTGTCACCTCTGGCATATGGGGCCAGCGTGTCTTGCTTTAAGAAGAAAAAAAAAAAGGTTAGACTTAGGTTTCCTCATAGAAAAAGCAGTCATTTCATAATCTTCTCTAGGTCTACAACAGCTGGTATTATTTAGTACCTGGAGTTTTTCAACCTCTTCAAGACTGCCTCAGTCAATTACTAATTCATAATCTTTGGGGCAGGTGATATTTTAGTACCCTAAGAAATCATCTCAAACCAGAAAGTTTTAAAAGTTCTAAATGTGATTGGGTCACCACAATTTCATATTCCATGGGTCTATCAACTAGATACAGAAAGACTTTCTCAGCCTGAGCACCATAGTGAGACCCCCATCTCTATAAAAAGCACAAAACTTAGTGGGCGTGGTGGCAGGCCCTTTAGCCCAGGCTGAGGCAGGAGGATCGCCTGAACCCGGGAGTTTGAGAGTGCAGAAAGCTATGATCATGTCACTGCACTCTAGCCTAGACAACAAAGAGAGATTCTGCCTCGAAAAGAAAAAAAAAAAGGTAACAAAAAAAAGAAAGTCTGTTTCCCTTTTGACAGATAACAGATTAAAGGGTAGTGATTATTAAAAATATTGGGCAGAGGTGAGACACAGTTGAGTACAGAGTGGAACTCATGTGCTCTCCCTTAACAGAAACAATGACAAGTATACGGCACACCTTCCAGGGGAGGACACAACTACAACTTGGACTTCACCTAACAGACGCAAATAGCATAACCTAACCATCTGTACCCTCACACTAACCTGAAATAAAAATAAAAAATAAACTATTGGGCAGAGAACAGCCACTGAAACACCCTTGGAAATAACTCCTGACAACCATCATTTTACAAATACTTCTAAAGAATTCTCTTCTGAGATTCCTGAAACAATATGAAAAACAAAACAGTTTTCCCTAAGTCCAGCGAAGAGAAAACTCTGGCATTCCATCTTTTGTATTAATTGATGCTCCTAAAACAAACTGTTTCTTCAGCCAGAGGCACACAATTCTATATTGGGACACCAGAGTCCGTCTCTGCTGCTGAGATTTCTCTCCTTAAGATTTCAGCAATATAGTGGTTGGGTGTGTCTCATGACCTTTTGTGCTAGCAAATAAGCCTTTGGAGGATTAAAATTAACTTTTCTCATCCTAGTTTAAGGAGTGCTCTGCTCTGGGAACATCAAAAAAAAAAAAAAAGGAAAAAAAGGCACAGGCCTGAGCCAAATACCCAGGCTAGCAGTGCTGATATTGCTTTCAAGTGTCTTATTTTAAAAATGAATTTTTGCAGGAGGAGTAGAAATAGGGAAAGAGTATATACTAACCTGAAAAAGATCTTCTCTTGATCAAAGAAGAACAAAGTTTTATATTACAGGTATTTGAGAGTCTATTTTTTCTTTAAGCTATTCCAAGTGATTTGAAGTATAAAAGGTGAAGATAGTGCTTCAGATTTCTTGACCTTTAGATCTAAAGTAGTCTCTCATCTTATCCTATATGTCCTAATATGGACTAAATGGAATATTCAATGAAGTCTTGATACCACATGTGTTGGAAGCCTTAAATTCAGGCTATCAGGATTGGTCATCTGCCATGAAGCAGGCTACGTTCCCACAGCGACAGACTCCTGAAATGACCACTCAGGTCTGAGGTCACTGCTACTTCCTCCCTGCTGAGGAGGCACAAACCAGGCAAATTCTCACCATGTGGCCTTTGCCCTCTGCTCTTATATCTTACCCTTCCTCCCAAGGCCTTTGGCTCTCTGGGAATTCATGCCAGGCTGGGGCTTAGACCCTCAACTCTGAGTATCTTTATGAGTTGTTTGCTTTGAAAGGTCCTGGGAAATAAATAGGCTGCAATCATTGTAGGAATGGTTCTTTAGATTTCCTTTTTTTAAAAAAAGTAGTACCACCTACAACTCACAAATCTGTTCCTTTACCCAGGGACAAGGAATACAGAAAAACATTACGTTAAATCATCCAATCCAATTCAGAAGCAAATTCAGACTGTTAAGTTCTTCAACCTTCAGGACTCAAATAGGGTACTATCTATTAAGAGATGGAATCAGAAGTTCCCTGGCAGTTGTGATGGGGCAAAGATATAAGAAGTGCTCAGAAAGGCAGAAGGTTCTCCAAAAGAAGCTAATTCAAAAGAGATTTCCAAGTCAATATCCAAACCAAAGAGATATGGAAAAATTCAGGAAAGTATCCTAACAAAACATCCCAACAGAGTACCCTAACTCCTTTTTGTAAACCCACAATGGGTAGAGCAGTGTTCCAACGGGACAGCCCTTTAAAGCAGCAAAGTCGCAACCACGAATGTGGTTGCTGTTCCAACATTATTTTCTTTGGGAAAATTACATGGGTGGGTAGGGAAGCAAACCCCAGGGCACTGTAGTTCACAACTCCTGAGGCCTGGATCTAAGATGTGTGGGACACAGAGGTAGGGACTGACGGTAGACAGGAGGAATCTAATGTGACTGCGCAAAGGGGCTAAGGGCTCTAGCCACTCAGCAGGTAGAGTATGCTACTCCATATTTGTAAAACTGCTCAATAAAATTTTACTGCCAAGGAAAAAGGAGAAACATCTGCTCCAGTCAAGAGCAGCTGTGGTCAGCAATAAGGCAGCTGGCACATGGTCAACGCCGCTCTTGCTGGTAGGTGGTATTGTGGTCACCAGTAATTACTTTGGAGAATTTCATGGAGTCAAGGATAACTAAATGGACAAAGAACATTTTATTTTACTTTCTATCTTTAGACCAGGAGCAAAAATCGTGATATGTTGTACAGAGTTCAGAAGCCCAATGAATCCATATTTTTCATGACAGATCTTTTTACCTCAAAGACTAGAACTCCTTAAATACAAGTATTTCAAACATTATGTGTTTGACAAGTGACCTCTCTACTCATTATTTCTGATTGAACAGTTCCTGCAGATTGCATTAGTTTTTAAGTGTTTTCCTACTGAAAGATGTACTATATAATACTATGAAGAAAATGTGAAAATTATATTACATTTAGCTAATCAATAAATGGTTCAGGTTTTTAAAAACCTCATCTTTATCAAATTCATATTATCTTCAAAGTTAAATAACTCTACCTTGAGCGAGATTTGGAGTGTAAATAAAAACCTGTTTAATGAATTCAGTTGTGATAGTCTTTCTTGGAATGATGGATGCCGGAAAGTAACAGTGAAATTAATATATACTGTACTTAAAAAATTAAACACTTGGGAAATAACCATTTGAGCCACTGGAAAATGACAAAGGCCAAGACATTTCAATCAAGTTAATTTCAGTACCAAGGCAATGCATTTTTCCCACCAGAAACTATATGAAAAAACAAATTAAACAAAATGGGTCTCTGAATGATGGGGAGACTTAAAGAAAACTTCATGATTGCTTGTCCATTAGATTATTCCACATACAAACACTCAAAGGCAAAACTAGTCATATTCATTTTAAATCACGTCAAGACTGAATGGTTGATATTGCATTAGAACAAAAAGCATGACTTGCATCTTAAAAAAGAAAAGAAAAATCTTTTGCCAACCAAGAGAGCTAATCTGTAACAACTGGTATAATTCAAGTACATGGACTCCAATGAGGCCATGCTGGGCAAGCTATATCCAACATGTTAGTGGATATGCTAGCCCTAGTCTTCTTCCTGAGCAGTGGGGTCCCTGAAACGCTTTTGGACACTTCTGGAAGCAGAAAGAGAGACCTGGAGGAATAATTTCACTCAATTTTAAAAACTTTTAAAGCTATTCTTGAGTTGACCATCTCCAGAATGCCACCTTAGACAGATCAGTTCTGGGGTCATGATAGTTACAGGGCTCTCTCAGGACAGGATAGAATTCTTGTCAGTAAGTGAGGCAGGCCAGATCTGGATGTTGTCCAGAATTGTAAGACTTAGCCCTCTCAGTCACTGTCAAAAATTGTGTGGATCACTTGAATCCTCAGAGTCAGAAGAGGGGGCCTTACAGGTTTAACCTTACATGGAGTCTACAAGAAATGGGTCCCTCTGTAGACCTGTAAGAGCTGCCCCATCAGCTCCATGGCCCTTATGACTTTGCTCTACACAGTAGGAGGTACCTGACAACCTCCTGCTGGTTTTTCTTTCAATGAGATGTTCTCTACCACGAAAAAGTACCAAATTTAGGTGTTCCCACCTAAACAAACTTCTGTTTGTTTGTTTTAAACAAAGTCTCACTCTGTCATCCTGGGTAGAGTGCTGTGTTGTCATGACTCACAGCAACCTCAAACTCCTGGGCTCATGCTATCCTCCTGTCTCAGCCTCTTGAGTAGCTAGGATTACAGGGGTACACCATGACATCCAGGTGATTTATCTAATTTTTTAGGAGAGACAGGGCTCTCACTCTTGCTCAGGCAGGTCTCGAACTCCTCATCTTAACATAATCCTCCTGCCTCAGCCTCCCAGAGTGCTAGGATTACAGGCATGAGCCACCATTTCCTGCCAGGAACTGCTTTTTATGTGAGCCCAACATCTCACAGTTGTTCCATTAAAGCCTATCACATGAAACCACCTAATTGTTAGGCAGAACACTATAAGAATTCTCCATTTGATCTGTGTATATAAAATTTTCTTTTTTTTTTTTTTAAACAGAGTGTCACTTTCTTGCTCCCAGTTGAGTGTTATGGTGGTATAACTCACAGGAACTTCAAACTCTTGGGCTCAAGCAATCCTCTTGCCTCAGCCTCCCAAGTAGCTGGGACTACAGGCGCCTACCACAACATCCACACAATATCCAGCTAATTTTAGTAGAGACCCTGTCTTGCTCTGGCTCAGGCTGGTCTTGAACTCATAAGATCAAGTGATCTACTTGTGTTGGCCTCCCAGAGAAAATTTTCTACCAGGAGAAAATGACAGATTGTTTGGAACCAACTTTTTTGAGGCTGGCCTGGGCAACAGAGATGTTGGCGTGGATGTGGAGAAAAGGGAACACTTCTACACTGCTGGTGGGAATGCAAACTAATACATTCCCTTTGGAAAGAGGTTTGGAGAACACTTAGGGATCTAAAAATAGACCTGCCATTTGATCCTACAATTCCTCTACTAGGTAAATATCCAGAAGACCAAAAATCACATTATAACAAAGATATATGTACCAGAATGTTTATTGCAACCCAATTCATAATGCCAAGTCATGGAAGAAGCCCAAGTGCCCATCGACCCATGAATGGATTAATAAATTATGGTATATATACTACCAGGGAATATTATTCAGCCTTAAAAAGATGGAGACTCTACCTCTTTCATGTTTACATGGATGGAGCTAAACATATTCTTCTTAGCAAAGTATCTCAAGAATGGAAGAAAAAGTATCCAATGTACTCAGCCCTACTATGAAACCAATTTATAGCTTTCATATGAAAGCTATAACTCAATTATAGCCCAAGAAGAAGGGGTGAGGGGAGAGGGAGGGGAGGGGAGGGGAGGGGGCAGGATGGGTGGAGGAAGAGTAATTGTTGGGACCACACCTATGGTGCATCTTACAAGGGTACATGTGAAATTTACTAAGTGGAGAATATAAATGTTCTTAACACAATAACTAAGAAAATGCCATGAAGGCTATGTTAACCAGTTTGATGAAAATATTTCAAATGGTATATAAAACCAGCACATTGTACCCCATGATTGCATTCATGCACACAGCTATGATTTAATAGAAAAATAAATAAAAATAAAATCAATGAAAAGTGAAATTTAAAAAAAGAAAAATAAATAAATAAAAACTAAAAAAAAATTCCTAAAATTATTTAGAAAGACAAACAGTAAAATCACAAACTACCATGAAAGTATAGTAAAATTATAAAAGGAAACCCTGCCCCTTCCCTGTGTTTCCCATTTTTTAAAAATGTAGACTAAATGAAGTATGAAAGATTTGGGCAATTTTAGCACTAATGTCAAACAATCCTCTGAATTTTACCTATTGTTATTCTTTTATGCCACATATTTTTGTTAACTTCTAGTCCCCCTGTTTCCAAACACATGTCTTTGCTCATGTTATTTCCTTAGATTGAAGGCACTTTTCTTATTGTTTTTTAGGTCGATTGAAAACCTACTTCTTTGTCTTGTAAAGACAGTATCTTCTATTGGTAAAATAAATCCTGTTATATCTAATGATGGAATAGTAGATACCCATTAATAACGATGCTGTAAAATTGTATTTATTGACAGACAATGATGTTCACAATATAGTGCTGGTAAAAAGCAAAAGAAAATACACTCAGGGAAGCAGCGGCAAGACTTACTACTTAATGTAAATAGGCACCACATTAAAATGGTTTAAGTTGGCGTACTATTTTTCAAAGCTTAATTAGTATGTTAAAACTCATCCCTTGGCTACATAAAATAGTTAGAAGTTACAACTTTCCCTCAAGTCTCTAACAGTCACTTCTCCGTGCTGGATGTTTCAGGCAGTGAGCTGTACTACACGAGAGAGGGAAAGCCCAGAGGCGTGATAACAGGCGCTTACTCTAGACTCAGTCAAATAACATTCACTGCTAAGTCTCCTGAAATTGTCTCCATATCTTCTTGAGATACACCTGTGAGGCTCCTCAAAAAAATTAAAAATAGAACGACTATATGATCCAGAAATCCCACTTTGGGGTATAGGCTAAAAAAATTAAAATCTTCATCTTAGGCTGGGTGCGGTGGCTCACACCTGTAATCCTAGCACTCTGGGAGGCCAAGGCAAGTGGATTGCCTGACCTCAGGAGTTCAAGACCAGCCTGAGCCAGAGCAAGACCTCATCTCTAAAAATAGCTGGTGTATAAATAAATAAATCTGAAACAAATAAAATTAAACATATGCATCACTTTCAAAAGTTTCCTTTTGCTCTGACAAGCTTTCTTTCTTAAGGCTAAATAATACTCTCTCTACATAAATATAGTTTATTAAAGGAGAATATTATATATAATATATATATAGTCTGTGTACAATTATCAAATATATATGTTTATATGGCTCTAAAGTTATACATATACACATATACATATGTGACATATATAATATATATATAATATGTATGTATATATAACTGTATGGCCAGCCCATATATACATATACATTTGATATTGCACATGAACTCTCTCTCTCTACATATATAAAAAGTATTATTTAAACAAGAAAGCAAGCTTGCCAGAGCAGAAGGAAATTTTTGAAGGTGATGGATATGTTTACGAAATATATTGTAGTATATACATATATTTATCTCCAAAATCATAAGTTATAGACAATAGATATGTACGACTTTGTGTATGTCAATCATACCTCAAGAAAGTAGATTATAAAAAAGATTCTATTTGGAAGAAATTGGTATAAACTCATGAAGGCAGTGAAGGAAACAATAATCCTTAGAGATCTCTGCTCATCTATCATCACTGTCCCTTCACCTTTACTTTGGATCAGAAAAAGTAGAAAGTCTATCTGAGCCAAGAGGCTCTGAACTTGAATTTCCCCTTAGCTTCCCAAATTTCAGGCTCTTGGCATCTCCTGACTTTTTAACTATAGATTCAGCTGGAGGTTTTTGCAAATTTGCATTAAGTGATGTCCTGCTAATTGGAGAAAGGGTCCAGGTATCACAGGCTAGCAAGTGAGGGAATCTCTTGTCGTGTCTAAAGCATCTAAGAGGAAAAAAGAGGACTGCAGTCAGGGCCTAACAGCATTAACCAAATATGGATCTGGTCAAAAATAGACGTGCACGTTCCTCAAACGCCACTATAAATATCTTTATGAGTTTTAAGGTAAAGTGATTTGTTGAAGGGCAAACTAGCCCTTTTGCATCAGTTCCTGATATTTATACTGTCTTCTTCATGTTCCTGGATTCTTTACCTTGGATAACAAGAGCCATTTCTGGGCCTGGATATACTTAGCACTGGGAAATATTCTCCTTTAATAAACATTAAACAAACAAATTGAACGTTTTTCCATATTATGGAAGCTCTTAGGCTTCTCAGAAAAATTACGCATTTATTCAACAAACTTTTTACAATGTATTAAATACTGTTAGTAGGAGACATAGGCACAATTTTTTAACTGGTTTTTCCTCTGAATTATTTTGTTACTAGACTTGTTTACCTTGACTTCTCTTCCATCATTAGCACGTACAGCTGACTGAACTGTCATCACTGTGTGAACGTTTTACATTGTGGGATGAACGGGTAGAGGACAAAAGAGGCAAAAGGAGATGCAGGTACTGGATGGTCACACAGGCTTACTCCCAGCCACTTGCTAGGCCTCACACCAACCTGTAAATTAGTAGTAATAACAAATTCCCCATTGATTTGCAATCACATTCAAATAGTTAAGCCTCTAATATTATATCCACCGATTTGGCCTGCCTAGTGTATGGAGGGACCCCCAAAGTAAGTCTAGTTGAATTGTAATTGCTGATTGGAGTCTTCTGAAGGGTGAGTGATGGGAAGTGAGAATCGAGGGGGAGGGAACAGAGGTTTCTCAGGGCAAGATCCTTTCATGCCCACACAAAGGAAAATTCCCAAGTAAGGGCGACATATTGAAATCTAATCAAATGCCTAAACTATTTTTGCCTTTGACTTCATCAAAATCATTTTAAGAATAACAACCCTTGGTATCTTTTAAGAATGCTTCTTTTAGAGGGGAAGGTTTGATTAAGATATTCTTCAGTGTGTTGGAGTTTAATTTTTTTTTTTTAATGGACATTTTAGTTGTAGGGCTCAAAGATATAGATAAATGAATACGTTTTAGCAACTAAGATAAAATCTGTTTCAATCTTTTTGGAGTATGTATGCTAAACCCGTTAAGTCTTCAGCAGGCATCACTTGCAATTTGTTCTCTTTTAATATCATGGTGCTCTGAAAAGAATATGGACTTTGGAGTCAGAGGAACCTGGATTCTAAGCCTATCCCTGCCACTTAAATTCTCTTAGCCTCAGTTTTCTTATGTGTGAAATAAAAATACTATTCTCCCTGGCACGATAGTTGTAAGGAAACAGGTAGTCCCCGAGGTACAAACTTATGTACACCTTGCACTTAATGAATGGAGGCTATTAAGGTAAGTTCCCGAGTTACAAACATCTGATTAACATGACTTGCCTTTATGAATGGGAGCTATTACCGGTAATAGGTAAATGTACCTGTTCTAACTTACATACAAATTCAACTTAACAAATCTATAGAATTTATCTCATTCGTAACCTGGGTACTGTCTGTATAAAACTATGTACATAAAGTACCTTCGGGAGTGCCTGTCAGAGTAGGCATTCAATATATTGGCAGACTGTGCTATCATAGTTGTTGGGGTGGCGTGGCTATAGATCTGAAACACCCAGATGTTTCTTTAACATCTTTTTGAGAGATGCTTTTACCTTTACCAAAATGCCTGTTACCAGGAGAATATAACTGTCCACACAAAAACCCTTAATCAAAATATTTTTAATCACACGCATATTTAAGTTCAAGTACAGACTCGTAGGGCTGTGACCTTCCAACACAACAGTTATGCCTTCACATACCTGAGTGTTCTTTTAAAAAAATATATCCACATTTAAAAGGTTAAGTTGTAAAGCCATTTGATTAAAATAGTAATAAAAGAGTAAACATTAACTCACAATTTCTCCTTTGGTCTCTACTATTCCAAGTGGTATCACCTTCAGAATAAGTTGCACCTTAAGATATTTTAGGATTATCTTGATTAAAATCTTTAAGTTCTTAATTTTAAGTAGGGAAAAGCTAATCTCTGAAAGCCAAGCTTAATACTTTTAGCATGATCTAGATCTTAACAGTTGCATGTTATCCTCTGCTACTCCTAAAACATTAACACATTGAAGCATGATCACCCAGTGTAAGTGAAGTTCTCTTTTTATATTAATCTTAGATCCACTGGTGAATGCAAATGATTAACATCAGAAAGGAAGAATAACTCATCCTTAGACCACCAAATTTCCAAAAGCATCATAAGTTATAGAAAGCTTTCCCAAAGATAGCAGATATGCATATCTGCTAGAGCAGCGGTTCTCAACCTGTGGGTCGCGACCCCTTTTTAACAATGAAAATACATTGCAGCATTAGGAAGGTTGAGAACCACTGTGCTAGAGGCTTTGCAAATTGTAAAAACAAAAATGCCAAAACAAAATCTGACAATCTGTAGAGCTGTAGTCATTTTAAACCTAGGCTTTCCTCTTGGATGTCTAACTATCTTGGATGGTACTGCCATTGAATCTAAGATCTCCTCTTCAAATTCAATGCGCAGAGAATTTGTTTCAACCTAAGCTAAATAAAAATGCTGGTGCCAGTTAACTCCCACTATGTACACTATAGTAACCTGCTATTTTCTTCCTGTGGCTTTTGCATTTCAGAAATGATCAGGGGAAGGGCAGGTGCTGATCCCTGAGCACTGTAAACCCCAACCTATCTGGCACACCTAAGAAAAACTGGCACAAAGATATACTATATTGCTTTATTGCTAAAAATATCCACTAATAAATTTAAAAGTCTTAGGTATCTAAGTGTTGGGATATCTACTTGCTTGTCTGGACTATCTGTAATATCCATTTCGATGTTTGCTATTTCTAGCCAAAAAGCCATCACACGGGATTGGCCTGAGGGCCCCGAGAGGAAATCTGGCTTCTACCTCTGGGACACACGTTTCAGTGCTTATGTCTGACTGACCCTGCCAATCACCCATACTCAAAGCCATAAGCCTGGCTTACAATAACAGAGTATATCAAAGCGGACAGGAAAGAAAACAAGACAGTGGCAGGGTCAGCAGAGGATAAGAATATGGTGAAGAGACCCTGTGGAAACCAGGAAATGGAGAGCCGTACACTGACAGTCACAAATGTGTTTCTCAGAAAAGACAACTGCAGCCCTGTGCTACCATAAAGTCGCTGTTAGATGTAACTCTGAGCACTCTTTGTCTCATAGAATTGATCAGGAAGAAATATTCTTCTTCACAGGAACTTTTTGTAACCCATATGTTTAAACCAACCCAGAGTGGCGATCGTTGTAACTTTATCTTCTCCAATATAAAAATTACCCATGTAAAGTAATTCTCTTCACCATACCCATCCAATTTAGGAATAGTGATTGATCTATTAGATTCAAGCTTCCTGCCTCCATGTAAAAATATGCCTAATCCATTCTGCACTATGATCGTATAGTTGGCAAATTTAAAAGGACTGGAACAGTGGTCCTGAGCCTTCCTAATGCCTCCTAATGCCACGACCCTTTAATATAGTTCCTCATGTTGTGGTGACCCCCAACCATAAAATTATTTACGGTGCTACTTCATAACTGTAATTTTGCTACTGTTATGAATCGTAATGTAAATATCTAATATGCAGGATGTATTTTCATTGTTACAAAGGGGTCGTGACCCACAGGTTGAGAACTGCTGGACTAGAGAGTAGTTAAGTACTTAAGAACTAGGGGTCTATAGTTGGCCTGGGTTTGAATCTTGACTCTCATACTTTACAGCAGTGAGGTTTTGGGGGAAAGTTACCTAGTTTCTCTGAGTCTCTGTTTTCATAGAGAATTATAGTAGAACCTTTGCAAGTTGACTACCCAAGGGACTGTAACAAACTGGTCAACATAAGGAAC
Source organism: Otolemur garnettii (assembly GCF_000181295.1). Classification (NCBI taxonomy): domain Eukaryota; kingdom Metazoa; phylum Chordata; class Mammalia; order Primates; family Galagidae; genus Otolemur; species Otolemur garnettii. Next base: position 5,067,157 of record NW_003852489.1, read on the forward strand.
TGGGTCTACTGTACTGACATACATGTGGTGCTTATCTGGCCTATGAAAATTAGGTCAACTTAAGAAGGTGGCCAACTATGGAGGTTCAAATGTATTTTAAGGACTCAATGTTCTGAAATGTGGTAAATTTTCAATATATGCTAACTTATCATTTAAGGTAGACAAGTTTTTTTTTTTTTTGAGACAGAGTCTCAGTCTGTTGTCCTCAGTAGAGTGCTACAGCATTACAGCTCACGGCAACCTCAAACTCTTGGGGTTAAGCAATTCTCTTGCCTCACCCTCCCAAGTAGCTGAGACTACAGGCACCGGCCAAAATGCCTGGCTATTTTTTAGAGACTGGGTCTCACTCTGGCTCAGGCTGGTCTCTAACTTGTAAGCTCAGGCCATCTACCTGCCTCAGCCTCCCAAGTGCTGGGATTATAGGCGTGAGCCACTGTGCCAGGTCAGACAGTTAGAAAAGAAAAAAGGGGGGCCGAGCGTGGTGGCTCATGCCTGTAATCCTAGCACTCTGGTAGCCTAAGATGGGTGGATTGCCTGAGCTCACAGGTTCAAGACTAGCCTGAGCCAGAGTGAGACCCAGTCTCTGTAAAATAGCTGGGCGTTATGGCAGGCGCCTATAGTTCCGGCCACTCAGGAGGCTGAGGCAAGAAAATTGCTTAAGTCCAAGAGTTTGAGAATTTGAGGTTGCTGTGAGCTGTGACACCATAGCATTCTACCAAGGGCTACTCTGTCTCAAAAAAAAAGAAAAGAAAAGAAAGAAAAAGAAAAACTTTTAAATGGCTGCTTCTTGCTTTACCAAATAAAAGCCACTCTCTTAAGCTTTTCAGACTTTCCTTTTGTTACTTCTCTTCATATCTACTATCCAACTTTCCTGCCTCCAATTTTCCCCTTGTTTCTGCCATTCCCTCTGCACAAAATCACCTTTAGAGCCACCTTCAAAGATTCAATCCTATGTTCCCTCAAAGTCAGTCCAAATCATATATTCTCCAAAATGCCTTTCTTTATCTTCTCCATCCCCCACTAAATAACTTTTCATATGTTGTAACCTTTATATAATTGACTATTTTAGACCATCTACTCCAGCCATTTATATATAAATCGAGTATCTAGCACAGGGCTTTCTTTCCATAGTAACATTTAATAAATTTTGTTAAAGTAATAAATAAATAACAATTATCTCTCTCTCTCTAAAAGATCTAGAGAAAGAGTAATGTGCCTTTGCCCTCCCACTGCCCTACAGAACACTATGAAAACGCTACCGTCTCCTTTATTTGACAGAGGAGGGGAGAAAGAAATTACGAGGAATCCAAGCTACGATAGTTGGCACTTTTCTTTTTGCACCCGAGGAGTTATAAACTGAGTCCTGGGGAGATAAAAATCTCTGGTTTTACTGTTGAGTGAGGCTGCCTGACAAAGGAAGATCCAGCTGCAATTCTAACATTCCAGGCTCATAGGGCCCCAAGTTTTACTAACTATAATTTAACTGGTCCAACTGCTACAGTCCAAATTCTTGTTTGGATAATCAGCCTTTGTTTGAATATGTTCAAAAACAGCTCAGGCTAGTATTAGCCTCTGAGTATGTCATGTGAGCTGATTACCCTGTGGCTCCCAGTAGCAGAGACTCACAGACAAGAGGAGGATTATTTTCCTAGTATTACTGTTACGCTAACATATAATCAGCCCTCTTCCCCAGTCTCCACATCTCTCTCACAGCCTCCCCTAGCCGTTTTTATCCTTGTCTTTCTTTCTCCTTCTCCTTTTTTTTCTTTTTTAACAACTCAAAAGTCTTCTTTCCAAGTTCAAACAAAGTTTAAAGGTGAAAAGGTCAAGAAAGCTTCATGGCTGTGGCTGTTTAGAAAGAGGTAGGGATAACTGGGGTCTCTAGCTCAGCATCTACTAGAGGCTCAAGAATCTCATATTTCACTGTACTTCTGCAGTACACCCCTGCCTTGACACAGTCTGTCTGGAATGAGATTAAGCCTTGGTTAATAAATTTTAACATTACAGAATAATAACTGCACCTGCCAAACAGTCACATTCATACACAAGCAACTCACGTGGCTCGAGGATTTGTCAAAAACTTCAAATTCTCAAAATTGTATGTTTTGATAGACGGCTACTCATTTGGGGTCTTCCCAGCTGCGTTATTGGCTATAACCAGCCAGGAAGCATTCAGGAAACTCTATACCTATCCTGTCCTTCAGACTACGCCTGGCCATTCTCAAAGAGCCAAGTGAGTTATCACATTTGAAGCGCTTAGGACAGAGGAAATGCTAAACAGTATTTGCTATTATTATTACCTTATTTATTAATTTTGGGACGGGAGTGGGGACTAAATCCTGGGTCAGAGGAACAGTTCTAACAATCAGTGGGAAAACTGCTGGCTGGGAAAGGGCATAGCTGAGGAAAGGCTGGAATGATTAGCGACTGGTACCTGGGTTGGTGAAATGCTGCAAACAGGGGAAGCTCCGTGAGAGCTCTGGGCTGGTCTGGGACTGCAGGTGTTAATCTGCTCCTAGTAGCTCCTGCATTGCTAGAGGGAAGCCCACCAAAGGAGAAGGAAAATCCTCTCCCTGGGAGGGAGATCTGTTGATTTTGCAATTAACAACAGCAAAGGAACACATTCTGAATTTTTTTCCTGGAAGGCTCAGGATTTAATCCTATATAACAGTTTAGTATTGAACCTGCAAGGTCTTACTTAGCTGACATGACCAGAGGGAAAAGGAGTACTTCAGACCTGGCTCTAGTCAGAGAGAGGGCTGGGGAACCAAGCAAAGCTATTCTAGGCCAGAATTCCAAATTGCTTAGCAGTGGTATGGTAATCTAAGATTTGAGAGAGGAGAGGATGTAAGAAGGAACTGTATGCTAATACTCAATGGGAAATGTTTACAAAGTGAGCTGTTACCACTGCAGGTTTATCATTTACCCCCCCTTGAATTCTTGCTTCATGCATTCTGAAACAGAGGAAGAGGGTTTCCGTTGTGAATTTCTATAATTTCTAATTCTCATGTGTTTAGACTATACTACTCTTCAATATAAATGAATTACACCTTCTACTAGCTTAAAACATGCTGCAATTTATTTTTTTCATTTTCTTTATTTATTTTTGAGACAGAGTCTCACTCTGTCACCTTGGGTAGAGAGTCAGAGTGTCATAGCTCACAGCAACTTCAAAGTCTTAGGCTCAAGAGATCCACTTGCCTCAGCCTTCCGAGTGGCTGGGACTATATGTGCCCACTACAATGCCTGGCTAGCTTTTCTGTTTTTATTAGAGATAGGGTCTTGTTCTTGCTGGTTCTAGGCTGGTCTTGAACTCCTGAGCTCAGGCGATCCATCCACCTCAGCTTGCTACAGTGCTTGGATTACAGGGGTGAGCCACTGTGCCTCGCCCAAACATGCTGTAATTTAAAGCTATTTTTTTCCTTCTTGATATGTGAAAGTGAAAAGAAAACCCCTAATACCAATAATAATCAACATGAATTAGAATTATGGAATGCTACAGCTGGAGGAAGTCTTAAAGAAAGCCTGAATAGGTCAGGCATGGCGTCTTATGCCTGTAGACTCATGTGTTTAGACTACACTAGTCTTCAATATAAATGAATTACACCTTCTACTAGCTTAAATCATGCTGCAATTTATTTTTTCAGACTCGGGAGGCTGAGGTGGGAGGATAGCTTGAGCCTAGAAGTTTGAGGTTGCAGTGAGTTATCATTATGACACCATACTCCAGCCAGGGTGACACAGCAAGACCCTGCCTCAAAACAATAACAACACCTCCCACTGCACCCCCCAAAACCCTCAAATAACCTCAGGAGCCAGAACTGGATCCAGGGATGGATTCTTCTTGTACCCCCCATTAACCAAAGTATCTTGGCTTATACCTGTTTTATTTATTGGAGTTCTATATATAATTTTATTAGAAAAAAGTTCACAACTGGGGAGGAGGGTTTAGAAGAAAGGTTTGAAAACAAAAGAGCTAGCCCAATCCTTTTAAGTAAAAGAAACATGGGGCAGGAAGTCTGTGATGTATCCAAGGTCCCTCAGCGAGTCAGGGCCAGGGTTAAGGCAAGAATCCCTCGCCAGCCTTCCAGTTTGGTATAGGCATTGTCTCTAAACCAGTCTGCATGCTCCACTTTTAGGAAAGCTCTCCATTTACTGTGCTGCGATCTAAAGATTGCAACTTAAAAAGAAGCACTCACTTCTCAGAAATATTTAACTAGCACAGTTAGTCAAATTAACAATCATTTTTAGATCTGAATGATGAACCAAGACAACCTTGGTAGACGGCCATCCTTAGTTGTAAAATCACTTCTGCAAAAGCCATTAACCACAAAGTGTTCTGGGAAGCTCAGATTTTTACTACAAAACCTGTAAAAGGCTGGGGTCGAAATGCTTCCCTGGGGCTCAAAGGTGTGAAGCTTCCGAAATGAAACTTCTGCATCCAGAACCTTCCCAATCAGCTCTAATCTTCACCACCTCCTTTCCATTATCCCTCAAAGAGTGTTGCTAGATAACGTGGAGAGGGGAAAAAAGAAGTATTTTTAGCCCCTTCTTAAGTGGTAACAAAGTTTATCACACTCCTACTCAAATTAGTCACGCAGGTTAGTCCCCAGGGAGAGCAGTCTAGCTACAGATCATTGAGAAGGAATGACTTCTTGGAGGCCTAAAACAAACACTTAGGCCCACGGTTCCATCTGGAAATACAGTCAGGGAGAAGCGAATTCCACGAAATTCCCAACTGACACAGGCAACATCATTTTGTATCTTACAATACTAGCTAAAGGCTAGCAGTGGTCTGTTAAATAGATACACAACCCTAAAATAATAGCAGTTATTTTAATACCGATAATAGTAATAATTAGTATCTCTGATATACACAGTCACAAGGGCTAAAGAGGCCAACAAAGCAACTGTGGAGAAGAGAGATTCATGAAGACCGAAATAAGACTTCTAAAGAATTTTCCATTGGATTCTTCTTCCTCTTAAGAAAGAGGACACGGGGGGAGGCGCTGTGTTCCCTGGGCCTTTTAGACAACATGGAGTTGTTCCTTTGGCCATAAACATGCGAATCTACAAGAAAGATGATATTGTAGACATCAGAGAATGGGTACTGTTTAAAAAGGCAGGCCACACAGGTGTTACCATGGAAAACTGCAAGAGTCTACAGTATCCCCCCCCCCCCAGCATACTGTTGGCACTGCTGTAAACAAACAAGGGTGAGATTCTTACCAAGAAGTTTAATGTTTATATTGAGCATATTAAGCACTCTAAAACGAGATAGCTTCCCAAAACGTGTGAAGGAAAATGATCAGAAAAAGAAAGAAGCCAAAGAGAAAGGTACCTGCGTTCAACTGAAGGGCAAGAGAACCAACGGAAAGGAGCCTGAGCTCCTGGAACCCATTCCGTATGAATTCATGGTGTAATGGGTGGACAGCATAGCACACAGGAGAACCAACAGAACCAGGCGAGCAGGAGCATAAAGGGCTGGAACCTATTCCCCATGAATTCATGGCATAATAGGCACAGCAAGCTTTGTCACATTCACTGGAAAGGTGCCTCCCTGAGCTGCTAGAACCTTTCCCTGTGAATTCATGGCATAATAGGTATTAAAAATAAAAGGCTACTGTAAAGAAGAAAAAATGTAAAAAAGGAAAAATATTAAAGAAAGAGGACACTGGTCCTGGGTCCTTACGATAGAACTCAGAGCCTTAGGGGTTGTAGGATTTGCTTTACTCTCAGGAGGGTTTTCTAGAGCACGGACCATGAAAAGGGTTCTATGTAGGATTCCAAGGGTCTGCTGAACTGCTCTGACTAAAACAAAGATTCCTCCCTGAGCCCATTTCTCTGTACATAAAAAACACAACCTCCCACACTGCCAGATAATGATTTTGAGGAAAATTATCCCCCCCACTTTTTTCCCCCAAATATATCTAATTATAAAACATTCTAGTCAGTGTCTATAGTTACATGCAACACATATGCCTATTCCAAATTGAATGATTCTCAACTAACTGGGAGAATATTCATGCACACTATACATGAGTAACACATCCCCACTAGGTTTATGGGATGTTTCTAAACCCTCCTTCTCATTTTTCTTTAAGGCAGGACTGCTTAATGACCAGCATGGTTTTTCTACTATGGATTTAGAACTCAAGATTTTCCAGGGGTTAGAAACATCTTTGCCATGTCATGAGTTGTGTGACCTTGAACAAACGAATTAAATTTATAAAGCCTGCTTACCTGCAAAATGGGGATAAAGGAAAGCCATGGAGAACATAACCCCAGGAGGAGGGGATGGGTAAATTCACACCTGTGGGGTACAGTGCACACTCTGGGTGAAGGGCACACTTAAAACTTTGACTCAATCTGTACAAAAACAAAACGTGTGGCCCCTCTAATATTCTGAAATTAAAAAATACACATAACCTCTTTAACTGCAGTGTTTCTGGGGGGCATGTAATGGTGGGCCAGGGAGAGTTGTTCTGCTTGAAATTTTATGGAAAAGTGAGGTAACTTGACAGATACTTTCTATATTAACATAGATTATATATAAGTATATGAACATAATATAATACTAATACTTATTTTGATAAAACCCTAGCTTCAAATTTTAAGTTGGTAGCAGGTAAGGTTGTGGCTCCAGATCCAGGGACTGGGCAAAAGTGATGCATAAACTGGTAGAGCTACTTAAAGCAGAAGTACAAGAAAGGGCTGACCAATGTGGTCTGGGGATCGCTGCAAGAAAAATTACCATATTTAGTTGAAGAAAATTGGGGTTTGCTGGCTTTAAATGGCCCTTTCAAAGCATGTTGAAATTGAATGTGTGTCAGGCTGTGCTTTGAAGTGTTGAGCCGGACACTGACTTCTCCTCTCTGGCTGTGGAAGTCCCAGGTGGCATCTTCTTTCAACAGAAGGCTGTTTTCATTTGCACCGAAAATCTGTTGTTTCACGAGCCACCTTCATCAGTGACCTAGCTAGATCTTCTGGATACAATGCCCAGCTTCTACTCCATACCTGCTGCTTCACCTTACACTTTCCTTTCTTTAAACCTCATGGGCCAACTTCTGCCAGCTTCCAACATCTTATCTACAGCTTCCTTACCCTCTCTCAGCCTTCACAGAATTGAGGAGTTAGGGCCTTCTCTGGGTGAGGCTTTGCCTTAAGGGAATCCTATGGCTGGTTTGATCTTCTACCCAGACCACTAAACTTTCCCCACATCAGCAATAGGGCTGTCTTCCTTTCTTATCATTCATGTGCTCGCTGGAGTAGCACTTCTAATTCCCTTCAAGAACTTTGCCTTTACATTCACAACTTGGCTGTCTGGTACAAGGGGCCTAGCTTTCTGCCTGTCTTGGCTTTCAACTTGCCTTCCTCACTAAGCTTAGTCATTTCTAGCTTTTGATTTCGAGGGAGAGATTCTTCCACTTGAACACTTAGTTAGAGGCCATTGTAGGGTTATTCATTGGCCGAATGTCAAGACTGTTGCCTCTCAGGGAACTGGGAGGCCCCAGGAGAGAGAAGAGCAGGGCCGTGGAGCGGTCAGAATATACGTGATTAAGTTTTGCTGTTGTTAATGGGCAGGGCTCGCAAGGCTTCCCAGACAATCACAACAGTAATACTAAAGATCACTGATCATAGATCACTATAACAAATATAATAATAATGAAGAAGTTCTAAATATCGTGCAAATTACCAAACTGTGACACACAGACATGAAGTGAGCACGTGCTGTTAGCATGATGGCACTGAAAGACTTGCTCAATTTGAGGTTCCCACAAACTTTCCATATAGAAAAAGCGTGGTGTCTGTGAAGCGAAGCACTGTAAAATGAAGTGTGCTTCTACTGTAGAGCTTTTAAATCTGTTAAAATATACTATATCCGGGCAGCACCTATGGCTCAAAGGAGTAGGGCACTGGCCTTATATACCAGAGGTGGCAGGTTCAAACCTGGCCTCAGGAAAAAAAAAAAAAAATTTACATACATACACACACACACACAAGAAAATACTCTAAATTATGGTTTCCTGTTAAGGCAACTTTTCTGATTATAGATTTCAATATGTGTATGGTCTCCATGATTTCTCAATACGATTGAGGCTGAAAAGAATCTCAACGCAAAATAATAAAGGATTTTTCTATCATGGAAACTATTTAAGGCTTCAGTTAGGAGCCAGGTACTGTGTTCTCCAAATAGGAGTGACACTTGCTCACAAATGAGGACAGTCTGACTGCCGGTTTCTGGTGGGCCTTGTGGGTGAAGAACACAGGGGATGCATGTAAAGGCAGAGGTTTCTGAGTAAAACAAGACGGGTAAAGCTTCCGGGCTGGAGACCTGACGAGAGAGTCTCCAGGTGGGAAGGGATTCCTCGGGGAAGACTTTGCTCTTTACTTCCCTGGGGACTCACTCTCAAGTAACGGGGAAGTGCTGCCAACACCACTACATCACCGAATCTTCTCTTTCTGTTGGCTCACATATTTGCAAAACTCCCTGTCTGTGTTTGACCTTAGTGTAAATTTTACATAAAACCAGGGAGCTAGGGAAAGAAAATCATTACAGAACAAACAATGCAGAAAGTTATGTTGCTCGAGTACAGTTTTTCTGTTTCTAAAATCTGCCCTCAGAGTAATAAGAACTTTCCTGAGTTCAGGCCAGTCTGCTCTGACCTGCTGGACTGGTATAACCTGACAGGACCTAGGCCCAATCTCTTTCTTCTTGGCTTCCTGCCTGTCTCTCAGCGTGACCTTAGGACATGTAAGGTCTCCCCAGCACACAGGGCTGGTGCTATTGTCTACTTAGGGATGTCCAAACTGCGGCCCAGGGGCCACATGCTGATTTTGTGAGGACTTTTTGCTTATCTGTGGTGTCAAATATCACAAAAAGTATGCACAGACCTTTTTTTGCTAATGAGTTTTCATTAGTGCTTGTATATTTCATGTGTGGCCCAATACAACTCTTATTCTTCCAATGTGTAGCAGAGGAAAAAAAAAGGTTGGACACCCCTAATGTTCATTTCACTTTATTTAAAGGCAAATAGGAATTCCTCCCGAAAGCCAAGGAAAGGCATTTTTGGTTCCAAATCTCCTACATTCCCTAGGGTTTCTTTGTCCTTAATTATAATTTCAGGTCTTAGAGACATGTTTAGGATATAATAGCATTAGTGATTAATGTCTACCCACAGAAACCAAATGAATTATCTTAATCTGGGGTTCAGAGATGTTTATAGGGGACTTGAAATCCCTGAAAACATTATCAACATTCTGTATGTACGAGTGTCTGCACATTTTCTCTGAAGAGGATTCATAAATTTCACTAGCTCCCCCAACTCTAGAACAGTTTGTGAGAACTCATTCAGATAATTCCTCCATTCCTAGACAAAACCATGATCTAGCCAAAAACAACTCATTCCAATGGTACAACATTAGCTTACCTGTGGAGTAACCCTAACCCATAGCAAAGTGGGTATCTGCATCCAGATAAAACACCTCATGCACCCCAACCTGGAATTCTTCTCCGGGTCCTCATCATCCTTTCCCTCAAGGGTCCCCTCAGAAAAACCCTCCAGAATGTATTTTATTTTATGCATAATCTAGTTACCTGGATTTCTGGTCCTCAGAACTAGAAGCAACTCGTTCCACAGGAAAGGGATGTTATGAGATACAGGCAGGGACTCTGACAGCAGTTAAGAAAAAATGTGATCTCTATAAACCTCAGTTCCCTCACATGTAAGCGTGATATAGTATCAGCTCTCTCATGAGGTTGCTGTGGGGATTAAAAGACATCCCATGCAGAGCTATGTGTGTCTGGCACATATGAGGTAGACAATACAAGGTTTTTCTCTCTAAGAGATAAGGTCTAGATGGCAAAAACCAACCAACCAACCAACCACCAAAACCCAGGGATACATACTGAGTCCTAGAGCTATTTTGCCACTGAACAAAGAATATGACATTAAAATCTTAAAAATCTAAGACACAGCAAATATTGGATGCTCATAACAATAAATCATTTGAAATCACTACAATTCAATAGCAAGAACCGCAGACCTGTTATGGGATAGGCCCGGTCCTAGGTCAAAGTGTATTCAATATATTTCATTTTAAGAAGTAAGCAAGCATGATATCCACCTGAGAAAGATCTCTGTATAAACGGTTAAAACATTTTACAAGATTATCTGAACAGCTTCTTCTCCAACTATACAAAAAAGAAAAACTATTTTTTTTTTTTTTTGAGACGGGGCCTCAAGCTATCCCCCTGGGTAGAGTGCCAAGGCATCACAGCTCATAGCAACCTCCAACTCCTGGGCTCAAGCGAGTCTCCTGCCTCAGCCTCCCAAGTAGGTGGGACCACAGGCGCCCGCCACAACGCCCGGCCATTTTTTTTAGTTGCAGCCATCATTGTTGTTTGGCAGGCTCGGGCTGGGGATTTGAACCCGCCACCTTAGGTATACGTGGCTGGCGCCTTAGCCGCTTGAGCCACAGGCGCAGAGCCAAAAGAAAAACTATTAACGTAATTTAAATGCTTTAAATATTCATAATCTTTCTTGACAAACTGGAGTTACCTGAAAAGTAGGTATCACAGAACAAATATTTCCTGAATTCTCTTTAGAGGATTTTGTACATAACAATGAGAATATGAAATGTATATGATAGACACGATTGGGATCAGAAGGCATCTTAGGAATCATGCTGCATTTCTGAACAAGACCATTATCATCAAACCAGAATAGCATGTGACGGGAAAAAAAGTAAACCTTAATTTATAAAAGCATAATCATATACTTTATTCTATAGCTGAGAATATGAATTACTTCCGTAATACCATATATAAAGAAAATAAGTCTTTTGAATAATCAGAAATAATTAAGCCTTCCTTATCTTGGTCATACCTGTTTAAAAGACAAATAAATATCCCCTTCATTGCCATACTAGATCGCTAATGTTTTACGTAGAAAATGAAGCTAGGAGAGGAAACTTATTCCACAGGCATCAAATACAAGCACACCTAAGTGCTTCTGGATTGTAGGGATAATATGCTCTTGATCCAGAGAGATTTAAGGATCTAGTTTTGATTAGATTCCTTAAGCTGGTAAAACTACATCCATAAAGACATAATTATGGAAGAACTTAAAATTAAGATAACTAAGATGCTGAGGAAACTGATGAATGCCCTTCCTTTTCCATCTCCTTCTTCATCCCCCAGTTGTTATCCAATCAAAAGAAGAAAAGGCCTTATGATCTTGTGAATTAGTAAAATGGCAGCAAAATCAAATGAACTACTCTAGAGGAATCTTGACAAACTGGGCACTGGTACTGTGACTCTTTGGAGAGGAAGTGTACAAGTTCATGAACTTTAGTATCCAGTGGCTAAAACCAAAACAGGTGTAAAAGGTAAATTTTGCGAGCAACAGGAATTAGATCAGGGCTGGGAATTCAGAAGGCCATTTATCAAGTGGAAAAAGGCAGCTATCATATTTAGCACATAATCCGTGTTCTTCCAAGGTTGTCAAGAATACAAAGGCAGGCATGGTCAGGAAAGAATAAAAGAGAGATGAGTATTAAATCTCTAAAACGCAAACAAACAAAAAAAGCCACCAGAGCAAACTTTGCACATCCACAAGGATGGACTTGCTACTATACTTTAATCTATATAATTGCTGACAAATCTCTTTGAGCCAAATGAGACCAACATTTATTTGGATTAACTTTTATTTATTTATTTATTTTTTTGAGACAAAGTCTCACTTCATCACCCTCAGTAGAGTGCTATGGCGTTACAGTACACTGCAACCTCAAATTCTTTGGCTCAAGTGATTCTCTTGCCTCAGCCTCTTGAGTAGCTGGGACTACAGGTGCCCACCACAGTGCCCGGCTATTTTTAGAGACAGGGTCTTCCTCTTGCTCAGGCTGCTCTTAAACTCGTGAGCTCAGGCAATCCATCTGCCTCGTCCTCCCAGAGTGCTAGGATTACAGGCATGAGCCACTGTGCCCAGCCTGGATTAACTTCTGGCATCTCAAAAACCTTCTTTAAGTGGTAGCTATTGATATCAGCATGGTGTGACTTGACTTTAATTCTAATGTTTCTTTCTGTGTTTATAAAACCAAAGGCAAGAGGATAGTGAGTTCCAAATATTCTAGATCTGCACTGTTCAATATGGTCGCCACTAGCAACATGTGGCTATTGTGCACATGAAATGTGGCTGGAATGAACTGAAATGTGTTTAAAGTAGATTCTGAAGACTTGGTATGAAAAAGGTAACATCCCATTAATAACTTTGATAATAACGAAATCTTAGAATTATAATATACTAGAGATATTATATTAAATGAAACATATTCTTAGAATTCATTTCACATGTTAGTTTTTATAGAACAAGAAAATGAAGTATAGAGATGATTAGGAATATGCCCAAGGTCAGATCACAGGGGTAAGAAGTGGTGGGAGTAAGATTCCAATCCCAGCTGACCACTGACTCTGGGGATTTATAAAACACCGCAAAGTATTCAAAACTCTCTACTCTCTAGTCTAACTTACTTTTTCATACCATAGCTCCTTCTGCTGTCCTTGTCAACTCTGGCAAAGCAAACCATTTGCTCTTCCTGTGTATGGACACTCTGCCACCTGGGAGTACTGTTCCCCTTTCCTCCCTCACTGCCATATATACAAATAACTCAGCTCAAATGATACTTTTTCCATGAAGGCTTTCCAGAACTTTAAGAGGAAATTGATTTACCTTTCCTCCAAACGGCCCTACTATTTTATGTACTTTGATAGTACCTCTTGGCCATACACACACTTGCTTTGTACATCTTTACATACTCTACAGTCCCCAGCAAAGATGCACACAATCAGCACTCAAAATTTTCTTTTCTATAAAGGAATACGTAATAAAAATACGATAAAAATTAAAGCTATTTTAAATTAAAATATAGGAGGAAAGATGGATTAAATATAAATAATGTTATAATCATATTAATATAAGTCAATATAAAGCTGATGCCTGTCCAGTCTCGATTGTAGGTGGTTGAAATGAACTAAAGAACGCAACTTCACTCCCACCCACCTCCTCCAAGTCCAAGCACATGCAGACGTCCTTCAGACATGATCACATCACTGTTGGGTTCTAGTTACATTGCCTAGTTGACATCTGCAGGCACAACTATACACACACCACAAGGACCCCAGGTTTAGGAAATCAGCCGTTTTGAAAACACTTGAGCTGAGTCTTTCATTACATGGCTACCTCATCAAAAGCCCTCAGAGAAGCAAACATAAATTGTTCCAGATGGCGTTCTAAGAAATTAAGATATTCCTCCTTTCAAGTGTATTCTAATTGCTAGTTTTAAATTTTTAAAAAGTTTGCATCATGAAAAGATACCTTGTAGTCCTTTCTAATGACTCATAGTTAAAGACGTCTTTTAGCTAGATGTTGGCAGGTGGTACGTAAGGTAGGGAAATGCACACACGTGAGAGTCAGTGTCCAGAGGCAGACAGGAGAATGATGAGGTCAGCCTGCAGGTCCTCTGAGGGCCTGATCAGCGATGTGCCTATGAGCTATTTAAAGGTTTTGAATATTTATAAAAATAGCTCTGCATCCTGTCACATATTGAAAATACAATTAATATTTGTAGGAAATGCATTCCACAATTACCAATGGCACTTATGGTTAAGGAAAGGGAGATAACGCACTGGTGTTCTTCAAACTTGGGGAATTAAACTAGTGAATTTGGAAACAACCAAACCAGGAAAATAGTAAAGTCCAGTATGGTGGGATGCTGTGTCTGAAGGGCACAGGAAGGGATAACTGCTAGCCAGCTAGCAAATTACCAGCGCCATCTCTCAGAAGGGGAGCACGCATGAAAGCAAAGGCGATCCCAAGCACACAGCCCCAGCAGGTGATTTGATTCAGTGCAGCTGACTGAGGCAAAGGGAACTTCAAAGCCCAACAGGCAGAGGAATCCACCCGGACTCGCAGAGCGGCACGGCCCACCTTGACCAAGGCCACTGGTCGCTGAACTAAAATAAGAACATTCCCACTAACCATGACATAAATCACCCAGTCATCAACAAAACATAACAAATTAACCACACTAGCTTACAAGCTATAGAGACATGAGGCAGGAGCCTGAAACTTCACAGAAAGACGTATCAGGGGAAATCCAGGAAACATCTGCACCACAGGCAAAATGTAGCTGAGCAGTTGTGAAATCTACTACTCTTTTTCTTTTTAAATGGACTTACAGAATTTTAGGCCAGAAGGGAGCCTGGAGACCATGTATTCTGACTCTCCCATTTTACAGAAAAAAACTGAGGCCTTGAGAAAGGAAGGATCAGACCAAGACCACACTAGTTAGTCAAGCTGGGGTTTTTTGATTTTAGACTGTAGAAGAGAACACAGGTTCTCAAAATGGAAATTTATGGTTTGACAAACCCCTTCTTTCAAACATTTATGCCAAGTCCTTATTTTTACCATTCCTTTACAGCTCCCTGCTGTTCGTCCATATTTGGTTTATTGGTTTTACTCTGCCACTGTCACCTGTACTTGCATCTATATCAGCATGACTGCTAACAAATTCTCTAACATTAAGCACTTTGAACACATGGAAAGATTCCATGCACACTCAGCGGGCAGCGAGCATGTGCATTCTTTCCAGTAACCCCAGCCCTGTTCAATAAGCTCTTAGCTGTGCGCCCAGCACTGTCTATTATGCATTATCTTATTTAATCTGCAACAAGCTTGTGTGGTTAAGTTATAATTTTCAATTTGTAAATGAGGAAACTGAGGCAGAGGGCGGTAAGTCCACTTGCTAGTGATGTAGTTAGCTTTCTCTGTAACTCTAGAGTTTAGATTTGTCACGATTCTACTCTTCTGCAGCCCATATTCCTGTGGTTTTTCTTTACAGTATGTAGATTCCTGTAGTTTTCTTTATTCAGCGCCTTGTAGAGGAGCCTAAACACAGGCGTGGCTAAGGCTTTCTTGTGATCTTCGCTGGGGAACGGTCCCAATGGGAGACCAGCAGCAGCAGCAGCAGCTATGGGGAAGTGGCTAAGCTCTAAGAAAGTGCCAGGTAAACAGGCTTTGGCCTTCTCAGCAATCCTGTGACAGCGTGTCTGTCCCAGAGGTGTACTGGCTTTTTTTTCTTGATAATCAGATTTATCCCTTAATGGCTAAAATCGTGCCTCTGCTGGTGACAAGAAGTTAAGAATCTTAAATCGCTAAAGGACAGATGATAACCCAGTGCTATCAGTTTGGTTTGGGAAGAGAAGGCTGTGAAATGGCCTTAAGAGTCTGATAGGAGATTTTTCTCAGGCAGCTTGAAAACACTGTGGAGGGTGATAATGATAAAAACCATTCTCAGTAGGTAGAGCTTGAAGTAAAGGAAGTCTCTCCCTCGCATTAGAAGGAAGTATTCTTAGATGTCCCTTAAAAAGAGCCAGGCAAACGACTCTTTCAATCCCCCGGAGAAAGGAAAGGGAGGTGGAGAAACAATCGCAGCAGTTGGTACCTGCGTGGATGCTCCCAAATACAGGGACCCTCTGTGAACGACACTCTCTAGATGCAGCACGGATCTTGTCCTCAGGAGGCCTGTCTGGGTTAGAGTGAGTTCTTGAACCACACCAAAGCTTTCTTAATGAGCCACCACTTTGTCTTCTTCCATTCTTACCACTAGTTTCCTTCTGGGTATTCTGTCGTCACTGGGCACAGGGATTAAGAAGTGCCTTTTGGCATCACAGGAGAGAGGTGAAGGTAGTGTCTTTTTTTTTTTTTTTTTTAAACCTACTTCATTGTTTTAGTAAAGAGAATTCCATGTATTAGAATGGATACCCATCTCCCCTGATCCTAAAATTTGAAGTTTTAAGTTACTATGATCGTTTGGAATTCAGTTACTCTGTCAAATCTCAAGGCCAAATAATGGAACCAAAGCAGACAATGGAGCATTAATTCACTGTGTTTTAACTCTTGAAATGTATTTCATGATAGTAGAGAAAATCCCAGTCTATCATGAAATAGTCAAAAATTTGTGTTCATGTGTAGGAAAGGTGTTTTCCCCTTGTGTACGCCTACCAAACATTAAATAAAACTCTCAAATGTGGCTAAGCTAGAAAATAGGAGTTTGGGGGCAGGGCATTCTCCAAATAGATTCTGAGACTCCATTAAGTGATAAAACTATAGTTTTAAGGACACATTGGGATTTTTCTCTGAAAGATTCTGGGAACAGCAGACTTATTCCTGGTCAGACACTCTTTCTTGCACTCCCCATCTCCCCCCGCCACCCTGCCCCATAACTTGCCTTGTTTTTCCTGCCCCCAGCAGGATGGGAAGAAAACGTCCTTAAAAGACCTTTCCTTTTTTATATTACACAATCTCATCTCTGGAATTCAAGTCTTAGTACTGCTCAGCCCAAATAAGAAGTGCTTGTCACCAGGAAAGCGGCCATCTAAACAAGCAGCAGCTGGATGAGAAAAGAGGGCATGTCAGCCCAGAGTAGCAGAGAGGGTTTCTCACGGCAGCTATTTGCAACCCTCCAAGGAGCTACAGAGGCTGCCCATTAAAACCCTGTTAAAACACTTCTGATGTTGTCAGCAGCAGAAAGCTGAAATAGCACAGTGATCACTGAGATGCTATCTGCCTCCAGCAATTCAGTGGTACTGTCAATACTATGAGCAAGAAGGTACGAGATAAGCAACAATCTAATTTCTACATCAAAATTTCATAAACTCCCTGAGCTGGCAGCACCAGTAATGTGGGCACACAGAGACCAAGTCGATGGGTCACCTCAGGGAGAGGAAGACCTTTGTGTTGAGATCCGCCCCCACCCGAGTCCTAAACACACACACTGTATAACTCCCAAAACTCCCTAGGAAATTGCCCAGGCAGAAACTACCGGAATGTTCATCTGTAAGGAACCACTTGAGGCACTGGATGTCTAGATAGCATTCTTTCTCAGAGGTGGTATGTTCAGAAGAACCCTACCCACCGTCCTCTTCCATGAGAAGACTCAACTCTTATTGACAAGGCTATGGAACCTGCTTGCGTTTGCACTTTACTGCTTTACTTCAGACTTCCTTTAAAAATCTGAGTTACCCAGCTCAAAATCCTAATTCTAGAGAGCCATCTTTTGTCAGCAAATAGAACATAAGAAAGAAGATAACTTTTTGGGGATTCGAGTGACACTACTTATGTCAAAAACAACAGGAGACACCGGTTAATTCTAGTATTTTATTTAGACTGATCCTGGTATCAGTCTATTTAGTATCTCTTTCTTCGGTTCCTCTCTGTCTAACACAGGGAATAAGAGGGCCTATCATCCAAACTGGTACACTTTTGAGGGCAGAATAAGCATCAATGCTAATTAAACTGGCACAAAAATTGAAGCCAGAACCCAGGCAAATTTGAGGCTGTAGTAACTCTAGCTGAGGCCTTGTCCTCTCAGCAAATTGAGATCTGAGAAGCTATACATATGATGATACAGGAAATAAGTGGCTATTTTATCCCAAAACTAAACAGCAGGATGGAATGGAGATGGTTAGCCCATCCACTGGAGGTTGTGTTGCCTAAATAACAAACACCAGCTATTTGAATCACTGTCTTCATTCAGACAACTGTGCAAACCTAGCCCTGACTCTCCTTAGTAAGAAGGAGGGAGTCATTGCCAAAATAATTATACTGCACTTACTACTACCCGTTACATCTTTACACACAGGATTGTAGGACAGCCAGGAACACATTTCCATGAAATTTAACTTGTAAGAAGAGTGCGCACGACTCAGGGTCCTATTCTCTGGTTCTAAGTACAGGGAGATTGGGGTTTGGGTATTTTCCATTTTTGTTCCTTTGTTTGAGGCGAGGTCCTGCTCTATCACCTGGGCTAGAGAGGACTTGTCAACCTCATCACTCACTGCAACCTCAAACTCCTGAGCTCAAGATCCTCCTGCCTCAGCTTCCCGAGTAGCTGGGACTACAGGCACGTGCCACCATACCTGGCTAATTTTTCTGTTTCTTGTACAGATGGGGTCTTGCTCTTAGTCAGGCTGGTCTCCAACTCCTGGCCACAAGCAATCCTCCCACCCTTGCCTCCCAGAGTGCTAGGATTAGAGGCATGAGCTATCATGCCTGGCCCCTATTTTTCACTTTAATAGAAGAATTTAAGGTAATCCCACTAATCTAAGGAGCATTTTGACTTCAGTCTTGCAGTTGAGGAAAAGAACCATTGCCTAACCTTCTGGATACTACTAATCACAGTGATAATGAGGTCATAGTAGCCTGGGAATAAACAGCACAGTAGGGAGGGACCTTCAGGTTGAGAAAGTCAGTAAAGCCAGCCCCATAAAGAACAAGTAATAAGGTTTCTAGTTTAATCTCTCGTGACCCAACATTCAGCATTTCTTCCTTTGACCATCTCAGTTCTCCTTGTTCTGACTGGATCAAGATCCTGATGCCATAACTAAATTGTAAACACAACTATATTAAATGGAAAGCCACTTGGAGATCAGATAATTCTAAGAATTCTGGCATTAACTAGTTCACTAAGTTATCAGTGACCAATTAAGAGCAGTACTCATTCAAAAGCAGGAAGGTCTCTCAGAGGAACAATAAAGTCAGCCACCAAGACTGTTCTAGAGAAGTCTGATCCTTCTCTTGTATGGTTTATTTTGTGTCTGGCACTAGGAATGTTTTTTTTTTTCATTTTGAGACAGAGTCACATTTTGTCACCCCTAGTAGAGTGCCGTTGTCACAGCTCACAGCAACCTCAGACTCTTGGGATTCAAGCGATTCTCTTGCCTCAGCTTCCTGAGGAGCTCTGAATAAAAAAGATTCAGAAGAATTTTTTTAAAAAATCACTTTCAGATCACTCCTGTGATCCTAACACTCTGAGAGGCTGAGATGGGTGGATTGCTTGAGCTTAGGAGTTTGAGAGCAGCCTGAGCAAGAGTGAGACCTCATCTTGACTAAAGATAAAAAAAACTGTAAGGCAAGAGGATCTCTTGAGCCCAAGAGTTGGAGGTTGCTGTGAACTGTGACACCACGGCATTCTACCCAGGGCGACAGCTTGAGACTCTGTCTCAATTAAAAAAAAAAAAAAAAAATCACTTTCAGGAAGGAAGAAAAAGAAGTCTTGGAGGAGTAGAGGCAAACAGTGTGGGATGCTCCATGGTCAAGAATAATACTTCTCACATCAAGTCAGAGAAGTCTGCCTCGTATCAGGTCTGGAAAACCTAATGGGATAGAAATGCAGGCTTGGGGAGTGTGTCTAGGTCCTGGGAATATGCCCTTCATTTATTTGCCCACTCCTTCAATAGCTCCAGAAACCCATGGCAGGGGCTGGGCGGGTGGGGGAACATTTCTGCTCTTAGTTCCTGTTTATCTTTTTCGAGAAAGGCTTCCTATAATTTACATTGCTGGGGAAGCCAAATGAAGCCACAATGATTTTTGGACCACAACATGCCTACCAAATGCTTCCAAACTGTTGTAAGGACTGGAATTTATCCAGGTGGAAAGAGAATCTATTCTTTTCAGGAATCTCCATTTTCACTATGTGTATAGCAAAAAGGGATGGGCACTTTAAAACGACTGCTAACCTCGTGAGCTACGATGATGGCACTGTACTCTAGCCTGGGCAATAAAGTGAGACCCCGTATCAAAATAAACAAAACCCCCAAACTGGCGCTAACCTTAAACTACATACGGTAGGCAAACAACTTTGTAGATTGATGACCTGAGATTTAGACAATGTATTAGAAAGTATTCAGATTCCTGAACATGCACATTTAAATTCTACAGCTTCATGGAGCAGTGTATGCGAAAAGCATTTTACTTCATATAAAAATCAACAAATGCTTCTAGAATTGCTGTGGGATGATACATACTATAGTCCTACATGTATTTTAATTTGGTATGTCCTTTGAGCTGTTAAGTGTTTTTAGTTTTAACTTCTGTTTTAGGTAGAGACAACAACTGCTAGGAGAAAAAAGCCTCTCCTTCAATACCTTGTGCCGTTGAGTTAAGGAAGATCTACACAGTGGTGTTATGAATCCCGATAGGAGCATCTGTGTTATAAATGAACTCGTATCAACACCACCTTAAATCCACTCAGCTCTCTCAGGCCATGCTGAACTTCTGGACACCCCATGATACACTAAGGAATATCCCTGCTAGCCTAGGGTTTAATTGTAGAACACAGGAATAGAAAATTCATGTTGTACTGCTTAATCTGAAATAGTGCTATGCCTTCAAAGGAAGGGATGTGGATATTAGAGAAATTATTATGGAATAAAGCATACAGTCAGTAAAATATTCATCAAAGTGTTCTGAAATATCAGAGATTTACTATACGGGAATCCAACCTAAATACATATTATAATATACTAGAAAAATAGAATTACATAATATACTCTGAAGAGCACAGAGATCTCACTAAGACAGAGGTGTCAAATCTGGCTGCACACAGGAGTTACCTGGGAAGCCTGAAAAATCCAACCTCAACTGCTCTGAGTGTAGCCTGGGAATAAAAGAACTTTAAAGGTCTTTAAGGAATTCTAATGTCTCCTGGATACCGTGAACTGGGCCACTGACAAATTAAGAAGGTAATGTGGAGGAGATGGAAACTGGGAGAGGTTACTGGTAACTTCCTACAAATATTTTAATTCTAACAATTTTGGTTAGAGCTCTAGCAGCTTTAAAAACAAGTAAAATATATTTCTCTGTATTTTAGAGTCAGCAGCATAATGGATGTTGTTGGTCCCCACTCTGTGGAGGTATCTGCCTACAGATGACTGAAAATTTATTTTTAAATGTTGCCTGCATTTCTCAAGTAATATTTCAATGGAATCACTACAGATCTAGAGGGAGTTAAAGAATTATCTAGTTTACATGCTTCACAAAATATGAAACTGAAGAATAAAGAGACGAAGTGTCAGAAAGACAGAAAGCTAGCTACTGACAAAGATGAATAGAAACTCAACCAGATCCTCCATCCAGAACAACAAAAAGAATCAGCTAAGCAAGTTCTTTTCTTTTGCACTATGACACCAGGGACTCCTAAAATATTTTCTCTAACCAATTAGTTTCAAAAGAGATTTGTTTCCCTTTCTAGGTGAAAAGTAACCTTGTCCTCCATTCTCAGGAAGCAAGCTTCCAGAATTGAGTACAATTAGATTAAGCCAAGGAGTAAATCAGGGAAAACTATGATAATAGATGATATGTGAAATTGACCCTTGCTAGTTACATTTTCTGCTTATCTACTCCAGTTATCAAAAGAGATCCTGACTGGTTCTAACTAGAGGGCGTAAGAGGCATGCAGGCTAAATTTCTATTTCTTGAAGGTAAACCAATGCATTAAATATATACAAGTGCTAAATTTTCTAAGGTGAAATCAACAACCTGCTTGTAATGACCAGATACTGGTTAGCGCTTGTGTGGTACACTCTTAGAGATAGCATACTCCTTTGAATGGTTAGCTTTCAGGATTTTCCAGAAAGGTCGCTGATTTGTACACCTGTTAATTCCAAAGAGTAGT
>NW_003852489.1:5088816-5118332 GCF_000181295.1 Otolemur garnettii
TTACTCTAGACCAGTGATTTTCAGCTGGTGTGCTGTAAGAGGACCTTAGGTTTGCATGAAAATCTTTAAAGATCATTAATTAAATTATTTCTGAAAGAAGTTCAAAGCACAGCAAGTATATCCTTTTTTTCCCCTTTTTTTGATCAACATAATTTAAGCATACCATGGAAGTTTAACTATAGGTTCAAGTGTGCTGTGAGATAAAAAAGGCTGAAAAACACTGCTGTCGACCTTTTCCTACTATCCTGGGACAATTACAAAAGGGCAGAAAGCAGGATTTAATATCTCACTCAATTCTCCTGTGCCTGCCTTCCTTATGAGCACATGCTGGGAGCTGTGAATTGGCAGTCATGGTGTACTAAACCACATTCAGAAACTTCTAAATTTGTGAGTTCTAATCCAGTCTCTGCCATTAGAAGTGTATCTGTTCATTGGTCTGTAATTAATCCTTCAATTTCTTTTACCACTTTCAAAAACAATTGTGACTTTTTTTTTTGAAAAAACTTGCAAATATAAGACAATTAAAGACAGCTGAAGGTCAGGAGAGAGAAGAGCTTCAGCGAAAGGAGGGGAATCGAGATAGCAATTTGAGGCAGGGCAGTTATAGCACCACTTCTGCTTTAAATTTCCTGTCAGCTCAACAAATCAAAACATTCTCTTCATGCCTTACTTTTGTCCTATAGAAAATATATGGATAACAATTTAATCAGGAAAGGAAACTAACACTCCTGCGCTAAACAGTGTGCTAGGTTCTGAGGAATTCAGAAAAAGCAGGACATGAGTCCTGTGCTTCAAAGATGGTAACTATCTGTTTGGGATTCAATTCTGAAACATAAAAGCATTTATATACAATATAATAAAATAGATATTAACCAAGGAAGGGAAAGGCTTTTGAAAGGAAGAAACTGAATATTGTCTAAATAAAGGTAAATCTTCTGCAGGGAGCCCAGACAAACAATACTAAGCAAATAAGATTGGGACACCACAAAGGCCAATTCATTTTCCGATGTGCTTTCTCAGAGATGCTGGAAGTGAGAATCAGAAACTGGCACCACTGAGTCTAAACATTGCCTTGGTTACAGATAAGGATGGCATAATCCCATTGCCTAAGAGCAAAAATGCAAAAAAGAAGACATCTTTGGTAACTCTACTGACTTGAATATATAAACATTTTACTTATTTATGTAATTTCCATATTTATACATATTTTATTTATATGTGTGTATATTATTTTACTATAGTATATGTAATATTTATAAATTCAATAAAAATAAAACTTTACCCTTTTTTTAAAAACTGAAACAGAGTCTCACTTTGTCACCCTCTGTAGAGTGCTATACTGTCATAGCTCACAGCAACCTTCAACTCTCGGGCTCAAGTGATTCTCTTGCTTCAGCCTCCCTAGTAGCTGGGACTATAGGCGCCCACCACAATGCCACTATTTTTTGTTGTTGTTGTCTGTTTAGCGGGGCCAGGCCGGGTTCAAATCCATCAGGCCCAGTGCATGTGGCTAGTGCCCTAACCACTGAGCTACGAGTGTCCCCTAAAACTTTATATCTTTGGCTATTACAACAGAATTTAGGTAGCTCTTTGAAGACATAGATACAATATTTTCTATAGATAAGGAATTAATGGTTTATTACATATATCACCTTATTTTAAAACTATTTGATCCTCTAAAGAGGATCTCTTTCCAGTGGAACAGAAACTCACAGGTATGCTTTTTGTTAAGGAGCAAAAAGTTGAGGATATAAATCTGTGAAGTCTAGAATATTCCTATTGAGTTTTACAAATGACAGAAAACAATAGTGTACCAGTTCTTTCCAACATTAGTTGCTTTGTTCCTCCTCATAGCCTTGCAGAAAAGATTATTTGCAACTCTTCACATCCTTACAAAATATTCAGAGTCTTCAATGAAATGAGTTTCCCACATTGTGGAAACACCCACACAGTAAACTGCAACAGTGAATGAAATGGATTATAGTCAGGATCTTGGACAATATTAACTTTATGCTCAGGCCCTGCTCTGCTGGGCAGCTTTCTCTTCATTTCTATGCCTGAATCTTTTACCCAGTAAACATACTCAGGACCTTCAGACGAGCTCTCAAGTAGTTACTGGAGTCCCAACATTTCATGGGTGGGAATGTGTAAGTGCGATGATGGTTCCCTGGCTGAAATGTCAGAGGCATTCTGATGGAAAAACGATGTGGATGCAAAAATAAGATCACCAATCTAATGATGCATTAGATTAATTCCTACTAGATCAATGCCCATCTGTAAAATCCTCAGAGCAGCCTGTCTGCCTTTCTCGGCCACCTCTGCCGTTGTGGATGGAGTTCTTTTCAGCCTGTAGCTCTGACATGGAGCAACACTCACTTTAAATCAGCTTTCAAACACCTACTATTCCAAGGGGAGCCAACTCAAAAGGGCTCAAACTGGGCAGCTAGGAAATCTATAGCTAGAGACTCGAAGAAAGAGGTCAAAAGGAGAATGGCTCTCAAAAAGGCAGAAAAGTCTCTGGATGTTTAAACTCACGTTTGAAAAGGCTTGTGGGTCGCAAGTACAGTCAGTAAAGATGGACAACTCCTTGTAGCCAACTGGATCATGATCTGAACTAACCGGACAATAATTAATGATTATGGAGGGGAAAAAGGGAAAAGGGGTTGGATCCAGTACTTTGGGGGAGGGGGGTACTTTAATGTCATTCTGTTTCTTCTGAATAAATCAGAATGCTTTCAAATGTTACTCTCTAGAATTGCTTTTTCTCCTGTCCTCCACCCAGAGCTGGGGCCGAGCTCAGGGAGGCTCTGGCTCATGTCCATCATCTCTCTGGGTATTGGTTAAGTTTGGCTAAATAGCTAGAATTGGTGATAGAGTCATTTCAGTTTTCCTGAATGAGATATCCTTCATTTCTCTGTGACAACTTTTAGCTGACTGCAAAAAATAAAATGGCTGTCAAAATCAAAAGTGAGTTCTCCATGGGGTTTTTCTGTTTGCTTGTTTGGGGCTTGGCATGAGATGGGATAGAGAGTGTGCTAGTACCAAAAACACGTTTTCAGCTCTCTGCCCTCATTCACCCAGAATGTGGTGAACGCTAGGGAAACACTTTGCCATCTCATTCAATAGCTATCCCTGAAATTACCTTTGCCGAGCAGTCCACTATCATCGCCACCCCACGTACTATGTTGAGCACCTGATCAAAGAGCAATTTCGGTGACAGGTTCTGGATGAGAACCTGGTGACTCTAAGGCTTTTACTGATACGATCTTGCTCTTACAAGACATGCATTGGAGAAGAAAGTCAGAACCCTTAGTGCTGGTTCTATCTTTCAAACCTTTTCTCCAATATTTACTCTTTTAAGAGTTCTAGATATCATTTGATAAATTATAAAGGTAAATTTCTAAATGGTTCCATAAAAGCCTGCATTTAGAGTTAATATACAGTAAGACACTATATCAGAAAAACTGCAAATTTCCTTATCATACAACAGGATCAAATCCACTGGGTTACTTAACCTCCCAGGAGGTAATTACTCCTTTACATGACAGAATAACATTAACGTCCACCACAGTGATGAGGTGAGCACACATCAGGTCAATAGGTTTTAACAATTCTGATGAGATACTGATAATTTTTCTCCTTCCTCCTACTCTATACTTTTGTGAATCCTGACACATTCCCTCTGTAGCTGATGGAATCAACTCCCCAATCTGGCCATTCTCATGTTTAATTAAATCACTCCCCAGACCTTTCCTACATGGGCTGAAGGCTGAATCATACTCAACCGGATTTCTGTTCAACCTGTTTAAGAAGCAGTGGCAGCAGCTCTCCTATTAATACAAAATGGTCCAGGGAAGCCACCTAAAAGGGTGAGTGATCTTCATAAATGGACAGGAAACAGAAAAGACGAATATTGGGCGGATGACAGATCCCTTAACTGGCCTTCAAGATACAAGCTGTTCTATTAAACATAGGGCCATTATGCTGGCCGGCCATCTACTTTAAACCCCAGAGTGATTAAAATGCTGGCAGGAAATGAAAGCTCTCTATTGAAGGTCCTTCCCTGAGGTCCTAATTTCAAACCAAATTTTACAGCACCGCACAGGAACAAAGGAAGCCCAGTCTTCCAAGTCTTCTTTTTGTCACTTTGGACAAAGACACCCCCTCATACTCCTCAAAGAACAATGGCCTCTGTAGAGCCACGGCCACGCCAAGAATGGTCACAAACCATACAGAAACACATTTTAAAAATACATTTTACACTGCCCTTGACATTTCAGATAAATAGAAACCACTGCACTGAAATTCCAAATATTTCATCCTTTCCCTCCCCCCCTCGCCTTTATAATGAGAACTTTCCTATTCTCCCAATCTACTTGATCTTTGACATTTTGGCCTCTGTGAATGGAGGACACAGTAGAGTAGTCAAATAAATTAATTATTCAGATAATTGCATTTTATTAAAATAATCACTGTAACCGAGAGAATCACATGACTCTCACCAACAGAAGACAGCAAAAGATGCCGACAAACCTTTTTTAATTGAAACAACTCGAAAGTCATTCCTACTCTACCCTCTGCTCTCAGCAAGCCAGGAAAAATACATTATCACAACAACATTTTTTTTTTCTCTTCTTCACTAGCTGTTGTTTCGGGGTGGCCTTCTTTTTTTTCCCTTCTTCTTTTTCAGCAAAAACAGCTTTTATGTTTTTACTGAACCACTTCAGATTCACTCTTCCACACAGTGGATGTTTACTTGGATTTGGCAGGCTGAGAACAGCTGGTTGTTTCCTAACAAATGGAACATGAGACCATATGTTTCAACATTTAAGCAATTTTGAACCAGAGGTATAATTCTGAGTGTCCTTTGTTCAAACTGTACATTAAATACCCAAAGGATCTGAGCTATACAAGAGATACAGCTTTCTTTTTTTTTCCCCTAGCAACAAAACCACTCCACACCACGGCAAGTTTGCAGGGAGCACTGCGAGCTCACCACGGCTCTGCTTTAGGGGCAGCAGGCTGGTTTTTAAACAGGAAAAGACAGCTAAGCAGACCTTTTCCTTCTACTTCCATTTGAGAACAAAATGTGTCTGAGGCTTTCTCTGGGAGCATCAACAACATGGCTACCTGCTTTGCTGGTGGAAGGGTGGACCTCAGAGATGTCTAAAGGGAGTCGCAGACGTTAGCATTTCCCCCCCCCCCTTTCTTTATAGAACGTCGTCAAATTAAGTTGGGCTAGTAAGACTCCAGTTAGTCACGCTGAAGGTAAAAAAAATGTCCAGAACCGAAGAGAAACCCTCAGTTCTTTAGTGAAACTATCACATTTCTTTCACTTGGTGCTTCGATATTAATGGCTAATAATGTTAGAAAACGAAACTATGGATTTAAAGTCAGCCTGAGTCAGGGCACTACCAAGGCTCTAGGAGAACATCAGGAAGGAAATTCTCCTGTCCCTGGGAGAAGAGGAGAGCTCAGAAAAAATGAAATACGGTGAAAAGTCAAATCCATGTAAGTAGACAACCCAGTAAGTAAAATACCAAGCACAGGGAAGGAGAATAGGAAGCCACTAGCTTCTAGAAAGTTCCTACCCAAATTTAGATTCGGAGTAGTAAGCAGCAGTTAATAAATTTTTATATACTACTTTCTAAAAGATTGAATGAGAGTCATTTGTTAAGATATAATAGGTGAGAGGTACACGATCAATATTACCTCCTGAGTTTTGAATTTTCTCCAAGTTCCAACACAAAAGTAAGACTAACAGTAATGTTTCTCCTCCAGTTCCATTTAAATGCAAGGATCCTACTGAGAATTTTGCAAAGCCAATACTTTTAACCATGCTACTAATAAGATCTCAGTGAAAACAAACAAAAAATTATTCCCCCTATCACTTCTTACCAAGCAAGACACAAATATCTACGTACATTATTTATTAGTTGGAACCTCACAACTGAAAACCGGACCCTCTGCCAGTGTCTTTTCCTGGAGCCATGTGAGAGGGCAGATTTTCTCCTCCTCTGGATTCTGGAGAAACATATGGATTGCTTGGGGTGGGGACCTGGGGGGCAGTTACATTAATACTTTTAAGATGCTAACCACTGAACCAGGAAATATGCATAAAAATGTTCACTGCAGTTTTGTTTGTAAAAGCAAAAAGTTTTAAACAACACCCACAGGGAAGCCATTAAGTAGATTATTATACCTCTGTACCACAGAGCACCACAGGAAGGAGCTGGGTAATGAGGAGCACAGACTCAGGAGCCAGAGCACCTTGGTTTGAGTCTAGTCCTGGCATTTACTGTCTTTATAACCTTGGACACACTTGTGACCTTTCTTTAACCTAGTTTTCCACCTGTCAAAGAAGAACAAGAACGGTACTAACATTTTAGAGTTATGATGAAGAGCAAATGAATTGGTGCATGCCTGCCTCTAGAAAGGTTAGGCTTTATAATTAACAAGCACTCAGTAAGAAGGACACGGCAGCTATATAAACACAGTAGGTACTGACGGGGAAACAATGTGTATTGGGGAGGGAAGAACTTAGACTGAAGAACATCTGATATGGTAGTATGAGGACAGAGAAGAAAAACTGGAATTTCTGTTCCTTTATGCATGTAGCCAATAGAAGTTTAAGGAACATCTCTGCTATCCTCAGTACACTGCAAGAATTTACACGCAGACAACTTCAAAAAGGTGCTAAGAACAAGTATTAATACTGTTATCTTCAAATAAACAGGTACTCAAAAAACTACACTCCTTTTGTAGTTACATGTCACGTGTTGCTTGAATGCCTCTATTCTTTGTAAGCAAAATTATTTTGGATCAATTGAAATTAAAAAAAAAAACCCAACTTGATTGGATCAAAGTAAAAACTGGTGTATAGGAAGGACCCTCCCCCCCCCCAATTTCCAATTTTCTAATATGAAATATGGTTATTCATAGTGCTACAAATTACTACTGTAAATTATACATATATACATATGTATACATCCTTCATAAAACATAAAGCAAGTCATTCCCAGCACTAGAGACTCATCTAGAGCAGTGGTTCTCAATCTGTGGGTGGCGACCCCTTTGTAACAATGAAAACACATGGCGGCATTAGGAAGGTTGAGAACCCCTGATCTAGAGGCTGTAATTCAGAGTACGGGGAACACTATGGATGTGCTAATGGCAGAATGCCTCAGGTTGCCCTGTGCACATCAGCTGTTCACACGTCTAGTTGTGACTGTGTAGCGTGGTGTACAGCATCACCAGTGTGAAAGTATCAATATGAGACTAAAAATCAGTCTAAGATCCTGTTTCAAAGGCAATGATTTCCTTGTCAGGCTTTTGTCAAGATCATGACTTATCTCCGGCATCTAAATTTGTGCGGGATACACGCATTCATTCATTTATCCAACAAACATTTAGTAAGTGGCTGGAACTAGAGTTCTAGAAACTGAGTGACCTACATAAATGTTTGCTAAAGCTTGTGTTCTCCAGATAAATGAAAAACCCTACAGAAGTAAAAGAGAACTGGAATTCAGGAGTCTATTAATCGCTCATCTCAGCTGACTCTTTAGGTAGAAAAATAGTTCAAATTCTACTAATGCTCTGATTCTACAGATCACTAAAAGAGCTCTGGGAAATAAATTATCTTCCCTACGAAGCAGGAAGCCTGCCTTTTCGGTTGTGTCTGCCTTGCCTTCTGCTCCTGAAACAGTTCACACTGTAAGAATACAAAGACTATTCATGTATTCAGTACTAGGTACGCGCCACAGCTCCTACGAAGCTTAGGAAACTTTAAATTAGCCATTTTAAGACTAAACAGAGTGGAAAAGCATGCTGGTTAAGGGTCCAAAGAACATAAAAGCAGCACATTCTCTGGTGAGAGGCTCTTTCTCCTGCCCCTCTCACTCTGGACCAATGGCAGGGTTAGGAAGCACTACAGCATGTGGTAACAATCACAAAGACCAATTTGTTCTGAGTATGTCAAGGTCAATGACATTATGGCTGAGGAGACTGTCTTGAGTCCTGGAAGTCTGCAATAGTTCCTGAATGTCACACAAGATCACCTATGGTGTTTGTTTGCCATTTCCTTCTCAGGAGCTCTCTCAACGGCTATCTTTCCTGTAGAATTAGAAGTATGCAGAAATGAAAATACCTCATTCTGGTGGTCTTCTGTTGGTCAACAAATAAATGCTACTGATGCTGACAATGTGGGAGGCCCAATAGGAAGTCCAGCTGGATATGTTGAAATATAACAATTTTTCCTTCCTAAAACATATTTTATCGGGAAACTGGTCTCTGGCTGTATCCAACTTAGGATATACTCTGTCTGTTCTGGCTCTAGAAGACAGAAAAGGAGGAAAGAAATAATACCTTTTTTTTTTTCTTTCAGTTTCAACCTTTTATTGACAGGTAGAAAAGAGAAAAATAATACTTTTTTTTTGCATTTTCCAGACAGATAAATTCCAAAACAAGCCACTTTTTGGGGGGTAACTCTGCTTCTATTTCAACAGAAGATAAACAGGAAAAGGGTGATCCATTATATACTTATTAGTACTTGCTACTTAATTTCTTTTCATTGTGGACCAAAAGTGATCCTTTGGTTCCAGGTGGAATCATCCTTCCTTAATTTGTATCCTATTACTCTTTAATTTTCTGTCAAATTTTTCCATTCTCAGCCAACGTAAAGACTGAGAAATTAATGGAAATGAGCATTAGAGAAAAATACCTCAGCCCTGTGCATTTAAAGGCAATTATATTCTAGAAATAGTTAATGAAAGGGCTATAAATTCTGTTTTTATGAAAGTTACAATGATAAAGCAACAACAAATTCTGTTATTTTTAACATGGGTATTTCGGTTTTAAAAGATTCCACTCAATGTTTCCCAAATTCGATTTTTCACATAATGCTCAGTCTAATATGAATGTGGGAAAAAAAGACAAATCCAAACATAGAATATTATTTTCAAAAAATAGTGAACTAAATGTAAAGGTCCCGTAAAATGTGATATCTAGATTTTTCTGAACTCGTTCACATGACCTTTCATCCTATTTATAGAAACACAGCAATTCCCATTTGAATATAGAGCAATACCTTGTAGGAGAGTTTGGTTTAGCACAAATAAACTTGAGAAAAGTGTTGACTTACTTAAAAATAAAACACTGGAAGAGGAGAGAGGGTTTTATCCCCCCCCTCTGTGAAAATTTCCGGAAAAGTTGTAAACAAAGGCAGGTTTGGCTCAGAGACGGACTCTGGGTGAGCTGAGGAGGATGAAGAGTATCTCAAACCTCCCAGAGTGAGGAAATGTTTGTAAAACAGTTAGTAAATCACAGGCAGCTAGGGTCACCAAGCTGAACAACCCAGGGACACGCTGCCAAAATCCCAGCTGTGAAAGAGGGGGCCTGGGCACCGCTTCACAGCTTGAACCCCATTTTGAATGATCTTTTGGTTCCATTCCCTGCCCTTTCCCTCTGTCACTTCAGGGCTCTGATGGCTATACGATTAATTAGCTTTGGGTCACAGGGCAGTGCTGACTATCCCTGTTGAGTGCCAACGTGAGGGTACTAGCACAACTAAAAAACATTCTCTGCTGAGTGATACTGATTGAGCCTTTGGTCCTGGGGACAAGGCTGAAAGTTCCAGCTGGGAAGAAAGAATCACACTCAACCTGAAACTTTAAAAAAGGGTTACAAAGATGAACAAAAGGCAAAATATGTAACTGGACATTTCCACAAATGTTTAAATATCTTTTCAAGTGTTTTTTTGATCACTATTCTCTAACTATTCTATGGTACATCTGTTTTTTTTTGTTGTTTTTTTTTTAATATAAATGTCTTTTTTTTTAAATTTAATTTTATTTTATTTTGCAGTTTTTTGGCCAGGGCTGGGTTTGAACCCACCACCCTTGGCATATGAGACTGGCGCCCTACTCCTTGAGCCACAGGTGCCGCCCGGTACATCTGTTATTCTCTTCCTGATTTTACAGAAATGGCAACATGGAAGTTGTTAAGACCTCCATAAACTGTCTTTTTTGTACCCCTCTTAGCCCCCAGAAGCCAGGAAGATCAAAACAAAATAAAATGAAAATAGTAATGAAGACCTGCTCAGGGACAGATAATGGAGGATGTATTTTGGAAAACTCTCTTCACCTGCTCTAGATAGAAAGTTCTTCCGGATTAGATGTAGACTTAGTTCTATTAATTATTCTTTTGAAGTCCCCAAACATGAATTTTTAAAAATCGTATATATTTTCTCTGCAACAAATTTAGTCTGCCCACACAGAGAAAGTCACTATGCCCTCAAACCAGGGTATAAATGAAAGATAATTAATGGCTTAAAAACATTTTTAAAATGGGAAGTAGGATGATAGATGAAAACGGTATATTTGTAAAACTATACAATGAAAAGAAGGTAGTAGAATAGACCAAAGCGGGTCCCCACTAATTACAATCAGCATAGACCAAAGAGAGACAGTAGGGTGCTTACATTAAAAAGAAGAAAAGAAAAATTTGTCTTGAAAGAGTGAGGGGAAAAAAAACTCTTCCCTTTTCGATCTAGAAGCTACCAAAAAAAAAAAAATGTTTTTAAAAGATTAAAAAGAAAAGAGGTAGTAAGCACAGGCATTAGTGAACTTCTGCAGCAATTATATAAAATTTAATATTAGTCCTAATGCACAAGAGGGAAAGATCACTTTAGTCACAGTGCTGACACCACAAATATAAACCTATTTAGAGAAAATTCAGCACCTTGATTACCTTCATTGAAATAGGACAGATACAGACAGGGAATCTTGACTGTTGAAAAGCTAGTGACTTAATATATGAGCTATTCAGACTATTTATTTCTACATTTCTACCACTGATTCATTACTCTTTTTCTTTAGAAAACTCAGACCATCTCAGAGCAATGGGACATGTACTTTTGAGTTGTTTTTCTGGGTTGGCATTGAGTCAGACACACTTTCAGCTCATCTCTCATATTCTTATGACAATGGCAGGCAAATGGTGATGCCATATAACTCTCAGCTTTTCTTTGTAAAAAATTAATTTGGCCTATTCCAGAGATCAAACAAGATTTTGGGCTCAATGGCAGAATATTCCAACCAGTGGGGTAATTAGCCAAGAAGAAAAACAAGGAAAATCAGAAGGAAAGTAAACTCAACACTGAAAAATCAAATGACTTTTAAAAAAAAGGAAATGGAGGGAGAAGAAGGAAGGTAAATTCTTTGCTGAAGCTTTAAGAAATACTTTGAGTAATGCTTCACCACAGTTGAGAAAAGCATGGACTTTGGCATGAGACCTGGGATCCAAATCCTAACCCTAACCTGACTAGCTGTGTTAAGAGTGTGCAAATCCTTTCAGGTGCCATCTGTTTCCTCATCTGAAAAATGGGCATAAAAATCACTACCTACCAGGAGTGCTGACTGAAATGTGATGCTTCTCAAAGCACCTGGAATAATGTCTGGCGCCTAAAAAGTTCTAAAACTTGTTAGTTCTCTTTCCCCTTCTTTGGAAAGTATGTGACAGCCTTTCTTTAAAAGTCCATGGATTTTTCAGATGGACCAGGGAATGTATTAAGACCTCACGAAGCAAACCACACTTCTCTCTCTCACCAGTAACCATAACCTGACCAGACTCTCTAGGGCTTCACGTCTCTCACCTCTGCTAGCACCACATTTGTTATGGTCTCAGGCGAAAGGACTCCTTTAAGCCTCAAAGAAGAAGACAGAGTCCCCCCAAAATAAATGGATGTGACTCAAACGTTGGATATTTAGCTATTTAAACATGTTGCTCACAGCTCATGTTCCCAGCTTGAGGAATTCCTCTTGGATCCTTTCTCTGGTGGCAATGGATGGTTTCCACATTACATTCTTTGCCCCCTTATTCAGCTGGCAAGCCAGATAAAATCAAAACAAATTCAGAACAAACGCACACAAATACACATACTGCAGTGCTCTTGTGAGTCAGACAAGCGGGTGGTTAATGTGGAATGGGAGTCTGAGGAGCATCACCAGGCCTCCTCATTCTCACTTTGCTGCTGGGAGATTCTTGGGGATGGCAGGGAGTCTGCATTTGAAAATAAATATGGCTGCCGTTCGATTTTAGGATTTGGGCTAAAATTTATTTATTTAAATGTGACGTTAATGTTTTTTAAAAGCAAGATGTCATAATTTTTATGAAACTACAAGACAACTGGATAATAACATAATTTTTCTCACTACTTGTCCTCTTCTGTTCTGCCCGGTGGATAAGGAAACAGTAGTTTCTGAGTAAGAATTAAAGACAAACGCCCACCCTGCTAAAAATGACTCAGAGCTGCTAATGAGGCTTTAAAATCCCATACGAGGATTTTAAAACTTTCTAATGAAGAATCTTAGACTAAGGCGGGAAAGGGGCAAGGGATCCCATCAGAAAGTGCATTTTCAATTCTATTTGGAATTTCAGGACAAATAGGCTCAAACGGGAAATTGCACCTGGCCCTTTTGGGTGTGGTAAAGAAACAAAACCCAAATATTGGCTGCAAGATGAAAGCCAGATAACAGCAAAGATGTTAACATAATTAGTGAGCCAGCCAGCCAAACAACTGAGGATATCTTCCTACCATCCTCACTGATAATCAAAAGACAGGTGCTCCAGCCCTAAGCCACTCCAATAGGGACGTCTGGGGGGCTACAAAGCTTCAGCATCCAGGAAGCTAACATTCCACACCAGCTCTGCCATTTATGTGCTAGATGGCCTTGAGCAAGTTGAGGACATTTTCTGAAGCTCAAGTCCCTCCACTATGAAATGAAGATGACAATTTCTCTCTCAGGAGGTTGTATGCCTATAAAACAACAAACGTGATGATGCCTTGTCAATAATAAGTGCCATATCGATGTTAGGTGTGACTGTTACCAAACAGCACACCCACCAATAAGGTGAGAATAGGCTAACCAATTAATTCTATTAATCTAACTCTCATTCACATAGACCACTCTGACGCCCTCAGATATCTTAGGCAAGATATTTGGGATTTAAATAAATTTTTTCTCACTAAGCCAATAGTAAGTTCCATGGTTTTTTTTTCTTTTTGTGTTTTTTGTTTGTTTGTTTTAAAGAGAGGATAAGAAATGGAGGCGTGGAACTTCCAACTGGCTGAGACAGGATGCTGTAGTTAGTTTTGCCCATTTTTTTCCCAAGCATGTTTCTATTTAAAAAAATTTTTTTGGATTATTCTGAGAGGGTAACTTATCTTATCCAAAATTGATGTTTCCAATTTCCTTATATAACAAGGCTAGAATGTTGCAGAGGAAGTAGGCAAAAGCAAAAGAACTAAGGAAGATCAAAAAGCACGAGACCTATAACCTATAAGGTTAAGAGGTTATGACCCTAGGACCTTAAAGTAAGGTGGACGTCCAGAAAGATGTTTTTAGGTAGTTGTAAGCAAAGTAACTTTAGGGGGCTTTTCGAAAGGGGATAGAGATAGGATCTAATGCTGAGGACGACATTACTGGCATGAATACACTTAAAAAGATCACAGGGATCCTACTACTGCTGTTTGAGAAGGGAACTATAGCATTAGTAACTCATCATCCTTTGTGTTCACTGTTTAAAACTAACACTTGTCCACCCTGAAAGTAGTTACTGAATAACTTGTTCATCATATTATCCCAAGTCCTAAACCTTTCACAAGGCGCAGTCAGGCTGCAAATTAGAAGGGAAAAAATACATGATTAGACAATCACAATGAATCAGGCAAACCTGAACAATGGTGTCAATCACATCCTCAATTGGGTTGGGTTGTGATAGCTACCATTCACCTTTGAATTAGGGACGGAAGTGCAGTTAGTAGATGTCACCTTGTCATTAATGGAACACCAGGCACCAGGTTCCTACCTCTGTTTTTCTAATGTGTGACAGGAAAGTAGTAGTAGCTGGGAGCAGTGTGGAGAGGAAAGAGCAAGGCTGGCTGGTGGCCCTGTGCGTTCCACACAGGAGACCAGATAAACGTGCACTTTGTGGTTGGAGGTGGTATACACACAGCTAAGAAGAGGAGGGACATGGAAGGAGGAAAAAGATCTTTCTGGTATTATCCTAACCAGATCACAAACAAATGTATTATGGGTTGGGAAGGGTTAAAAAATGTAAAAATAAGATCTAAGAATTTCTTTATCTAAATTCAGGATGGACAGACTCTAATGGATACTTTATTTCCTTTTTTTTTTTTTTTTAAGAGATAGAGTCTCACTTTATTGCCCTCAGTAGAGTACTATGGCATCACAGCTCAACAGCTCACAGCAACCTCCAACTCCTGGGCTTAGGCGAGTCTCTTGCCTCAGCCTCCTGAGTAGCTGGGACTACAGGTGCCCACCACAATGCCCGGCTGGTTTTTGTTGCAGTTTGGCTGGGGCTGGGTTTGAACCTGCCACCCTCGGTATATGGGGCAGGTGCCCTACCCCCTGAGCCATAGGCGCCGCCCTGAATACTTTATTTCCAAGATAGAGAAAATGTTTGTTTCAATTATATATTTTTATTAATCAGAGTATGGTAAGATACATTAAAAGTTTTAGAGTTTGGACTGGTACAGTGGCTCCTGTAATCCTAGCACTCTGAGAGGCTGAGGACAGTGGATTGCTTAAGCTCAGGAATTGAGACCAGCCTGAGCAAGAGCAAGACCCCATCTCTACTAAAAATAGAAAAATTAGCTGGGTGTTGTGGTGGGCTCCTGTAGTCCCAGCTACTCAGGAGGCTGAGGCAAGAGGATTACTCGAGCCTAAGAGACTGAGGTTGCTGTGAGCTAGGATGATGCGATGGCACTCTACCCAGCAGGGTGACAGAGTAAGACTCTGTCTCTTAAAAGATAAATGAAATAAAATAAAATAAACAGCCATTAATGAAAAACATTTTGGAGCGTGTAAACATATATTAAAGGCATTAGTTATCAGGGAACCATCAGTGATTTCAAAGTATCATTATCTTAAAAGCTTTAGAATCATACACCTTTCAAACTTCCAATTATGTTAAACCAATCTGCATCAATCTAAGGAAACATTTAGACTCTCAGAGTCAGGAAATTAAACCACTAGTTCTTAAATTCTAAGCATATATCTGAGTATCTGTCTTATTTTTACACTTAACATTGGTAGATAAATGCTAAGAAAGTGAGAGAAACTGAACAGCATATTCAAATCAAATGGATTAACTAAAAGCATAGAAACTAAAACAGAGTCAGGGAACATAATTGAAGATAGCAGGAAAGGCAACGACAAATTGCCACAAACACCTTTGCTTACACTTAATCTCCTGTAAAACATAAATAATCTATTGTGTAAATTAAGGTAACAAATTTTAGCACAAAAATTTTAGCATAAAATGGCCGTAGCTATTATTAAAGAAAGTATTTGGATAAATGATTTTTTAAAAAATCAATATTTCCTGCCCTTTATTTTAATCACACATCAGAAACATTCACTGGGTACTCACATGCGCCAGACTCAGCAGATGTAAACAGGAATGAGATCTAGTTTGCTTGCCTACCCCCAAAGCTTAAAATCTCGTACACTATGCTACAGAGATAAAGGGGATAGACAACCAGAGTCAGCATCTAAAACACTCAGCTTATTACTTATCCATTGAAATATCTGACCAAAACAAAATATAGAAATCATTAGAATTTCTAATGAAGTATTCGTGCTTGAGCAACACTTGTTTTGATACCACAAAGCCACAGTACTCAGTAAAGGGGGTAGTGAATACAATTACAGAGCAAATCGAAGTGCATCAGGGATCAAGAAGAGAGCTTTGATAACTCAGGTCTCCTGCAGGTCGTTATCCAGTATGGCAGAGGTCCTCAAACTTTTTAAACAGGGGGCCAGTTCACTGTCCCTCAGACCACTGGAGGGCCGGACTGTGGGCCCCGGGACAAGTTGGCTGCTAAGCAGGACAGGCAGCGGCGGCAAAAACACCCGGCGGGCCGGATAAACGTCCTTGGCGAGCTGCATGTGACCCACAGGCTGTAGTTTGAGGACGCCTGCAGTATGGTGTGGTGCTACTCCTCCTCGGTATAGGTTCCTTGGTGTGGATGCAGTTGGAGAAAACCCACCTGAGTTAGGGGTCCACGGCATCCTCCAGCTGCACTTTCTACCTTTCTGATCTCCCCTACTCTGGAAATGAGAAGAAAGCAAGTGCCTGAGATGATCACTATGGCTCCTTCTAGTTTTGACATTCTGTGGGTAAAGCTAAAATGTTTGTCTTAGGCAGATCATTACAAGAAGGAAAACGCATTACTTAAATGCTATGTCAAACAAGCACATCCTCTAAGACAATGTCGCAATTTTAGCAAAAGAGCCTAATTTATGTCTCCTCGTGGATTCCAATATCATGAGCTCATCCTACACCTATAAATGTATTCATTATGTAAGCTTTCCTTTAAGCAAACATGAGGCTGGAGAGGAGGAAAGGGCTGCATGCCATTCAATTTGGCTCCAGCAGAACTCTCCATTATTAGGAAGAGGCTGTGCATTTCTAGATAATGAGAACAAATTTCTTATCATCACTGTGGTGTCTTTTACTTTACCATGTCACTCCTGGAAGAGTCTGAATGTCATATACT
Source organism: Otolemur garnettii (assembly GCF_000181295.1). Taxonomy (NCBI): domain Eukaryota; kingdom Metazoa; phylum Chordata; class Mammalia; order Primates; family Galagidae; genus Otolemur; species Otolemur garnettii. The sequence continues at coordinate 5,105,399 of NW_003852489.1, forward strand.
CTCCACCTTTGCCTCTTAAAGCATCAACAGGTTACAAAAATAATACTTTGCCTCATGGTATGCAACCTTAACGTGACCCAGGAAAACGGTATTCGTTATTCTGTTGGATATATTAAATGTGCAATAACGATGTATTATAAAGTAAATCAAATTACAAAATGAAGCCTATCCCGTGGATAAAGTTCTGGGAATGAGCCAACACCACAGTTATTATCTTCCCTAGCATTGAATGTTCTATATAAGTGTTTGGAAGATGTAAACAGGACGTAAATCTGAGACTGGTTCCTCAATATGTCTACAAATAACCATGACATTCTATATAAACTATAGTTTAGAGCATATATGCTTTCTGTTTAAGCAGTTAAGAAGTGTATTAGACACTATGATAAACAGAAAAAACAGAGCGTGAATACCGATAAATGCAAGCCTTCCGTCTCGGAAAGTCTTCACTTATTTGATTAAGTTAGGTGAAAAACAGAGCAGTCATGCTTGTAGCCTTTCTTCCTTTTCCCTTTCCTCTCCTCTTTTCATTTCTAATGCGAATCGGAAGTCTATGTGGAGCAGTCTGGCTAGCCCCAGTCTAACCTCCCCATCTGGAAGGGGACTAACCAGCCTTGGGGCTACTTCCAACCCTTCCCAGCTGTTGGGTTGGGGTTTTTTGTTTTTGTGGGCTTGAGAACGCATATTTATATAAATGATTGCCATATCCTTTGCCAGCTGTTGACCCTGTTCTTGTCCCGGTTGGGGCATGGTTTTCATTTTTAGCGGCCACAGACTGGAACTGACCCTGATAGAGTTAGCACGCTATGCAAACAGCTTTACGCGCGGTTGCTGTGACAGTTCAGACAATGGATGCACAGTGTAATCCAAGGGACCGGTGTTTCCCTTTGGGCAAATGTCACAGAATCCAGAGTTGGAAGTATCAGTTGAAAAAATAAATTCTGAGATTCACTGTGTTATGGAATAGCTTCTCATCAGTAGTTTAGACTGCACTGATTTCGGGTAGGGTCAGAACAAGAATTTATCTGGAGCAACACATGAGAGTTGTATGAACATGAAAAGTTCTCTAGACAGATCTGCAGAGGCAACCGGTATGGCTACAGTTAGATGAGAAGTAAAAAGAAGTGTATATGTGCATTTGATGTCAACGTCCATAAGTTTAAAAAGGTTAGATCCTTATACCTAAACAGAACAAAAAGGTAAAAATCAGCTTGCTTTTGGTCATTATTATAAGCCTACAATCATTTCTAAAGACAGCCAATCGGATCACTCCTTATACTCATTACCAACTCGAATAAATCTCATGTTTAATCTGTGAATGATAGTCACAGGAAACTAGAAAGTTTAGAAATAAGTCCCAGCTACTTAAGAGACTGAGGCAGGAGGATCACTTGGAGCCTAGGATTCCAACCCCAAACTTGGCAACATGTCAAGAACCTGCCTGAAAAAAAAGAAATAGACTTAGGGAGAGCAGAGTTGTGAGGAGGGAGACCCACAGCCATTGAAGAGAAGGTTATAAGTAGTCAATTAAGGATGATTTATCCAGGACAACCAATATTTCACCTGCAGTTAAATGGGGATAAGAGAATAACAGCAACTTTTTAAAACTTTCATATATTCTATCAAGTCCTGGCCATAAGCGCAAGTGGCATATGTAAAGAATAAAAAAAATTAATCAAACATTAACTGATTGTTAATGCTTCAAGTGACGATTTGTAATATTTGATAATCTACAGAACCAGTAAGTCATTGCAACGTTACTATTAGAGAGACTAATTGTAAAAGGTAAAGTAGCATGAGCATTTGTCAAAAAAAAAAAAAGCCTGTATTAGACTCTCTCTAAGCCTGCAGGCTGGCTGGCTATGGCAGATGGAGACTGCCGTACATAACTGTAATTAAAATGTGAACCCCATCTTAGAGGTCAGGATAGAACAGTTGACAAATAGGGGAGCTGGGAGATGGAAAGTGAAGATATTTCCTGACATAGGCATTTTCAGTCTTTGAAAAACAATCCAAAAGGAAATTTAGTCTATGAATCTAAGAGTTACATACTTATTATATCTTTAAAACCCCTCAGAAGCTTGAGGTCTGGAATTGCTTTAAAGGCAGCTCAGAACTTCAGTCAGCTTTCACTTGAAAATGAAAATTTCAAGTGCTGGGGGGAATGAAGGGATGGGATCTTCGAAGCCTCTGTGAACTGGTTAACAAATGACAAAATCTGTGAAATTACAAGGCAATGTTTTCTTTCTCTGACTCAATGTTTGTAACAGTGAGGAAAGGCAAGGAAGCCATTTGTTGCTTATAGTAGAACTTGACTTAAAATTTGACATCATTAATACAAACTAACAGCACGAGCTGTAGATAATGCTTTTCTTGTAATAAGGATATAACTGGATTTTTAAAAATTCAGTATTTTTTTACCATCTTATTTTGTATGATCTGCTCTTTCCTGTCTTTTATTATACTAAAAGTTTTCTATTATAAATTTTTTCTCTACATGTTTGGAAGCTCTAGATTATATTTCTTTTCTTTTCTTTTTTTCTTTTTTTATTTCTTTTTCTTTCTTTTCTTTCTTTCTTTTTTTTTTTTTTAAGAGACAGAGTCTCATTCTGTTGCCCAGGATTGAGTGCCATGCTGTCAGGCTAGCTCGCAGCAACCTCAAACTCCTAGGTTCAAGCCATCCTCTTGTTTCACACCCCCCACCCCCTGCCCCAAGGAGCTAGGACCTTAGGTAAGTGCCACAACGGCCAGTTAATTTTTTCTATTTTTAGTAGAGACAGGGTTCTGTTCTTGCTCAGTCAAGCAGGTCTCAAACTCATGACCCCAAGCAATCCTTCTACCTTGGCCTCCCAAAGTACTAGGATTACAGGCATGATGATTATATTTCTATTGAATGGTTTACCCTTAAATTTTTTATATCATACTTTAACTATAAACTTCTCTACATTTCTTAATATCTCAATATCTGTCCTCAAGAGGCTTTGACACTGAACACTGCAACATCTTCTTGTCATTGTTATCCAGGGTTTTAGTTCCATACAAGTAAATAATAATGTGAATGGTATTGCTATTCTAGTATTATCATATTATAACATTCCAAGTCAGTTACCGACATAATTCTGCTGTATTGTTGTTGTATATCACTCCAACCCTCTACATTTACATTTTCGTAGTCAAACACATCTTTAAAAGACTGTTCTTTTTCATCAAGAGCATGACAGAGATAAACTGTTGGCACTAGGTGAGGATTGGCTTTTAGCTGAGTACAGAACTGCAAGTTCAGAATTACTTTTGCTTAGCATTCTGGTGTATTACTCCATTGCCTTTTGGTACCTACTGTTACCATGGAGAGGTCTATCATCAACCACATTTTCATATTTATGTAGGTAATATGTCTTTTCTGTTAGGTTTTAAAAAAAAAATCGATGGTCTTCAACCCTACTACAAAGCATGTAGATACAAATTTGTTTTTATTTATTCTGCTCAACACTCAAGGTATACTTTGAATTTTGGAACTAAATCTCCTTAACTGGAAAATTCCTAGTCATTATTATGTGGCCCTCCCATCCCTTTATCTCACGATTTTGGAACTCTTATTAGATATATTTTGACATTCCTAAACTCCCTGTTTCTTTACTATTCTTTTACATTTTTATATCTCTACAATTCTTTGAGTGAACTCTTCTTCAAATATATGCTCTAAAATTATTACTAAGTTTTTACATTTCAATGTCTTATTTTAGTGCTAATACCGTCAAGTGATTCTTTGTCAAATTCACTTATTCATACCCTGTTTCATTTCTGCTGCCCTTTGTTTTTTAATTTTTTGTTTTATAAAGTCATTCCTTTGTACTTTTGAGGATCTTAAATAAGTAAGGTTTTTTTTCAGATTGCATCATTATTTTTCTTTCATCTTAATGAATTCATCTCCTACTTGTTCTCTAGTCTTTCTTGGTATTAAAGTATAACTTTATTTTACGAATTTGGACGTAGGCTTTGTAGGCTTGTCTTAAGCGAGAATTACACGGGGCTCATTTCACTGTCTCTACAAGCCACCACTCCCTGTCGTGTGGCTTCATGGCTGCCTCCATGGAAGCCCAGTCTAAAATTTGGTATTATATTGGGCAATCAAGGGATCTGATTTCTCAGGAATACTGAGGAATGTACAAACCTGAAAATGATTGAGTGGATACCTCAGCTCGGCTCTTAAGACTTTCTTTCTCTTTGCACCTCCACAGGCATGCAGTTTCAGACAGGCCTCCGTTCTCGGCCATCAGCAGCAGCTTTCTTTCATGTCCTTTTGATGATAATACATGGCTCCAAATAGGATGTTTTTATTTTTATTTTATTTTATTTGGGGGGGGGGTGTCAGGAGGACTGACTGAGCTAATGGCTACAGCCAGCACCAAAGCACAAAATCAGCTTTATTTTATAGTATCTGTACACCAGGGGAGAGGAGAGGTAGCATAGGCAATATAGGGAAATAGCATAAAAAAAGACATAGTTTGGGTCTTACAGTAGGATGTTTTTAGTCCCTAAAACCCTGCAGAAACCTAACTCCGAGGTACAAGAGCCATCTTTCAGACACTATGTGACATGACCTCCCCTTTTCAGCCCCTTATATTTCTGATTCCAGTTTTGGTCCGTGGAGATATTTATCCTATTTTTGAGCTTTGCCACGCCTTCTAATTTTTTTTATTTTTTCAGTAGTTTATCATTGCTATGTATCTGGCAAGGTATAAAACATCATTTTTACTGAGACAGTTTCCTATAACAAGTCTCTGTAAGTCATTCATCTTTTGATTACCTACTAAGCCAAAAAAGCCTTACTATGGATACCTCAAATATACTTATATAGAGAGGCAATGCTGACTTTTTCTGACCATCAAATAATTTCTTATAATTTATTTTTATGATTATTTAAGTAGTGGTTGAAAAATACTCAAAATATATTTTCTCAAACGATCAAAACACATGAAAAATATTCAACATCAGATGTAAACTTAAAGCAAAAGCTACCACTTTTGTGTACTGAGTTGGCCAACAAAGAGTGGCAATACTCATGTTGGAGTATATGTGGAAGTCATTCTCTTACAGTATCTATAGGAGTGGACTTCTTTTGGAAACTAATTTGGCAGTAGACATCAAAGGTCCGTTAAAGCATACCTATTGGTCTAGTAACTCTACCCCTTAAAATGTATCCTGAGGAAATAATAAAATATTTGTGCCAAAATGCACAAGAAATTAAATGTTTATAAAGGCAAAGAACAAAACCAAACCAACCATAGCAAAACAAACAAAAGCAAAGGAACAAACAAAACATTGGGTGACCAGCTCAATTAATCACAAGGTACTACGCAGTCACTTAAAAATAGATACCTAAACACACAAGAGCGGTGAAAGGTTAGACTCAAATGTTATCCCTAGAAGTATGATAAGGGATGACCTATATATATATTTTTGTATACTTATGTAAGTATTTTTAACACTTTTATTGCTTCAGGCCAAGGTGTATATATCTTTGTAAACACTAAAAATTAAGCAAATAATTCTCTTAAATGCACAGAAGGCAAGAGAAGGGAGATAATATGAGCTTAGGACCATCTCTCAACTGATTATCAAAAAATACAAACGTATCCCCATCCACATTTGGCTATTTCTTTGGTTACCTAAATCTTAGTTATCTTTGCTTCTTTTCCAGGCCTCCTGCCCAGACTCCTCCAGCACGCTCAGAATCTTCCTCCATCAGGCATCTCATCTCTCCTCTCTTTCTAATTTGTCCTTCAGTCCTGCATTCTGCCCTTCAGATGATAAATATGCTCAAGTATTTTAAACAACAAAAAATCCTCTCTAGAAAATGACATCAGAGAGACATGTCCTGTCTCTGTTTTCACACCTCTGGTCACTCATATTCACTCCATAATTGGTGGTAAAGTGGCTTTCCTCTTTACTGCTGTACTAAAATTGCTCTTGCTAAGGCCTCTAATGACTCGCTAATTGCTAAATCCAATGGGCACGTCTGTCCTTACCTTCCAGGATCACTCCACTACTCTATATTTAATGACACTGCTGACTGACTCGCTCGCTATGACTTCTGGTGCACGGCACTTTATAGCTTCCCTTCTTGCTTCCTTGGCGGCTCCTTCTGAACAAACCATCCTCTGCGAGTTTGTGATGTTTTGCTGATTTTTCAGGGTGCTCTCTCTGACCTGCAATTTTTCTCCCTTTATATACATTCTCTTTCACCTTTTAGGCCTATATGTTGATAACCCCCACGTTTTGATTCAGGCTCAGGTTATCCAACCTCAGCCATCTAATAGGTACACCAAGGTCAACATTCTAAAACTGAAAGTATTGAGTTCGCCATTAAACTGCTTCTTTTATATTCCCTCTTCCAATTAGCACAGGTAGAAACCTAGGATTCACATTAAACTCCTCCCCTTTCTCCCCAGGCCTGATATCCAATCACCATGCCTGATAAGTTTTAATTATAGACATTTCTCAACTTCCTATTACCTCAATTCCTGCCCTTTCAAATCCATTTTCCTCTGTCCTAGGTCGGTCTCCGTGACTCCTGTCTTAGCTAAATCTATTCTCTCTACAACTGCCAAATTACATTTCAAATAAGCTGCCTCTCTTCTGCTAAAAACCCTTCTCCGTTCCTTGTATGATAAATTCCGAGCCCTAATGCTAACATACATGCTGCTCCACACTCATCTCTTACAAAATCCTGCCGGGCCTTTGCCTCTTTCTTCTAAGAGAGCAAGTCTCACTGTGTTTCCCAAACTGGGTTCAAACTCCTGGGCTTAAGCCATCCACCAGTCTCAGTCCCCCAAGGAACTGGGACCACAGGAACATGCCACCATCCCTGACAACCCCTGCTAGGACTTCATATTATGGCAAAGTCAGCCTCCTTATGGACCTTCTGAATATACCACACCTCTTCTTTCCTCCTCACCTTTACTAATGCTTATATTCTCTACCTAGATTGCTACTTGACTTTTCAGAGGGTTAGTTCTCCAAAAAGCTTTCCTTAAATATTCTCTACCTTCCTCAACTCCAAGCATACAAAAAGCTTAGCAACAATTATAGCCCATACCCTTTGAAGTGTGCTGTTCTAGGAAGTATGATTTGAAATCCAGTTGATTTTTAATCTACATGTTGTCATAAGTTTTACATATGAAAAAAAATTTTTTTTAAAAGGAGACAGAGTCTCATTTTGCCACCCTGAGTAGAGTGCTATAGTGCCATAACTCACAGCAACCTCAAACTCTTGGCCTCAAGTGACCCTCTTGCCTCAGCCTCTCGAGTAGCTGGGACCAACGCCTGGCTACTTTTTGTAGAGACGGAGTCTTGCTCTTTCTTAGGCTGGTCTCAAACTCATGAGCTCAAGCAATCCACCTGCCTTAGCCTCCCATATATATTTAAAATTTTTACGTATACACTTTATTTCCTCTCCTTGTTATCCATTAAGCTCAATACTGCTGAGAAGTCTGCTTTGAGGACCTTTCCTTGCTTTTGCACCTTGCCCCATACTGTACTTATCACACGGTTATGCACAAGCTAAGATCTACTAAGGAGAGAGAGAGAGAAAGCAAGAGTATCATCAATAACCATGGAGTTTTTTTAAAGGTAAGTAAAAATTCCTTCTAGTAATCAAATGAGACAAGATTTAAGAGAAACAATTTTGGTATAAAAGACCTAAAATCCACTTAGCTCCTAGGCTTGTGGTCTATACGAGAATATAAAATAGGAATTAAGTGAAAACTAGCTTATGGGGAAATTCCTCAGAGAATACTTGTTACAAGCAACTGCTTGTATCTTTAGATGGCTTTCGAGGATAACTGATGAAACTACATCATAACAGCTGATACTTTTTGCTGATGAGTAGAGAGAAATAGGTTTCAGATGTCAGCTCACCAACTAAATAGATCCTTAATATTAAATAACAATACTTGCTAGTTTAAAAGTTGGAGACTGTTTGTCAGCAAGAATAGCAAGGACAGAGACTATCTCGGAGTAGAAAATGTTCCTGAAATACTAAAATTCTGCCAAGTATTAGTTAAGTGGTACATAAAATATGTGTGAAAACCCCTTAGAATCAAAAGTACAGAAAATATTTGCTACATTTGTACATGGGAAGATGGTTGTTAAAGATAAGATTTTAACAAAACTTTTGGAACAAGTTAACATTGCTTTGTGGACTAGGATGGGTGCTAGAAAAAGATCTGGCTAGAAAAAATATCTTAATGACAAATTTAAGTAAATAAAATTCAGATCAGAAAGGAGAAATTCTTCTAAAATCGAGCAAGATTAATTTGGCATGTTATACAAATAGGAGGAAATTTGTGAAAAAAGAAAAAAGAAAAAGAAAAAAAACCCTTAGCTGCTAATCTTAGGTTAATAGCAAATGACCCCATCCACTCTTAACCTCAAAGACTGACCTCTTGACCCACAGCCAGTGGCCCTGTTCAGAGACATGTTGCCACCAGAGTAAATAAAAAGAGAACATAACGTGCTGAAATTGTTACTGCTAATGACAAGTGACACACACTTTATACTGCCAAGGAGCACAGTCATCAATAAATAACCCTAAATATGTTTGCCAATATTTTTCTGGAAAGTAGTTTCCTGTCCTGTGTTATTAAATTCTATTTATTTATTATGGGGGAAAGAGGGTAAAATTATTATTCTCAGCGCTGGCTATTGCAGAAGGAACATTTTTAAAGTATAAACTATAAAGCTAAGGTAAAAGCAACATGGGTGGCTAGCTGTGCTGGTTATCAGAGCCACTCAGTCCATACCCAGGCTCTCTTTGACTGGCGTGGTCCAGACTAAAAGACAAAGGAAAACACAGGAGTTTTACAAACATACCCACGTAAAGCCCAAAGATAGGAAACCCTAAAGGCCTGTGTTGAGGGTATTTTGAGTGAGTTCTTAAGATCTCTTTATGAAGAGTCTACTTTGATGGCCCTGATAACAATTAAAATCTTGGTTTGTGTTGGTCTGTGTTGGCAAGCTGAGTACAAAAATCAACATAGAGAAACTAACAGCACTTCAATACTCTTGAAATTTTGGATAAATAGGGCTTGTTTCTCTCCCCCCTCCCCCACCACTCAAATGTATATTGCACAAACCATTTCTGGAAGGCTAAAGAAACCGATAATATTGTTGGCCTCCAGAGAGAACTGGGTGGCTGGGGGCAGGGATGGAAGAAAGGTTTTTCCTTTTCTACACTTTTATATGTTTTGAATTTTAAGCTGATTAAAAACTTAAAAGCATATTCGAAGTAAAACAAAAATTCAAAGGAACAAATAAAGCAAATTATGAGCATATCTATGTCAAAATTTAGAAAATAGGTAAAAATACATTCAAGTATTTAGGTATGAATTATAAGCAGAGAGCAGACTCTGAATTAAGCGGTATAAATTTGCATATGTAAACTAGCAAAACTAGAGGTAAGATACAGAAACTGATAAACAATTTTATAGAAACAACAATAACAATTGTAACAAAGTAAGCCTTAATGTATGGTTAAAAATAATTTTGTGGCATGTGTATGAATCCCTAAAGTAGTTATAGCACATTAAATAATAATTTAGTGCACTGGAAATAGAAGGAGCACTGCATTTTTCAAAGACAACAGCATTTAGGTAGAAAATAAAAATTTCACCCTACATTCTAATTCTACATCTCTTTCTAAGGAATGCTATTTAGTAAACGTAAAGATGAAACTAAATTTGTGTATTTTCTTACCTGTTGTATTTTCTAATTCAGTACTCCCAACTTAAACAGGAGATGCAAAATGAAGGCATAAAGTTATAATTTGTAATCAAACAAGAGAATATAAAGTAAAATAATCCACAGCACTCAGAGATAATATTAAATTATGTATAATTGTAGAAGGTAACCAATTTCTCGCTCAAAGTTGTATTTTTACAAAATGTTTTCTGCATTAAAGTTGTTTGAGAGAAAAAGATGCTTTGACATGCTTTTAATTGATTCGTTTTACACTCAGAGGGAGGATAACAGTGATTTGTGAAAGGATTTTTTTCTCTGTCTTGCACACATCTCTCATTTGTCCATCTTAATTCAATTAAAGGAAATAAGGACAGTTTGACCGATGAATGAACCATATTTTAACCGAGGACACTTCTATTTAAACTGGAGTGTATCAACCACTGTAATTGTCAGTTAGTTACTTCCGATCTCTAACTTTTGTTTTGAGAGGTCACAGCATGGTCATGGAAGGGAAGAAAGAACACAGTAGAATATGGATAAGCATTTAAATCATTAGTCCAATAGTGATTCAAAGAAAGAAAATTTTTAATTAGTACGCCTTATATGGAGACAGCTCAAGCCCACGAGTGGTTCTTGCTGAGCTGTAGGTACACAAATTCAAATAAAATATAACTTTTACTATTTTTAAGTAGGTACTAGTTTTATGGCGCTAGGCCTTGCAGGTTTTGGTGAGGAGTTTTTGTCACAGTTGTTTTAATTAGCTTTATAGGAGCCTTGATTTACCTTCGGTTAAACTCATCCATTTTAAGGAAGGGTTTTTTTAGAATGCATATAGTATGTAATCATCACTACAATCAAGATATAGGATATTTCCATCACTCTTAAAAGTCTCATTATGCCTCTTTGAAGTCAATCGCTCTTCCCCAGCCCACGGTCCCTGGCAATCACTGATACGCCTTCTACCTCTACAGTTTTACGTTTTCTAGCATTTCATACATTAGTTTTTTATGTCTGTCTTTTTCCACTTAGCATGTTTATGAAGTTCGTTCATGGTGCTGCATATGTCAATAGTTCCTTCCTTTCATTGCTAAGTAGGGCTATAACACAATTTGTTTATCTCTTCACCAATAAAAGAACATTTGGTTTGTTTTCAGTTTGTGGCTACCATGAATGAAGCTGAAACGAACTTTCATGTACAATCATTTTACAAACAAATTTTCATTTCCTTTGGGTAAAGACTTACAAGTAGACTGGCTGGATTAGATGGTACATGTATATTTAACTGTATAAGAAACCACCAAACTATTTTAAAAAGTGGATAGACAGTCCATTTTGCATTCCCCAAAACAAAGTGTAAGAAGGAGTTCTGCAGATTCTCAACATCCTCACTAACTCTTGGTATTGCCAGACTTCTGATTTTTAGCCATTCTATTGGGGCATAGCCATCCTTTCTCTAATACCTAATGACAAAGCATCTCTTCATGTACTCTTTCGTCATTTAAAAATCTTGTGATGTCTGTCCAAATGACTACTTTATGATTGTTTTCTCATTATTAAGTCACAAAAGTTCTCTTTACATATTTTGCATATGGTGGACTCTTTTATCAATTACAGTTGATTCCCCTTATGCGAGATGCTTATGAAGTCACTGTGCACACTGAATTACCGAATACGGAAATTTTCAGGGGGAAGTACGGGGTTAGATTCTTGCAAGACCCTGGTCACAACATGTCCATCAACTAAAAGGCAATTTATATTACACTGGTTTATTTGCCAAAGTCTCATCAGTGTTGAAAACAAGCCCGTCTCAACAGGGCTGAAACCCTGAACTTCTGCATAACTCTTCTTGTTCACGCGTAACATTTAGCTCATGTTTTAAAAATTCTTCCACATTTGCAGAACCTGTCTTGCTTGCAGGTTTAATATTTTTCACACCACATTGCCTTTTGAAATGTTCAAGTCGGCCAGCACTAGCTGAGTATTACGTTTTCCTGACCCTGGGTAACACGACAGTAGATTTTGTTGGCTTTCAACCTTTCAGCAATGCTATTCACTAGTCTTTGTATTTTTTCTTTTATCTTATGTCTTTTCATAAATCCACAAATTTAGCCACTTTCCTATATTTTCCATAGTTTCATTGAGCACTATAGATATTACCCTAGCATTTCCAAGAAGCCTTGCACAGATTGGGAAATTTCTTCTTCCCTTTTCTGGACATACCACTGTTGTTTCATTAACATTGAACTTGCAGCAAACAGCCCTATAACATTTCCCTAAATGAACCTTATATAACACATGCAGTTTCCTCATAAGGCACATCAGAGACTTCTTGAACTTAGGAACATTAGCAGCACTTTAGCTCAATGCTTGGGCCTTTCCAACAACCTAGCAAACCTCATGTAGAAAAATATAATATACATTTATTTCTCCATTGCAGAATATTTAGCTTTAAACATCATTTGAATTAAAACGATATTTTTAATATTTCCCTGTGTCGCCCTGGGTAGAGTGCCATGGTGATATAGGTCATGGCAACTTCAAACTCTTGGTCTCAAGAGATTCCCTCGGCTCAGCCTCCCAAGTAGCTAGAACCACTGCAGGCAACTTCCATAGCACCTAGGTAGGTTTTTGTTTTTGTTTTTGAGAGAGGCAGGGTTGTGGTCTTGCTCAGGCTAGTCTCCAACTCCTGAGCTCAAGCAATCCACCCACCTCGGCCTCCCGGAGTGCTAGGATTACAGATGTAAGCCACTGCATCCAGCCAAAAATATATTTTGAACAACAAAGATACAGGACTATTTCTTACTAATTTGAAATGAAGAGATGAAAACATATTTGTCTAAAATAGTGTTTTTCGACCTTTTTTATCTCATGGCCCACTTTACCCTACAGTTAAACTTTCGTGGCACACCTAAATTATGATGATCAAAAAAAAAAAAAAAGAAAAAGAGTAGGCTGGGTGTGGTGGCTTACCCCTATAATCCTACCACTCTAGGAGGCCAAGGCAGGTGCATTGCTTGAGCTCAGGAGTTCCAGACCAGCCTGTGCAAAACCAAGACACCATCTCTAAAAATAGCCAGTTGTTGTGGCAGGTGCCCATAGTTCCAGCAAGAGTTTGAGGTTGCTATGAGCCAAGACACCACAGCAGTCTGCCCAGGGCAACAAAGTAACAAAGTGAGACTCTTTCTCTCAAAAA